>NW_027187335.1:8802013-8888842 GCF_028583685.1 Petaurus breviceps papuanus
AAGGAAGGAAGGAAGGAAGGAAGGAAGGAAGGAAGGAAGGAAGGAAGATAGGAAGATACTGGGTCCTATAAGCAAACAAACAACTCTACCCTTCTCCCCTACCTCCCCTTCCCAGACTTGCTCCAACCTCACAGACTCTCCTTCTCTAACTGCTGCCCTTGATGTTTGTACTTTACTCCTAGCTTCAGATAGTCATATTGTCCAACTCCTTCAAAGAAGGTCCCGTTTCCCTAGTAGGCAGCAGTACATGTGCAAAGAGTCCTGTGGTATAATCTTTGCTTCCTTGGGAGGTATGAAGAGAGAGGAGGCAAGATTTGCAGTGGCATGAAACCAGACATTGCCAAGTGACCTGCCTCTCTGGGAGTCTGCCAAATCTGCTCTGGGCTAGACTTTCTAATCCAACCTTCAGGACCCTAGTTGCACTCCCCCACCCCACCCCCACTTGAAACTGAGAACTCAGGAAATCGAAAAGAGTTACTGATAGGGAAGCACCTTCCTCTCCCCAAAGGAAAGGGGAGTCCAGGGAACCATTTCAATAATTCTCAGGAAGTTACTTGTCTAACTTGCTCTGCTTCAGACTTTCATGTTATTAGTCAGTAATTACTTAGCAGACCCTTTCATTTGTCTAAATTTTCCAACTAAAATGGAAGCTGCCCACAGGCCCTTCCACTGGAAAATGCAAATGGAGACTCTAATGAATGGAAGGGCTTCTCCCATCCACTGCCTCTCTTATTGTGACTTTCAAAATGCAAGGAATGCCCTTCCCTTTTCCCTCAAGCACAGTTTCTTTTCCATCCCTGTGGTGTTGCTGTGTAACTCATATCTAGTGACAGGTGTAAGGGGTGAGAGGAGCCATCTGCCATCTCATTGTTGGCATCATAACTCCCATTTCCATAGCCCTTTAGCTTAACAAAATGCTTTCTCCATAACAACACTGTAAGGCACCAAGAATGAACATTATTGTACAGATTTTACAAATAAGGAAACAGATTCAGAAAGTGACTTGTCCATAGTTATACAATAAGTGGCCAAAATTGGACTCAAACCCAGTTCTCTGTCTGTAAGTTCAGTGCACTTGGAAAGACATTGTGATATCGTAAATGGAGTGTTGAGTATAAAGATTGGGAGTTCCTAGGTTCAAGTCCTGTTTCAGATACTTATCATCTGCACAAACCTGAGTAAGTCACTCTACCTGTCTGGGCCTCAATTTGGACTTGGACTTGATGGCCTAAAAAGTCCCTTCCATCTCTAAATCTATAACAATAAATTGTCAGCCAGTCAGCTAGCATTAAGTGCCTACTACATTCCAGGCACTGTACAAAATGCTGAAGAGTAAAAGAAAGGAAAAAATAAATAGACAAAAAAGCAGTCCCTGTGCTCAAGGAACTAACAGTTTAATGGGGGAGACAATATGCAAAAATAAAGATACATATAGAAGATATATAGGAAGTAATCTCAGAGGGAAGGCACTAAGATTATGGAGGACTGGGAAAGGCTTCTTGAAGAAGCTAGAGATTTAGCTGAGACTTGAAGGAAATCAGGAAAACCAGGAGATAGAGATGAACAGGAAGACAGTTCCAGGCATAGGGACATGCAGTGAAAATGCTGGGAGAGAAAATGGTATTTTTCAAGGAACAGCAAGGAAGCCAGAATCAGTGGATCAGTCACTGGAAGGGGATAGAGTTTAAGAAGAATGGAAAGGTAGGAAGGGGCCAGTTTATGAATGGCTTTAAAATGAGTATAGATTGCCTGAGTTGGTCTACAATTAGTGCCCACCAGAATTTAACTTGTATTCCATGAGCTGTGATTCAGTTTTCTTGTGCCTCAGTATTTCCCTCTATAAAAAGTGACCAGATCATCTCTCCTAATATAATACTAAATGAGACAAAGATCCTAATAGACACTACTGCTTTAGTCACGTCAGACAGCTCAGAAACATCATCTATATCCTGTTTAAGTGCCACAGCTTTACATTCTTCTTATATAATTTTTTTGGGGAAAAAAAAAAAAAAGCAGGGACAGCAGTGAATAGAGCACCCGCCCTGAAGTCAGGAGGACCTGAGTTCAAATTCAACTTCAGACACTTCATACGTAACTAGCAGTGTGACCTTGGGCAGGTCACTTAACCCTATTGCCTTGCCCTTCCCCCCCCCCAAAAAAAAGAAAAGAAAAAGTAGAGAAAATGAGGAATCCTGTAGTGGGCTGGGTATTTGAGCAATAGCTTTCTGTTTCTAGTTTAGAAATAATTATAAGTATTCCCATACTTTGGTTTTTCAAGGACCTGTGATTTCCTCAGTATGGACACTCTTTCCACTAAAAATAAAAAATTATGATACTAAAGCTTTTACAATATAGGTTGATATAATATGCATATATATACATATATATATATGTATGTATATATGTCATCCTGTCTTGTTGTTGGAGTTGTCCCAAAGATGCTGACCCCTTCTCGCTTTGGTGAGTTCTTGAAACCTTCTTTTTGAGTAAGGGCCTACACCAACCTTCTTTCATTCTTTCTTGCCACCTTACTACACAGGCTCCAAACTCCTCCCTAGCTTTCAGCTTCCATTTTTGTATTTTCTTCTCCTTTTGGAACATAGGATTTTTTTAGGTCCATGACTGTCTTTCTCTTTACTTATTTTTGTATCCCTAGTGCTTATGCCAATGCCTTGCACATAAGAAATACATAATAAATGCTTGTTGACAGATTGACAGTGAATTTACTAAAGATGAGTTTTGCTGTTCAATGATTACAATCATGTCCACCTCTTCATGACCTCATTTGGGGTTTTCTTGGCAAAGATACTGGAATGTCTTGCAATCTTCTCCTCCAATTCATTTTCCAGTTCAAATGAGGAACTGAGGCAAATAGGGTTAAGTAACTTGCCCAAGGTCACACATCTAGTAAGTGTCTGACATCAGATCTGAACTAAGGAAGATGAATTTTCCTGATTCCAAGACCAGTGCTCTATCTACAGTGCCACCTAGTTGCCTTTAGTGTCAATAATAGCTATTAATAATAATAATTTCCAGAAAATGCATTGAAGATTTTGAGTATGAATCCAGAGATCAAATTGAACCTATGAACAGAGAGGTACACTTACAAATAAATTGGTCTCCTCCAGGCAAGGAACATGAAGGATAAAGTTATCAAGGAAAAAGCTGTGACTCTTTAAAAAAGACTAACTGGCATCCTGAAATAAAACCTTAATGGGAAGAACACATTTAAAGCAATTAACACCTATGCAGTAGCAATCTTAATGTACACTTTCGGAGCTGTAAAATGAACCATAACAGATTTGGAAAGTATCCTAACAAAAACCTAGACAATATTAAAAAAAAAAGGACCCATCACTCTAAGGCACACATAGGAAGATTAACATGGCTAATATGGAAATATATTTTGCATGACTTCACATGTAAAATTGATATCCTATTGATTGTCTTCCCAAGGGGGAGGGGTGGGACAAAAAGGAGGGAGGGAATTTGGAACTCAAAATTCTCAAAAGTGAATGTCAAAATACTTAACAAAAAATGTGCATGTATATGTGCATATATACATATACATACACATATATACATCACACACACACACACACATTCTTGCTCAAAAGAAACAAGAGAATAGATGCTTTCAGTACACATTCCAGACGGGTTTAAAACAGAACAGTAAAGGCTGACAATGGTTCATGTTGTTGGATATGTCAAATGTAACTGTAAGTGGACATCTCTTGGTATAGCCTTTGAAATAACTAATATCAGGGGCGGCCAGGTAGCACAGCGAGTAAGAGCACTAGCTCCAGTGTCGGGATGACCTGGGGATCGAATCCGGGCTCCAACACTTAGCACCCACCCAGAAACACCTGGCCGTGTAACCTTGAGCAAGTTACTTAACCCCAATTTCTTAGGGGCAGCCAGGTGGCTCAGCAAGTAAGAGCACCGGCTCCAGTGTTGGGATGACCTGGAGATCGAATCCCAGGCTCAGACACTCAGCACCACACCCAGAAATAACTGGCCGTGTAACCTTGAGCAAGTTACTTAACCCCTATTGCTTAAAAAAAAAATAACTAATATCAAATGATGGAATCAAAAGGTCCTCCTTGGGCAATATCCACATACACCTAAACAGTGATATGTGTATGAAGAATTACTAGACACATGGCTTAGTCATATAGATTTGTTTATAGAAATAGAAAAGTTTATGGCATCAAGAAATTTCATCATTGCTAGAATCTACAAAAAGGCTATTCTTAAGGAGTCTGGGACTTTTATAAGTATTAGAAATTGATATTTTTTTGTTTTTCCATCAACTTAATTTCCCAAAATACCCCACCCCCCCTCTCTCTTGCCCAGAAAGCCAACCCTTATAATAATACTTTAATGGGGTGTGGAGAAAGGCCTAGATTCAAGTTCTGTTTTTAATATATATTGAATGTATTGCCTGGACAAGTAATTTAATCTCTCAGTGGTTTAGACAAGTTCTAGGACTGTAAGTTGTAGAAGAGATAACAACCTGATATGATGGAGAGTATTTCCTCATCCATAAGTTACCTCTATCAATGTAATCACAGTTTCATTGCCTATCTCTATTGATATCATTTCTTAATCATTTGTCTCTTTACTGACAGTGAGTCTACTAAAGATAAGCCTATATGCCAATATTCTTATTTAATACCAAAAAGTAGTTATTTTATCCATCTGTACAATACACCACATAACATGAACTTTAAAAGAATAATAGCAGGATAAGTGATTTGGCCTATTTCTATATGAACTCTGAAAAGATTGAAATATACTTTTATTTTTAGTTTTATTTCTAGAAATGCTAGCATTTCTAGACATATTTCTCCATTAAAAATAATATGTCTCTTGGTTTTAGACAAGTGCTATTTAGCATAATAAGGAAACGTCTATTTATGCTTTTTAATGAAAATGAATGTTGAATTTTGTCAAAAGCCTTTTCTGCATCTACTAATATAATAGTGTGATATTTATTTTGTTTACTATTCTGTTCATAGTTTTCCTAATATTAAAGCAGCCCTTCATTCCTGGCACAGCTCTAAATTGGTTAGACTGTATTATATTTTCAATATGTTGCTATAACTGCTTTGCTACTCTTGGATTCATTCTCTACTCTCCACATTTCTCCACCCCTTCTACAGCACCTTTCTCAGCTCTGGTCCTACATTTTTTGTTGTTCAGTCATTTTTCAGTCATGTCCAACTCTTCATGACCCTATTTGGGGTTTTCTTGGCAGAGATACTAGAGTGGTTTGCCATTTCCTTCTCCAGTTCCTTTTACAGATCCTTTTTTACAGTTACACAGCTAGTAATTGTCTGAAGCCAGATTTGAACTCAAGAAGATGAATTTTCCTAACTCTAGACCTAGCATTCTATCCACTGAGCCATGTAGGGTTCAGTAACTCACCTACAGTCACACAGATAGCAATTATCTAAGGCTGGATTTGAACTCAGGTCTTCCTGACTCCAGGTCCCACATTCTATCCACTGTGCTGTCTAGCTGCCCCGTGCATCTCTAACTGCCTACAATATAGGTCTAATTCAATATCCCTCAGCATTTCAAACTCAACCTGTCTCTGATCAAACAGAGTATACAATACCCTTTTCTTCCAGGGGTACTAATTATTTACTCATCTCCCATTTTTTGAAACATTGATATTATCTTCATTTGTCCCCTTCTCTTATCTTGAACATCTACTTACTAAGTCCTAGTGAGTCTATCTCTACCATATTTCCTGTTTTCATAGTTATCAGTCTGTCACTTCCACTTACCTACATTTCTAATAAGTCTCCCTGCCTTTACTGTTTCTCTTCTACAATGCTATCAGACTTATTTTTTTTTTCTGCGTACATCTGGCTATGCTACTCCTTTGCTCAAAATTCTTCACTGGCTTTCTATTGTCTGCCCAATAAAGTGCCAATTCCTTTGCCTGGAATTCAAGTCTCCTCAAGTTTTCCACAATCTGATACCACAATGATAAAACTATAAATACCTTTATAGTTTTATCACATTTTACTTTTCCCATGTCTTCTCTACTCCATCAGTATTGAACCACTCAGCCCCACCCTTACCCCTGTACAATTCCTGCACTTTCCTGCCTTCAAGCCCTTGCTCAAGGATTGTTCCCCATGCATGGAAAACCTTTTCCCCTCTTTTACTATTGAATTACTACCCACCTCTATTGCTGTGTCTTCTAAGAACTCTTCCTTGATACCCTAAAATTAGTAATGATCTTTGTCCTCTCAAATCTCAATTTCATAAACATTTATTAAGCCCCTACCTCATATTGTGTTTTCCATGTCTCTAAAGCTTTTATCATATATTACTTGGTACTATGGTTTTTATATGGTACACATACCCATTAGACTGTAAATTGCATAAAGGCAGAGATCATGTTATCTAAATTTTGTATCTTTCCCAATGACTATCACAGTGGGTTTTCAGTCAATGCATATTGGCTTGAATTTAACTAAAAACCAAGGAAGCAGAATTTTTGGGAAAGTAACGGACAGAGTCCTTTGGTAGAGCAGCAGGGTGAAGGAATTCTGAGTATCATTTGCTTATTCACCTGGGAGGTTTCCAACAATGAATCAAGGATGATGAGGAATAAGTGGGCAAGTGAAGGAATAAGATGACTAAATGAGTTCAGATCTTTGCTTCAGTCACATACCAAATGACGCATTCACTGGTTAACAGTCTTCCATCTTTCTTAAATCTTTCTTAAATCTTAAATCTTCCATGGTTTTGACTCCATGATCCTCATGCCTCTCTTGGGATAATCTCATAACCTGAAGGTCCATCACCATGGAAATTGATTCAGCTTTGATACTCAACACTCCTCAGCTGCTACCTCCTATATTGGATGACTGAAAGGCAGAGCAATCAACTTTTCCAGAAGCCTCCCTTCATAGAGTGCTTATAATTTTCCCATCAACTCCATTTACCATCAGTTGCTCTCCATGGATTTGACTCCTCAAGCATTATGCCTCAATACCATCTACCCTCTGGTGATTTTTTCCCCTATTTCTCCTTTTGGCTTACTTTTATATATTGTTTTCCTCCGTTAGATTGTAAGCTCCCTGAGTACAGAGATTGTTATTTTCTTCTTATTTGTATCCCCAGTGTATAGCCTAGCACACACTAGGCACTTAATAAATTCTTATTATAGCATACTAGCATCTTGCTGAATTTTTTTTAAATGTACACATCAACCCTTGATCACTCATGGTTTTTGCATGGGCAGCTATTGATTTGCTGCCACCATGACACTCCCCATTGCAATAGGGGTGTTCTACAGATAAATCCAAGTTCCTCTTCTCCACTGAACCCAACTTCAGTTTAACAGTATTGCAATAATAGAGAGAAAAGTCAACTTAGTTTTTCTTGCTCCTTTTCTAATTTCTGGCTTGTAGTGCTGTTAGGAAGGGGGCACGAATGATTCCTATGATTTAATTTTAGTGATTTACTTCTAGAGGCTATGTGGAAAAATATCAAACTGAGATTCAAATATGTCTTAAATTGCATGCTGAAGAGTGTGCCTCTGCTGCCAGTCAATCCAATTTAACAAACATCTATTAAGTGCCTACTAGGTACCAGGCTCCATACTAGGTTCTGTTAACACAAAAACAGAAACAAAAAATAATTCTCTGCCCTCAAGGAATATGTTTTACTGGGAGTATCAACACATACACTGGAAAGTAAATTATATATGTATGTGTGTATTATATATACACATATATACATATGTGTGTGTATATTTTTACACACACAAAGAGTAACACAAATCCATAAATATAAATTTACTAAGCATCAATCTCTGCCAAGCACTGTGCTTGTGATTTCATTGAGATTAGTAATATATGTTGACACCTTCTCAACAATTTATTGTATTCATGCCTAGAATACTGAGGCTTAAGTGGCTTGCCCAGGGTCACACAGGCAGTATCTGTCAGAGAAAGACTTTGAACTCAGGTCTCCCTGACTTTGCGGTCAGTGTAATGCCATGCATGAGCAGATTTCCAGAGGACTGCTACTGTGAACAGCTTTTAAGGTTCTGATTATACAGTATAGTAAACACTCTATTCCATAACAAATCAAAGCAAAACATTCACAGAAAATCAAGGTATAGCATTCACAATATTACAACTTATCACAGAAAATCACAATATAATATTCACAACAGCTTATCATTAAAATGGCCACATAGTTTTCACCAAAGGGGTCACAATATTTTGAACAAAGAACAATCATCTCAAAGTACAATAGGCAAAGTCTTCCACTCATGGGGCACATTTAAGTTAACTCAATCAATCACTTATTCAGAAATCAATTACTAAGTATCATTAATCACTAAGTACAATAGAAAATACAGACCCTCCACCCCTAGGTCACTAGTAAACTACAATTTCATCATTACTCAGTACTCACAGAGAGGTCTTTTCATCTTGACTTGGGGCCAGTTCTCAGATTCCCTGAATCCCCTTCTGTAGCAGCAAGCACCCCAAGCGCGTCCTCAGGGTTTGCCGCCCATACAGGTTCTTGGATCTGCTTTGTTAAAGGAAAGCAACTCAAAATGGGTTAACAAGCTTACTTTAATCAGTCAGACCATATATCGTTTACCTTGTTCAGGGGAAATGGTCAGCACCCCGAACTTCAAAGCATACAGGCAGAATTATCAAGACAGAAACAGATCAAGTAGACAGCTTTCCAAACTGTCCAGCCATTACATCCATACCCAGTCAGCATCTGGGTTTCCACATCTGGGTTTTTCAAAGCCGGGGGACTCTCAACAACGGCTTCCCATAATTCAGATCAAATCACAGAACACATCTCAAAGTGAGTCCCAAAACAAAGCTACACATCAGGGCTTATATAGCCTTCTCCTGGCTCAGAGAATGTAACAACCTTATTGACTCACTGGCCAATCAAGAAGTATCTACTGAAAAAACAAGCCTCCCACCCCAGGTTTCAGGTGCACATTAGCCTAGGGGCAGGGAAGATCTTTAAAATTTACATTCTTATTACACCTTCCATGGTCCCAGATTTTACCTGGATTCACCAGACTGTCCCCTGGGTTTAATGGCAGACAGGTGCAGTTCCTTGTCCAGTTCTATGGGTAGGTCCTGCTCCACACTGAAGTTCATAGGGTCCAGTTCATCTCAAATCCTTCATAATTTCTGCTCCTGGGAATTCAAGTCTCAAGCAAGCCACAAACAGACAAAGTCTCAGCGTCCCAGTCATGATTCCTCAGTCTTCTCCTGGGCTCCTGGGCTCCTCTGTCACCTGAGTTCCTAGGCTCCTGGGCTCCTGGCTCTTGGGCTCCTGGGCTCCTGGCTCCTGGACTCCTGGGCTCCTGTTCAGAAGAAGCTTCACCACCACAAGTGTTCAGGAAATTCTGGCTCAGTTCTCAATTATCTCTTTTGTAGCTGCTCTACCACCAGATGTTGGTCCCAAGATATTCTGACTGTGCCTCTCTGGGGCTTTTCTTATATACACAGCAATAGCTATTTCCTGTTTCAGCCAACCCCTTCCTGTTACATCAGCAATAGGAGACAGGAGTTCATACCTTCTGTTTCCCCAACTGAGGATTGATCAGTTAGTAAATGCTAAGTGCCTGCTACCTTAGCCAACACAAAGGGATCTTCAAATTCAAATTACATTACCATTACAGTCAGCTATCTATTTACTATGCTGTGCTTTTCTTTTACTATACTATGCTTTTCTGAGCCTGGGAATAAAAAGAAAAAAATCAATGAAACAATCCCTGCCTTTAAGGACTTTGTATTTATCTGGAGAGAGAACAGGTACATAAAAATACTTAAATGCAAATGAATTTGGAAGGAAAAGGAGGTACTGTCAGCTAAAGGGTCAAGAAATGCCTTGTGTATATGGTAGCATTTCAGCTAAACTTTGAATGAAATTAGGGATTCTGAGAGGTGGAAAGAAGAAGGGAGCACATTCTAGGAGTGGTTGGTTCTAGCTAGCTGGTTGGTTAGTAAGATTTTCTAAATTATAATTGTTATAAAGACCTCTATTTGAAATTTGGCCAGAGAAGGCTTGCTGAATTTCCCAAACTAGAGTTAGCTGGGTAATGACAAAATCACAGTTTATGGAGGGAAAGAAAAGAAACTTTTATTGACGATTCTCTGGAAAAGCGGGTATGTGTATTCCCTCACAGGACAAAACACACACACACACACACACCTATACAGAAACAGAGCAAGCAGTTATATAGGATTATTTGACTTTAACCTCACCTTATCCCACCCCTCATTACATCCATTGGACATTACTGGACAAGACATCCCTTTTCCTGGATTGCCCTTTATTCCTTCATGTATTTCCTCCTCCTGAACATGGGCCAACATGGATTGCATATTTGGATAATAAGGCTCTAATTGTATCCGGGGTGTGTCAGTTAATATGTATGAAGCTAGTTAAGCATGTCTGTTAGCAAAATGTCCATGACCATCCTCTGACCCTGGTCAGTTTGGGCCCATTTAGCTGAGACCCCCTTGAAAAGGAAATTGCCAATTTTTTTTCACCTATATGATTGGATAGGGTTGCTCTGCTCTTCCTTCCCTCATCCTGATTTATACCTTCCTGCATGTCCTGTGCAACATCCATTGTTCCTATAGAATTTGTGGAAACCAAACTGTTAGTATTTCTCACACTATCCATGTACTGTGTCAGAATAGGCCACTCCCACCCACCCCATTGAAAGCAGTTGCATAAGGTTATTTGGTTTCCAATAGAAAAAGAATCTGACATAGGCATTTAATTTTAAAGATTTTATTGTGATTTTTATTTTTTGCTTGTGTGTGTGCATGTGTGTATGTGTTAATAGAGATAAATATAAATAACTATCTTTATTATGCTTTTAGAAAAGTAGAAAAGAAATTGTTCTACCATCTAAGTAAGGACTTGCAAATCTTCCTGTTGCATCTGGAAATTGGTTATTAAACTGAATTGGATCAGGTGCTGAACCCCCCTACATACCAAAGGCTTGTGGAGTTCTTAGATTTCCTTTTAATGTTAGTTTTCTTTTCCAGAAGAATGATGCACATGTTATTATTCTGTTTTGTGCATATATTCCCAGTGTCATTGTAGCCATCAGTCCAGCTTGTTGCTTTACAAATAACTGTCCTGGAGGATTGTTTTCACACATAAATGGAGCAAGAGTTCTTAGATGTGATTTGTGCGTGGATGTTTGTCTCATATTAGTCCCCATGGATATAGTAAACCAGGGTCATATAGAGCAGTCCATGGGACATAAATATTTAGATACCATCTGATCTTGTGTTGGTCTGTTGTCTTCTAGGACTGTCTGTCTCCAATGTACCCATTCTAAGTCGTGGTTTTGTACCCACTTGTGTTGTCAGTCACTTTCTGTTGTCCTCAATTGAATCTCTGGCTCCATGTTTTGGTAATCATAGATGATTCTTGGTTGGTTTCCTATGTTTATTTGGTCTTGTACAGATGACTGAACAGGGCCAGATGTAATAGCTGGTCCACTTCTTCCAGCTTTGAAAGTCCATGGTGTTATTAGCATCTACGTTTAATTGACTCGGTATGTTCAGGTCTTAATTCATAGTCAATTCTGATTTCAGTTATGTTCTCATTGGTGATCATGATTATAGGTGTTGGTTCTATGGTTTTGCTTCCTTTCCTTTTTTGATCTATTCCAACTGCCTGCCCTGGCATTAGCTGTTTGAATTGATTGACTTGTTGTCTTAGATCTCCTGCCTCCTCAACCCAAATTATGTTTTTGTGGGTACAGTCACTGAAAGGAAATGATTTGTTAGCTGAATTGGAGCAGCCAACATCACCAACTAAGTGATGGCTTCTGTGCAATGAGAGATTTGTCAGTGTTTGCTGAACCATTAAGTAAGATGGTATCTCTCTTACCCGTTTGTTTCTTTAGGCAGCACATGATTGCATGCGTGACTTTGTAAGGATCATAATTATTTAATTTCCACACTTTGAAAAGTTTTATGTCTTCCAGATCATTCATCTTTTCTGTTGCTTTTTCTGTGATCAGCCCAAAGGCTGTTTTAATTTTTGAGATTTTCAGTAGGAACATTTCAGTAATTTGTTGAGCAATGACATGCACGTACATGTCTGGAATAGTTAGCATCCATTGCTCCACAGACATAATTGCTTAAGTATAGTTGGTTCATGCAACCTCTTATGCTAATTTCTCTGCTATTTGTGGAAAGTTTCATTTTTTTGGTCTAGTTACTCCTGTTTTACCTCAAATCCATTTTGTTTTGTTTCTTGGTTGCACTTTCTCACCTCTTTTTTTAGGTCTAATCTAGTTGGGTATTCCATGAAGTCAAAAACTGTGCCAGAGTCAATAGTCATTGTATAATAATTAGTTTCATTGCTGTATTCATGATCTTTGTCAAGGTAGTAGTGAATGATCATGTCCTTCATATTTATTAACTTAGCTTTATGTTTTTGGGAGGTTTTTTGTGTTTGTAAGTATGTCTACCCATTGAATATTTCCTGTTTCACTAAACTTGAATGCTTCTCCAACAGTTAACATTAGAACAGTTAGTATGGTACAGTATAGTATGGTATGGTATAGGATAGGATAGGATAATATAGTATTATAGTATAGTATGGTATAGTATAGCCCATGAAAAGCAGGTGGATTGTTAAGTGTGAGGAACAACAGAAAATGATAAGGCTAGAAAGGCAAGTTGGAGGCTGATTATGAGGGTATTTAAGTGTACCAAACAGAGAAGTCTGAATATTAACCTAGATCATCATAGTAAGGAACCACTGAAATTTAGTGACTAGAGGAATGACACTGATAAGACTGGTACTTCAGGAATATCACTTTGGCAGGGAATATGGATTGGATTGGAGGGAAACTTGAGGCAGGAAAGTCAATTGTGTGACTATTGCAATAGTAGAGGTCAGAGCAGATGAGGGCCTAAATTGCAAGAGGGAGAGTGCCAACAGCTGGGCAGGAGAATAACCAAAAAAGAAATGTCATGAAAGCCAAGAAAGGAAATGGCATAAAGAAGGAATGAGTGCTCAATATTGTCAAGAACTGAAAAGAGATCAAATAGAAATTAGTACTAAGAAGAAGGTTTTTTGATCAGGTAGTGAAGAGATATTGGTAATCTTGGAGAGAAAGTTTTCGAAGAGAGAGTTTCAGTCAAGTGATAGGGGAGGCAAAGGAACTGGTAAGTAAATCTGGCATCACCTAGTAATGGAATGAGATACAGTGTGGTCACATCCAAAGTAAATGATGCATTTTATAAGGGATCCTCCCATTCTTGGCATTCCAAATTGGAATTCCACAGCTAATATGCACCTTCTAACTTCAGTCCTACTCGAGGACATTTTAATATTTCTTGCCATGGGGAATGGTCTTGACTCCTGTGAATAGCAGCTTCTAATTTGGAGATAGATGATGGAATCAGTTAATGGGTAGAAGATGGCTTTTCAGAGACGCTAAGAAACAGGAATGTGAATAAGTTAGAAACTACCAAGTCCCATCTGGAATTGGAAGGTAGGAAATACTCATTACCCAAAACAGGCAAATTATAAGTCCCTTTGGAAATCTTGGAAGCACAGCTTTGAGTTCATGTGTTGTGTCGCTTTGGGAATATTTTACTTGAGATCACCTAACTTAGCCTCCACACTTTATAGGTGGGATGATTTTCCTTGACCATAAGATCATAGATTTAGAAATGAAATGGACCAAAAAATCAGGAAACTGACATACAGAGGGTTGAAGTTACTACTGAAGGTCACATAGGGAGTAAGCAGCAGAGCTGGATGTGAACCCAGGTCTCCTGACTCCAAATCTGGTATTCTTTCTCATATGCCATATATGTCAGTATGATTTCAGATTTCTAGGTTCCACATGACTACTCTCTGGCTTGAAACATTTAAACAATGAGTTCTTTTAGATCCTGAACTGGTGGGGGTGGCCTTGATATTTTTTTGTTTAATTTTATGAACTGAGCATCATCAGCAAAGTCAAAAACTACTGTCAGATATTTTGCCAAATATCACAGAGCTCCAACCAATCCAGAAAAATCTATTTTGGTTCAATTTCCCCAAAATAAGAGGATTTGAGTAGAGTATAGGGAGAGGAAGGAAGAAATTTTTGAAACCTGAAGTTTTGTGAAATCTAAAGGTATTTAATTAATACTTGGGGTTTTGGCTCAATTTTCCTGTTTCTTGGAGAAGCAGGATATTTATCAGGAGAAACATTCATTGGGCCCAAGAGAACAGCTTCAAGGACTGAGGGTATCTCTGTCAGTATGAAATAGAAGTCACTCCGCCCCTAACAGTATGTCTGAAGCATTTTCTGCCAGAGTTTCTATGAACTGTACAATCTGACAGCTGGGGCTTTGAATGCCCTATGCACCCTTTTCTCTGCACACATCTGCTTCTGCCTCTTACAGAATCACAGAATCTCAGAGTTGAAAAGGACCTACCTTAGAAACCATCTAGTCTAGCCCAGATTTAGCAAGAACAATAATAGATAGTGTTTACATAGCACTCTAAGGTTTGCCAAGCACTTTACAAAAATTATCTCATTTGATCCTCACAACAACATTAGGAAGTAGGTAGTATTATTATCCCTTTTTACAGTTGAGGAAACTAAGGCAAACAGAAGTTGTGACTTGCCCAGAGTCACACTGCTAGTAAACTTCTGAGGCCTTACTTCAACTCAGGTCTTTCTGACTCAAGGTGCAGCACTAAATACCATGCCACCCAGAATCCCCTCTGTCACATTCCCAATGAGTAGTCATGCAGTCTGCTTGAAGGCCTCCAATGGAAGGGAACCCCTCACTACGTAAGCACATTCCCCTTTTGGAGAGCTCTTCTTGTCAGGACTTACACTAGGTCTAAATCAACCTTCTCAGCTTTCACCGAAGACTCATAGTTTGCTTCTAGAGCAAAACAGAACAAGACTAATATTTCTAAGTGTGATAGCCCTAGGTCTCCCTTCTTCCAGGCCAATGCTTTTCCAAATGTTGATAGCCCTCAGCCACCTCTTCTGCCAAATTATTTCCTTTTGCCTGTATTTATCTCTATTTAGAAAATGGAAGTAAAGGTCTAAAAATGTGGGAAACCCACAACTCACTGCCAAGAACAAAGATTCCTTTTTCTAAAGTTTCATCAATGTCTTCATATATTTTACATAGCAATAATTTCCCAATGTACCCTTCTCCCTGCCCTATCCCCTGAAGCCTCTCATATTAAATAAAAAAGTCAAGACAAAATAACCAATACAGTAACCACATCTTTTTAAGTGTGTAATGTTGAGTATCTACAGGTTGTCTACCCCACATGCTTCATCATCTCTAATAACAACAGCTAGCATTTACATAGTGCCTTAACATTAGCAAAGTGCTTTACAAATATTATTTCATTTGATCCTCACAACAATACTGGAAGGTAGGTGCTATTATTACCCCCATTTTTCAGGTGAGGAAACTGAGGCAGACAGAGGCTAAGTGACTTGCTCAGGGTCACACAGCTAGTAAATGTCTGAGGGTGAATTTGGACTCAGGTCTCCTTGACTCCAATTCCAATGTTTTATCCACTGAGCCACCTAGCTACCTCTGTCTTCTGGTATCAGCATTGCATTTAATCTGAGTTAAGCTGCCTTTCTGTCTTAAGATTGCTTATATTCTCATAGTCATTGTGTATATTATTCTCCCAGTTCTGTTTATTTCTGTCTGCATCAGCTCATAAAAGTCTTACTTACCATCTTTCCCTGAAATTCTCAAAGTCATCATTTCTTACAAGTTCAATAATATTTTGTTATATTCATATACTGTCATTTAAGAGTAAGAAATTCTATAGAGAACTAAGTCAAATTTATAAGAATACAAATCATTCCCCAATTGATAAATGGTCAGAGAATAAGAACAAGCAGTTTTCAGATGAAGAAATTAAAGCTATCTATAGTTATATGAAAAAATGTTCTAAATCACTATTAATCAGAAAAAATGCAAATCAAAACAATTCTGAGGTACCACACCACACCTATCAGATCGGTTAAAATGACAGAAAAGGAAAGTAATAAAATTTGGAGAAAATGCAGGAAGATTAGAACCCTAATGTACTGTTGGTAGAATTGTGAGTAGATTCAACCATTCTGAAGAGCAATTTGGAACTATGCCAAAGGGCTATAAAAACTGTGCATACCCTTTGACCTAGCAATACCACTACTAGGTCTGTATCCCAAATAGATCACAAAAAAGGGAAAAGGACCTATATGTACAAAAATATTTATAGCAGCTCTTTTAGTGGTGGCAAAGAATTGGAAATTGAGGGGATACCTAATAACTGGAAAACGGCTGAACAAATGACACATGATTTAATGGAATATTATTGTGGTATAAGAAATGAGGAGCAGGTGGATTTCAGAAAAACCTGGAAAGCCTTACATGAACTGATGCTGATTTCAGCGAGCAGAACCAGAACATTACACAGTAAGAGCAATATTGTATGATGATCAACTATGACAGACTAAGCTCTTCTCAGCAATACAACAATCCAAGACAGTTCCAAAAGATTCTTGAGAGGACTATGGAGTCTGAATGCAGATCAGAGCATACCATTTTCACTTTTTTTGTTGTTTTTTTTTTTTTTATCACGGTTTTTCCTTTTTGTTCTGATTCTTCTTTCACAACATGACTAACGTGGAAATATGATTAATATGACTGTACATGTATTACCTATATCTAATTGTTTGCTCTCTTTGGGAGGAAGGAAGGGAAGGAGGGAGAAAAATTTGGTACTCAAAATCTTATAAAACTAGATGTTGAAAATTACCTTTTAGGGGTGGCCAGGTAGCACAGCAAGTAAGAGCACCGGCTCCAGTGTTGAGAAGACCTGGAGATCGAATCCCAGGCTCAGACACTTAGCACCCACCCAGAAACACCTGGCCGTGTAACCTTGAGCAAGTTACTTAACCCCAATTGTTTAGGGGCGGCCAGGTGGCTCAGCGAGTAAGAGCACCGGCTCCAGTGTTGGGACAACCTGGAGATCGAATCCTGGGCTCAGACACTCAGCACCACACCCAGAAATAACTGGCTGTGTAACCTTGAGCAAGTTACTTAACCCTGATTGCTTAAAAAAGAGAATTACCTTTTACATGCAATAGGAAAAAAAAATACTATTAAGTTACAGGCGGGGAGGGGGGCACAGAACAAGGAATTCTAAGACTTCTAACTGGATCATTCTAGTTTCCTCTTGCTTTTGGATCATCCATAGCAATTTTTTTTTTTTATTCTCACATTGACTTCCTCCCTAGCATCTGCCATCTAGCAATTAGAATGAGTTCAGGAAACACAAACTCAATTTAATATTAGCTGAAGTCAAGCATAATTAGGAAGGTAACTCTACCATCAGGAAATTATATATAATGTACGCAGATGCCAGATATAAATGATTTTTTTTCATTATCCTCTGTCTTGAAATAGACACACCACTACTCCCCACTCCCCTCCATTAGGCCAGATAATTGAGAATTGACTCTATTTATGAACTCTCCATGGGATGATCCAAGCTTTAGACAAATAACAACACAGTGGGTACCCAAGAAAGAGAAAAAGATCTTCCTTAACAGTTTTTGCCAGCAGAAAAAGGATTTTGTTGGTATTCATCTGATTATATTATTCCTGGGTAGGTTAAGAGTTTTATCTATTTATAAAATTACTTGGAGCCAAGGATTAAACAGGAAGATTTAATGCAGGAAAGCTGATTTAAGACTCAGAATCTTTTTTTCCTCCTTCCTTAGCAGTATCCACTTAAAGTAAATCTTTGGTTGACTGAAAACAGATTACCTAACATATAAGGCCTCTGAGAATTATCCTGGGTTTATTATATAACTACAGAAGATATTTCATAGTACTGTATAGCCAACTCATCTGCCTGTCATAGCCAATTATAAGATTTCCTAATTAATGGCATTCAGAAATGTGGCATGAAAATCCATTTAGCCTTTTTTATTTAAAAAAAAAAAAGTAGTGAAACACTGCTCTAATTAAAATAATAATTTTTGCCCATTTCATGGCATAAAGGCAAAGCAGTCCCATCCTTCCCAATTCTGGCAGACCATTCTATATAAATGATGGTTATTATTTTTCCGTATTTATTTAACATATGTACAAAATATTGAAGAAGTTTGCCCTCGTAGTGCATATGAGGCTTCCTCTACAGTTAATTGATGTTCTAATATTCACTTGCCAGACCTGGGGCTGAAAATGCTGCTTGCCACGATATTTTATCAAAATCATGGAACAGACAGAAAACAGGAAGTTTGCTGACATCTAGGAGTGTTTAAAGATTGGATGAAAGATCTGATCGTTGGCAGGCTATGCATTTTACAGCTGTTCTGGTTCATTGCAGCTGCTTCAGGGATTTAGGAAGCTTCCTCAAAAGAATTGGTCCGGCCAGTGAGGCTAAAAGCAAGATGACTTTATTTGGTGTATTTTAACCCTCACAAGGGATGGCTCAAGGTTTAAGGGTACACCAAGGGCACAGAGGAAAGGCAGGGACAACAAAGGAAGGACACAGCCAAGGGAGTACCAGCTCTCAAATCTTATTATGGTTTCTGGGCCACAATAAGAGAGGAAAGAGTGTTCAATGAAGATACTGCAGGGAAGCTATTCCTTGACTTTGGTGCCAAGCCAAGTTTCAGCTCTCCAGCTTCTCCTAGTTGGTCTGGGAAATACCTGGGGTCTCATATCTCCAACCTAGCACCTCCCCCCAACACACACACACACACAAACACACACACACACAGCAGCAGTAGCACAGAAACCTTCTAAACTAGGCCCAGCAGGAGCCAATATTTCCAAAAGTTGGCCTTGTGTGCCAAGTAAGGCAGCCCACCTCCTATGTCAGGAATGGAAGAGGACCAGGCTTTGGATTTTATTGTTAGAAAAGGAACCTTACTGAGTCCAGTCTGATCGACAGCAAGTCTCTGTCATGAAAGCAAGACAGCTGTCAAGGATTAGTTAGCCAAGTAAGGAGTTCCTAATAAGTCAATCAATAACCATTTTTTAAGTTCCTATTATGCAACAGGCACTGGGCTAAGCACAGAGAAGATTCCAGACATGAATCAGGAGGGAGGGAGGGGGTGGTAGGAGCAAGGTGTGAATCTAGAACAAAGACACCTGAGATGATAGGCCTATAGATTTAGTGCTTGAGGAGATTTAGAGGCCTTGTCATCCAACCCTTTCATGGGAGTAAACTGAGGCTCAGAAAGGTGACATTGATAGAAAGCAGTGGAGCAAAACTAGCAAGGATTCTAACCCAGATCTTTTGAATGCAATTCATCATTCAGAGTACTGGATATTTTTACTTTAACACAGTTCAATTAAATAGATATACTATATCTATTTATCTACAAAGTATTGTGATTACATTAGAAGTGAACTCAATATTCTATTGTATTGCATTATATATTATTATATATCATAGTTACATTACATCATATATCATGTCATATATCATATTACATTGTATCACATCATATATCATAGCTTATCTAATATCATATTATATTTTTACAACATAGTTTTGCTTATTCTATCGCCTTCTTTACTTCTTTGTCCCTTTCATCTCATATTCCTCCTTCATTTCCTTTCTCCGTAATCTTTTTTTTCTTCTTACTTCATCTTCTTTCTTCTCAACTTTCCTTCTCCTTATCGTCCCATTCTTCCTCTTTCTCTGGCTCTCTGATTAATTGTTAGAAGAATCCTGCCGGGCAGCTAGGTGGCACAGTGAATAGAGCACCAGCCCTGGAGTCAGGAGGACCTTAATTCAAATCCGGCCTCAGACACTTGACACAATTACTAACCATGTGACTTTGGGCAAGTCACTTAACCCCAATTGCCCTCCAAAAAGCAATAAAAAAAAAAGAAGAAGAATCCTGCCTTTTCAGGTATTCCTTCCCTTGCTCTTTCTCTCCTATACTAAGCCAACTGGATAGACACAGTAACTGTAACATAGAAGCAAAGACCAACCTATTGAAGGCAGCTGGGTGGTATAGTGGATAAAGGCCTGCGCTTGGTGTTAGGAGGACTTGAATTCAAATCTAGCCCCAGATATTTATTAGTTATATGACCCTGTGCAAGTAATACAACCTCTCTCAGTCTCAGTTTTTCCATATGTAAAATGGGGAAAATAGCACCTACATCCTGATGTTGTTGTAAGGATCAAATGAGATATTTGTAAAATGGTTTGCAAGCCTTAAAGGTCAACATAAATGCTAACTGTTATTTTTATTTGTTCAATAGGGGAAATCTTGGTCTCAAAACCCATATCCAAGGCCTTATTTTCTTCCCACATATGTAACAGAGAAGGCTACAGACTATTCTTTAATTCTAAAGGTTATGAAGGTAATGAGTAACTTCAGATATGAAGGAAGAGTAGTGGTTATTTTGGTTGTTTGTTAATCATTCATTGTTCAAAGGCGAGGGAAAAAATTAAGAAAATTCTGTGATTCCTGGAGCAGCTAGGTGGCACAGTGAATAGAGCACTGGACCTGGAGTTATAGAGAACTAAATTAAAAAATGGTGACCTTGAGCAAGTCGTTTAACCTCTGCCTGCTTCAGTTTCTTCTACTTTAAAATGTGAATAATATTTAGAGACTATCTCCAAGGGTTATTGTGAGGATCATATGAGATACTCGTAAAGCACTTGATATAGTACCTGGCACAAAGTAGGAACTTAATAAATGCTGTTTCCTTCCTTCCTTCCTTCCTTCCTTCCTTCCTTCCTTCCTTCCTTCCTTCCTTCCTTCCTTCCTTCCTTCCTGTGAAAGAGATTTCTTCACTTCAACTCAGCAAACATTTAGTAAGCCACATGACAGGCACTAAGAGAAAAATGAAAAGCAAACCTGCCTTCAGGAAGTTAACATTGGGGATGAGATAGATGGCAGAGGGGGAGAGGAAAAAGCTGTGTGTGTATGTATGTATGTATGTATGTATGTATGTATGTATGTATGTATTTGTATACATGCATATACATGTGTATGCATATGAATGTTTGAACATGTTTACATTCACGTGCATTGTGGAAAGTGAAAATATGTTCATATGTGTATAGCTACAGGTAATACAAATAATCTGGGAGGAATGTAGCCTAACAGTTGGAGAGATCATCAACGGCCTCTTGTAAGATATGGTACTTAAGGGGAGCCTGGAAGGGAGCTGAAGAGTCTCTAAGTCAGGAGTGAAGAGGCCATCCATTCCAGTCATGGCAACCAACATGTCAGTCCTTGCTTTGTACAAAGGTACAGAGGTGGGATATTAAATGATGAGTATGGGGAATAATAAATAGGCTAATTTGACTGGAATGTGCAGTGTGTGCATGCAAATAATAGAAAATAATTCTAGGAAAGATAAATTGGAGCCAGATTGTGGAGGACTTAAAATGCTTAAGAGAAGAATCTATAATGTTAATGTTATTTTTTCTTAGAGGCAATAGGGAGCCTATTAGAATCAGAATATGTGCAAGGACTAGAAAGAGGAATTTTGAGAAGTTAACACAGCTGTGAAGGAAGAAAACCTTTATTCTGATAAAAGGGGAGTTTGATGAGCCAGATCTTAGACCCAGGAATGGTCAGTAGAGAGGAAGGGGATAAAGAAACAGAAGGTAGATTACCAGGCACAATGGACTATGCACCAGCTCTGGAATCAGAGAACCTGAATTCAAACTCTGTCTCTGACATACTAGCTGAATGGCCTTGGATAAGTTACTGCGCCTACCTGGGCCTCGGTTTCTTTATCTGCAAAATGAGATATTTGAACTAAATTGCTTCCAAGAATCAGATTTAGATCTAAGATCCTATGATTACACAGGGATTAAGCATCAAAGGAACAAATGGATCTTTGTCATTGACTGATTCCAAGACAATGATGCTACCATCTCTCACCAACATATCTCCAGGCACATCCTTGCCTTTTCTTGTCTCAACAGTATGGATCAGTAAAATTTCTCTATGCTTCCATCCTTTTTTCTTCTTTCTTATACTTACCCCCAAACTCTTACAACAAAGATATAAATATTATCCTTTTATCTAGGAGCAATGGGATGAGAAGTGACTATAATCAAGTATCTTAGAAGTAGGGTATATCATTGTTTACAACTGGTGGGGTGTGTGGTTGGAAATGATTTATCATTAGACATACTTTAAAACTCATTAAAACAGGTATTCATAGAGCACCTACTATGTATGTGCATGGAACCGTGGGACTTACACAAATAGAGGTAAAGTCATCTCATATATTCTCAGACATTAGGAGACTGACCTGGGAGGCAAAAGGGAATATAGATGTGACCATAGAAAGATAGAAACTATTTCCTTTAGACAACTCCTGCTTTTTTCTGTAACAGCTGAAATAAGAGATAACTAACTCTTTTTCAACATGGGATATTTAAGGATCAAATTTAAGGTATTAAGCTAAAATGTAGGAACCCAGGACCTCCACACTCCTGAAACAGTTCAGAACAACAAAGTGGCACAGTAGATAGAGGACAGGACCTGGAGTGAGAAGATCCTAGTTGAAATCCAGCTTCAGACACTTACTAGCTCTGTGACCCTGGGCAAGTTACTTAACCCCATATTTGACTCAATTCCTTATCTGTAAAATGAGCACACACTGGAGAAGGAAATAGCAAACCACTCTAGTATCCTCACCAAGAAAACCCCATCCATGGGGCTATGTAGAGTTGTACATGACCGAATGACTGAACAACAGAAATATAGGAATGGTAATGGCATGAAGTGAACTGGTGATTCATTGGGGATACAGCAATATTTTGTAGTCACATAGTGTTTGGTGAGAGCCAGATGAGTTAATGGCTCATGGTTCAGTGATTGCCACCATTGTGGTTGGTGTCTACAACAGTCTAGGTTAAGAAGTAGATCAGTAGTGAAGTTAAAGACTGTACAATCTTATCCAGTCCAACATTATTTACATGTTTTAGACATATTAACTTATTTTCATTTACTGATCTCTAGAGAAGGTATACCGTAGAGGTAGCAGCAACACCATACATCCAATAACATCAAGCAGTTTACACTTTAATCAAGGATATCAGGCATAGGAATAGCAAATGGTTGCAGGATCTGAACTCATTGTCTTCCTGACTCCAAGACCAATGCTCTAGTCACTGTGTTATACAGAGCCTAGGTAAGACTGAAAACAGTCCTGGAGTCATGTTATGGATACTGTTGAATGCTGGGTTGAAAAGTTTGGTTTTTACTTGATGGGCTATTGGGAAACATTGACAGTTTTTAGCAGGGCAATGACATAGTCAGAGGTATGGTTTAAGAAGGTAGCAGTTGAGTATGTAATAGATTGGGAAAGAGATAGACCAGAAGCAAGGAGATAGTTTATGAAGAAGGAGAATTTTAAAATAAACTCATAGGGCAACAAGCTATGTAGCGATTTAAACGCACTCTATGACTAAGATGGCAGTGTGATATAGAACAGAGGTACCCTAAAACAACAACAAGTCAGAGTACTACCTTAACCAGATTATAATGTAATTGGGTTGTGGAGCTGAATATTTTAAGCTAAAAATAAATAAATGTAAAAGAAAAAATGTAATTGGAAAATATTTTTAAAAATAAATAAAAATACAGTACAACACAGATAATGTTAATTTGTGGTTTTCTAACTCAACGTGCAGCAGCAGGGATCCATTTCTATTTGAGTTTGATGCCACTAGAATGGCAAATAGAGAGCCATACTCGCAGCCAAGAAGACCTGAGTTTAAGATCTGCCTCTGAAATGTACTTGCTCTGTAACCCTGGGCATGTCACTTAAATTCTCAGGCACCTGAGAAATGAGGTACCTCTCTATGGCTATAAAGAAAAAGCAGCAGTTTCCTCCCCAAGGAGGTCTTTATCCTGATGAAATCATAGGTCCAGTGCTTATCTCCTTCCAACTAACAGTATTCTGAGCAGTAGTAGCCATTTCTTTTTATTTCAATGATCTGGAAACAGTATGAACTCTGTCCTTGAGGGTCTTTAAAAAAAGAAAACAAACACACCTCTCTTGGACAGTTTGGATATAGACCTGGCTAGAGACAGAGGATCAGACCAAATAAGCCTTAAAATATGTTCTTATTCCTGTGATTCTAACAGAAGGCCTATTCTGCAGAATTCAGGAAATTTGCTGAGGCTGGGCCCTGAGAATATATGATTCTATGAACTGTCATGCCTCCCTAAGTCAAATGCTTACAATTTTATTATTTATTTTCCTATTGACATATAAATTTTCTTGAAGGCAAAAGCAATTTAACCTGAATGAAAAAACTGTAGATACAATTATGTGTCTCTCTGTGTGTCTATATGTGTTTCATCACTGTCATGAAATGCCAGATCTTTTCCAGGAATTTTTTGTGTATTAGCAACAAGTGAACACAGCAGAATTTTGTAATTGTTACTTCCTTAAAATAGATAGATCTGGGTAGTGAGTGATTTCTCTGTCAGGGAATGTATTCAGTTATATTGGCATCATGTTTAAATGCTTTATGTTTCTGTAACTCCCAAGTTATTTTAAACTTAGTTATTCTTTATGAAGCACCCCATATATTAAGAGCCATTAATATGAAAACCAAGACAATTCCCCCAGCTCCAGAGTAAACATTTGCCAGAGCACAAATTTCTCAAAACAAGATCCAGGAGAGAAAGGATGCTTTTTACTAATCTCTATTTCTTCTCCTCCCTCCCATCCCCATCCCCATTGCTTAGCACATAGTAGGCAAGTAATATCTGTTGAATTACTTAATGAATGAGCACATTTCCTCATTGTATTTTATTACCAGAAACTATATTACCAACAGTAAGAAATAATAAAGGAGACATAGGGAAACATCTCAGCACATCAAAAAGAGAAGGGAAGGCATCGTGTAAGAATATAATTCAATATTAGCAAAAATTCAAACATTATACTAATATTACATATCCATATATGTATTATAATCCATACAAATATATGTACCCATATATTTATATCTGTGTGTTGTATATATAATATGTATATGCATTTGCATACACATTTATATGTGTACATACACACATATATGAATGAAATATATAATACAAATAATATGTGTGCGTATAAATGTGTATGTATATATGTGGGATGGGAAGTATATATGTGGTATATATGTTTAATATATATATATATATACAACATGGTGTGTGTGTGTGTGTGTGTGTGTGTACATCATATATTGAAGGCAGCTAGATGTTGCAGTGGATAGAGCACTGGGCTTGGAATCAGAAAGACTCATCTTCCTGAGTCTAAATTTGGTCTTAGACACTTACTAGCTGGATGACCCTGAGAAAGTTACTTGATCCTGTTTGTCCAAGTTCCCTCATCTTTAAAATGAACTGGAGAAGGAAAAATAGCAAACTATTCTAGCATCTTTGCCAAGAAAACCCCAAATGGGGTCACAAAGAATCAGACACAATTGAACAACAAAAAACATGTCATATGTATATATGTACACACATACATACATATATACACATACACACATGAAGAGTCTACACCTTGCTGCCTTTTATCACCATTAATAAGTATTTATTAAGTGTTTACTATGTGATAAACGAGCAATTAGGTGGTATAGTGGATAGAGTAGTGGGCCTGGAGTCAGGAAAACTCATCTTCATGAATTCAAATCTGGCTCCAGACATTTACTAGTTGGACTAGTCAAATCCTGTTTGCCTCAGTTTCCTCATATGTAAAATAAACTAGAGAGGAAATGGCAAACCATCCCAGTATTTTTGTCCAGAAAATCCCAAATGGGGTCTCAAAGAAGCAGACACAAATAACTAAAATGTGACAAATGCTAAGGATATTAAAAAATAAAATAAAAATAGGGTTCCTACCTTCTAGGAGATCACATTGTAATGGGGGAGATAACAAGCAAACAGCTATGTCCTTGCAAAATACAGTGTAAATAGGAAGTCATGGGTGAACACTGGGAAAGGCATTTTAAGTAGGTAGGATGTGAGTTGATACTTTGAGCCAGGGAAGCCAGTAGCTACAGGTAAGGAAGAAAGGCATTCTAGCCTTAAGAGTTAACCAGTGAAATGGCATAGAATTGGGGGATAGAGTATAATGTGCACAGAGCAGAAAGAAAGGCAGTGTCCCTGGATAATGGAGTTTGATGAGGGGAGTATTTCTGAAATTCTTGAGAATAGTAACAAATCATATCATTATTTTATTTTATTTTTATTTTTTAGTTTATATCATTCATTTCCACAAGATTTTCAGTTACAAATTTTCTCCCCATTTTTCCCCTACCCACTGCCTCAAAACAGCAATCCTACTGAATATCCCCTCCCCCAATCTGCTCTCTCCCATTTCTTCCCCAATCCCAGCTCTGACTTGCCAGGAGGGCAAAGTGGATCTCTATGCCCCAGTGCCTGTATATTTTATTTCCCCAGTTACATGTAAAATAACAATAATAATAACAACATATATATATATATATATATATATATATATATATATATATATATATATATATATATATATATCAAACCTTTGAATTCCAGGTTCTTTCCCTACCTGCCTCATCACCCACCCTTACTGGGAAGATAAGCAATTTAATATAAGTTGTACATGTGTAGCTATGCAAAACATTTCCATAGTGGATATATTGTGAAAGACTGACTATCTTTCCCTCCATCCTATCCCACCCCCCACTAGTTCTATTTTCTACTTTGATCCTGTCCCTTTTCAAAAGTGGGTGCTTTCAAATTCCCTTCCCCCCCCAGCTTGCTCTCCCTTCCTTCACCCCCCCTTTCATCCCCTTCCCCCCTACTCTCCTGTAGTGTGAGATACTAAATTGAGTGTGAATGTCATCCCCCCCCAAGCCATATTCAATGAGAATAAAGTTGACTTATTCCCTTTTACCTTCCTTTTCTTCCCATCCATTGTAACAGTTTTCCCTTGCCTCTTCTATATGAGATAATTTACCCCTTTCTATCTCTCCCCATCTTCTCTCATTATATTTCTCTCTCATCTCTTAATTTCGCCTTTTCAGTATCATCCCTTCCTATTCAATTGGTCCTGTGCCTTCTGTTTATGTATTCCTGTACATTTGTATACACACTCTCACATATGTATTCATATACCCATATACCCTCCTATATAGACATATATATGTATGTGTGTGTATGTGTATACACACATCTCTATTCCCTTCAACTATTCTCATACTGAGAAAAGTTTCTTAAATTACAATTATTGTTTTTCCATGTAGGGATGTAAGTAGTTCAACTCTGATAAGTTCCTTATGATTTCTTTTCCCTGTTTACCTTTTCAAGCTTCTCTTGCTTCTTGTATCTGAATGTCAAATTTTCTATTCAACTCTGGTTTTTTTCATCAAGAATGCTTGAAAGTCCACTATTCTATTGAATGACCATATTTTCCCCTGAAACATCATACTCAGTTTTGCTGGCTAGGTGATTATTGGTTTCAATGCCAGCTCCTTTGACCTCTGGAATATCATATTCCAAGGCCTTTGATACCTCAGTATAGAAGCTGCCAGATCCTGGGTTATCCTGATGGTGTTTCCACAATATTCAAATTGTTTCTTCCTGGCTGCTTGTAATATTCTCTCCTTAATCTGGGAACTCCAGAACCTGGCTATAATATTCCTAGGAGTTTTCTTTTGGGGATCTTTTTCAGGAGGTGATTGGTGGATTCTTTCATCCTCGATTTTGCCTTCTGGTTTTAAAACATCAGGGCAGTTTTCTTTGAGAACATCCTGGAGGATGGTTTCTAGGTTCTTACTTTGATCATGGCTTTCAGTTAGTCCAATGATTTTTAAATTATCTCTTCTGGATCTATTTTCCAGGTGAGTGGTTTTTCCAGTGAGATATTTCACATTGCCTTCTATTTTTTTCATTTGTTTGGATCTGTTTAATAGTATCTTGATTTCTCATAAAGTCACTAGCTTCCATTTGCTCCAATCTAATTCTGAAGCAATGATTCTCCTCATTGAGCTTTTGAGATTCTTTTTCCATCTGGCAAATTTGGCTTTTTAAGGCATTCTTCTCCTCATTGGCTTTTTGAGCCTCTTTGCCATTTGAGTTAGTCCATTTTTTAAGGTGTGATTTTCTTCAGTCAGGTTGTTGACTATCATTTCATAATTTTATTGCATCATTCTCATTTCTCTTCCCAGTTTTTCCTTCACTACTCTTATTTGGTTTTCAAAATCCTTCTTAAGCTCCTCTATGGTCTGTAAGCAGCTTATTCTTTTGATGGAAGATTTAGGTGCAGGAGTTCTGACTTTGTTCTCCTCCTCCTTTTCCATGCCCCAATCCTTTTTGTCCACAAAAAAGGAATCCAAAGTCAGACTGCTGTGCTTGCCTTGCTTCCCTCGTTTGCTCATGTTGCCGCTCAATTACTTGATTTTTGAGCTTTTTGCTACAGTAGAACTCTGCTACCAGAGCAGGGAGCCTTGTCCCAATCACTAGGATTTTCTCAGCTGCTGGAGCTACTCTCTCAGATTAGCCCTCTCTGAAGTCTCTGCATACTCTGGCACACTGGTCATGTACCCCCCAGGATCTCCACCCCAGACAGTGATCCAAATCCAAGCAGGTTAAAGCAAGAGTGATTACCCCTCAGACCGGTTGCTTGGTCCCCCTACAATCTGCATGCCCAGAGCTCTGAATCAGCCACATGGCAGTGGCTGCATGGCCGCCATGCCTCAGCCTCTTCTTGCCCCAGAGGAAAAGGCCAGACTGCACTCCCAAGCTCCCATGTTCCAAAGCCCACACTGCACTGACCTTCCACTTTGTCCTTAGCATCTGTGGGTTGATAATTCTGGAAAAAAAACCATAGCTGCTGTTGATCTGAAGTCCCTCCAGCCGGTGGCTGCTTTTGGCCACCCTGAGGCTAAAACCTCAGGCTCCCACGGGGCTGGGGTTGGCTCCCAGAGCACTGTGCTGGCCCCTTTCTGCTGGCCTGCCAGACTGTCTTCAGTGGGAGGTTAGCTTTTCTGTGTCATTTTGTGGGTTCTGTAGCTCCAAAGTTTGTTTAGAGTCATTTTTTACATAAATTGGAGGAGGTGGGAACAGGAGACCCAAAGAAATCCTGTTTCTACTACACCATCTTGACTCCCAGATCATCTCATTTTACAATGAAAAATAACTGACTATGCTGACACATTGGTTGAAACTCATTAACACCAAAGTATCAATTAACAAATTGATAAAAATAGTTAATAAGCAGAAGTAAAAATTGATGTCAGCTTATTTCCTTTTTTGATTATGGAAAGAGGGATGACCTTCTGAGGGCAGAGCCAAGATGACTGAAGTATAAGCCAGGACCCAGAGGAACTCTTTGAAAGCCTCAAATCAAATTTTGGAGCAGCAGAATAAACAAAAAGTCAGACAGAGATATTTATCTAGCCAAAGACAACTTAATATTTCCATATAGAACTCTGTAATACAGGGGTAGGCACAAGCCCAGAGAGGGGCAGTAACACCTGTCTTGAACTCTGGATGTGGCCACAAGCAGCAGCAATAGCTTTGGGAATTCTCAGCCCAGAGTTGGTAAGGGAGCCAGATAACTGGTTAGAGAAAATATACAGAGGACCCTTTACTGGCACTGGGTGCAACTGAAATTAATTGGCAACTCTATTGCCCATAAACAGTTCTAGTAAACTGCCCACTGTGAGTCCTAGGGTGGAGAGCAGCATTTGTGATTGGTTACAAGGGAGCAGAGGCCCTGTTCACAGTTAAAGAGCCAAGAGGAGTTCTAGCACTTGTAGCTACAGGAGAGTGGGAGACCTGGTCACAGTTTCAGGCCCAAGAGGAGTGTGAGTACTTGAAGCTGCATGGCAGCAAAGGACCTTCTTGGGTAAAGATCAGAATGCAGACCAGGAGAGCAGTGACCATACCTCTACCAGGAAAACACCACTTTGGATGCATCAAAAACTTACAGACTCCCAGAACTAGCTCTGAAAACAACAGCATGAGAAAGCCTGAAGCTTGGCACCATGCTTTCCCACCCCCAAGTGAACACAACTCAACTTTAATATAAAGTTCAAAGTGAAGAATACGAGAAAACGACAAAAAAAAAAACTTGACCATAAAAAGCTGCTACAGTGGCAGAAAAGATTAAATATAAACTCAGAAGAAGATAATAATGAGAAAATAGCTACAAAAGAAGCCTCAAAGAAAAATACTAACTGGCTCCAATGCCAGTAAGAATTCCTAGAAGAGTTAAAGAAAGATAAGAGTGGTATAGAAAATTTTGGGAAATGAGAGTGATGCAAGAAAATTATGAAAAGAGAATTAACAACTTAGTAAGAGATATATAAAAATACTGAAGAAAATAGCACCTTACAAAACAGAATTGGCCCAACAATAAAAGAGGCACAAAAATTCACTAAAGAAAAGAACTCTTTTAAAAGCAAACTTAAGCAAATGGAAAAAGATGTATAAAAGCTCACTAAAGAAAAAAATACCTCAAAATTGATTATGGAAAGGGTGCCAGGGAGCAGGATGATACTAGGCCTCTTAAGAGAAAACAGTTCCCTAGAGAGAGGGATTGTTGGGTCATAAAATTATAATTAGAAAGAGCCTTAATGTATATCTAATCCTATTTCTCATTTTTTTTTTAAAGCAATAAGGGTTAAGTAACTTACTCAAGGTTACACGGCCAGTTATTATTCCTGGGTGTGGTGCTGAATATCTGAGTCCGAATTTGATCCAGGTCATCCCGACACTGGAGCCAGTGCTCTTACTCGCTGAGCCACCTGGCCGCCCCTAAGCAATTGGGGTTAAGTAACTTGCTCAAGGTTACACAGCCAGGTGTTTCTGGGTAGGTGCTAAGTGTCTGAGCCCGGGATTCGATCTCCAGGTCTTCTCAACACTGGAGCCAGTGCTCTTACTCGCTGTGCTACCTGGCCACCCCATCTGTTTCTCATTTTTTATGAGGAAACTGAGACCCGTAGAGGTCAAGGCACTTTCCCAGGGTCACATAGGAAGTATGTCATTACATGGGTCTTTTGACTTGAGATTCGGTGTACTTTCCACTGCACCATGCTGGGAGAAAGGAAGAAGAATGAGATGACTCACAATACCAAAGAGAGACTTCATGGAGAGAACTTGACATTCTTGCAGATCATAGAATAATTAGATCAGAGGTTTAGAGATGGAAAAATCCTTAGAGGCCATTGTGTCTAATCTCATTTTACTGATGAAAAACTTGAAGTCAAGAGATGTTAAGTAACATGGACAAGATATGTCTTCCTAACTTCAAGTTAACAACTCTAGCCAGTGCTATGGTGAACACATGGTTAGTTTGGTTTAGCTGAAACCTTGCTTCTGAAGTATATGACACATTTCAGGATATCTTGTCAATATATAATATACATACACACACATATATATGCATATTATATATGTGTATATTATATATGTATATACATCTAGGTCTTCCTGAATCCAAATCCAAAGCTTTTAACCTGAGCATTGCCAATAAATTGTTCTTTATCCTCCTATTTTGGGGTGATGCTGTAAATAAGGCAAAAATCTTTGATTTCAGTCCCAAGGCCAACATCATCAATTTCAATCCCTGGCTGGACCAATGGGTCTCCTTCTGTTTCCTAGCCATTCATCATTTGTATCATACTGACTTGAGAGATCCAATATTACTTATCAGGGATTCTTTTCATGTATGGGTTGGACTAGGTGGCTTCTGGGATGGCTTCCAATTCTCAGATTCCATAATTTTCTGATTCTGGGATTGTATATAATAAAATTATCTACTAGCCATCTTTATGTGAAAATAGTACAGATGTCATACCCAATTTACAGATTGACAAGGGACATAATGAATGGTCCAAAGTTACAAGGTGAAAAACAGAACCAGAACTGAAACTATGTCTCCTGATTTCCAGTTCAGGGGAGTTGTCTTGGTTACAAATATATGCTACATTTGGGGGAAAGGGGAACAATTCTTATTTTTATCTACTGCCAACTACAATGAGTATATATGGAAAGTCTTCCTGTTTAAGTTTTTTTTTTAAATCAACACTTTATTTCTGAGTGTCTCATTGAATTTCTGTGACTATTTTAGTAATACATCAAGAAAATAATCGTCAGTCCTCACAGAAAATAAGAAACAAGGTTCTTTCACTTTGACTAATAACTGCTTTTTGAGCAATCCAAAGGATGTAATTCAGCTCCTTGAAGCAATTAAACAGTGTCATCCCCTATAATTGAGTTAATACACCAGCCTCCTCCTCATACATTTCTCAGGATTTCTGAGACTGTAATACAAATAGCCAAATTCCCGCAATAGCTTGAATGCAAATACAGGACTTATTTTGAAAGTGCATTTCCCATCATGAGCTTCCTGGTGATGACAGAAAACATCCATGTTATTATGGATCCTAGAAATGAACCACAGAAAGAAATGAGATTAGAACAGAGTTCAGATGGAATGACTAAGAAGAGGCAGGGATGATGGTCTACAAGATTGAGAGATGGGGGAATAAAGTTTGAATTTCACTTCTGACACTTTCTAGCTGTGGGACTGTGGGCAGGTGTAATGTAATGCCAAGGAAAGGCAACTTCCCAAGGTTCAGAATACCAGCATAGGTGCTCTCCATTTTATTCAGTGACCAACCAAGAACAGAGAAGATCAAAACATGACATCATTCCAAATACAGCATTTACTAAATGTGATTAAATAATCTCCAAGGACTACCCCACCCCAGGACCTTCCAATCATTCAATCAATTACAAAGTCTCTGTTCTAAATACTTCTCCACCCCTAGGCTATCCACCACAAAGCCCCTCTTCTCAAATGGAGATTAGTTTCCAAACATAAGGTCAAAAGTTCCCCACCCCTGGATCACAATTGAATCTACCCCAGAGTTACATCAAGTTTAAACACAGCACTTAATACCCAAATGGAGGTCTTTTCTTCATCTTGACATGAGGCAAGCTCTCAGCAATCTTAGTTCCTGGGGAGACAAGGCTTAGCAAGGCCATAAGATACATTGCCAATCCCTTCATGAATTTATCCTCTGTCTGTAGAACAGTCCTAGAACCCCTGAACACATTAGCAAAGCCCTCTCCCAGGATTTCTGTAAACATACAACAAGAAAATCCTTCTTCAGGGCTTCTGAACCAACAGAAAGGCTCCCAGACCCCTGCAACAACAGCACTGTCCTTCACCAGTGGACAGTATTCACTCTGTCTGCAGGACAGTCTCCAGACCCCTGCACTGTCCTTCACCAGTGGACAGTATTCACTCTCTGTCTGCAGGACAGTCTCAGGGCTTCTTAGTGAACAGCCAGGTTCCAGGACTTCTTCAACAAAAGGACAGTCTTTCACCAGTGGACAAATCTGGCAAAATAACATCAAAACAGAGACAAAGTACCAGCAAAACAGCCATGTCTTCTCAGTCCTTGGCAGCTCAGGGGGAAGGTCTCAAAAGTCCAGGGCAATTCAAAGCGGCCACCAGCAATTCTCTTAGTCTCTCTCTCTCTCCACGAGGTGCTGCTTCCAAAAAAAAAAAGGTCTTCTGCCTCTCTCTTGTCTCTCCAAATCTACGTCACCAGCTCCTCCCAGTTCAGGACTTTCTTTTCACATCAACAAGTCCATCCCACAGGTGGGATTAACAAGCTCTGGGTTTTAATACAATCAATTTGAAAAACCAAGCCAATACAGGGGAATCTTTAATTGCCATTACTATCACAGCAGGTCATTTAACCTACCCAAGGCTCTGTATTTTCATCTACAAAATGGAGATAGTGGTCATTGTTTTACCCACTTTGTAGTGAGAATAGTGTTTATAAACTAACATAATAGTGTTTATAAATTCACAGTGTTGTATGACTATGATTTGGAGTATCATTGCTATTTGTCTAGTTGAGAAGTATTGTTGCACTCTTGAGTTTATTAATTTAATTATTAATTAATTATTATGTCTTAAACATCTGTTAAGAGCCCACTGCATGAAGAGCACTGTGCTCGGTGACCAGGAGGATACAAAATTTATAAAAGACGTTATCATTTCACTCCTGGAGCTTGCGTTCTAGTATCAATAAGAAACAAATACAAATAACCATAATATACAATGTTACATGATAAATGCATTAGAGATTTGCAAAATAAAGAGCTATGGTGGGTGTAAAGGGGAACATCACTACTGATCAGAGAAGGTCAGGGAATATTTTGCCAGAGAGGTGTTACTTGAATTGTACTTTAAAAGATGGCTAGATATTCACCAAATGAAGAGGAAACCTTTCGGGAGGCATACCAGATAAAGGAAATAAACTTGGCCTAAGTAGTTTGAATCTTACTAGAGAAGCAATTGGAAGCCACTGAAAATTTTGTAACAAAAGATTGACATCACTAACTTTTGCACAAGAAATATTCTTCTGGTGGGAGTGAGAAGAATATATTGGAGTTATGGGAGGTGGGGAATTAGGGGGAATAAATAGAAGCTAGGAGAACTGCTTAGAAGTTACTACTATAATCCAGATCAGAGTGACCCACAACACTCCTGAGTTTAGCAAGAACTAGGTTAAAATCTAATTGAGAGTGGGGCAGCTAGGTGGTGCAATGACCCTGGAGTCAGGAGGACCTGAGTTCAAATGTGACCTCAGACACTTAACATGTACCGTGTTTCCCCGATAATAAGACACTGTCTTATTATTTTTTTTTTTTTGGACAGAAAAACACCAGAGAGCTTATTTTCAGGGGAGGGCTTATTTTAATGAACATTGACAGCAATTTCAATAAACAGGTAAATGTGAACAAAAAAATGTACCTTTATTCAATAAGCAAATCACTGGGGAAGAACAGGATGACGCGCTCACTGCTGCAGCTCTGATTGGATGCAGCTCAGAGCACGGTGTGCATTTCACCGGGGGGGGGGGCGGTGCATACAGAGGGTACCATAATGTAGCGTGTAGCACAGGGGATCACCTTCACTACAGCAGCAATCTCAATAGGGCTTATTTTTGGGGGAGGGCTTATTTTAGAGGAATCTTACACAGTAAGGGGAGGGCTTATTTTCGGGATAGGTCTTATTATTGGGGAAACACGGTACTAGTCATGTGACCTTGGGCAAGTCACTTAACCCCAATTGCCCTGCCTTCTCCCCTCCAAAAAAACAAAAAACAAAATGAGAAATATTTAACAAAAATAAATAAAAATTCAATAAAACTCAGACAATATTACATTTTTAAACTGTCAATATGGATCCCATAGGGACCTTTATATATAGTTTAGTGGTCCCTGTTTCTATTGGAATTTGACACCTTTGATCTAGATAGTTGGAAATGAGGATCTATACTAGAATAATGACAGTAGAAATTGAGAAGATGCCAGAAGTTTCTTTGATTTGTAGGAGTCATAGATTTAGAACTAGAAAGGATGTTAGAGGTTATCTAGTTCAATACCCTAATTCTATAGATAAGGAAACTAAAGCCCAGATAGTTTAAGTGAAGTTACCACAGCAACACTAGTAATTATGGTAATTAACATTTATATCATAATTTAAAATATGGAAATCACATTAAATATATTACCTTATTTAAAATTTATAATAGCTTCCTGAATTAGGCACTACACATATTGTTATTCCCATTTTACAGGTGAAGAAATAGAGGATCAAGGAGTTAAGTGAGCTGCCCATGGTCATGCAGCTAGTAATTGATGGAGCTAGGATTCAAGCTCAAGTTCTTTAAGTTTATTGTTTCTTTCCACTACACAGCACTGCTTTCTAAAACCACACCCTCTTTTGTCAGAGACTTTTTTTCCTAGGTAGCTACCAACTTGTGCAAATACATTTTTATGTGATATTATGTATATTCATAAATATTTAATACTCACTATATAAATACATAATACTCATATATAGCATATTTACTTATCTATGTAAATAGTGTCCTCCTCCCAATATAAATTCCTTGATGATTTGAATTGTTTCAATTTTGGCCTTATCTTCCTAGGGTCAACACAGTTCTTGTAGAATTGAATGGAATTAAATGAAATTTATACTGTATTCTTCTCAAAGTTCTTTCTCCTTACCTCCCCTACTTGATCCTTTTTCCCACCTGCTATTCATGTAGAGGAGAGTGTGAAAATAAGTTGAATAGATTTATTTTATATTGACAATTAATAAAAAGGACAAACTTTTTTTCCTCCTTGCTCAAGTACATGGTGTTTTCTTGTGTATATATTATGAAGATATAGTTAAAGAGGTTGCAACTTTATCATTGCACAGGTCTGGCAACCAGAAGACCACATTTCTTTGTTTTTCTGCTGACATTGGCAGGGTTTTTATTATCCTGAGTTGTCTCAATCTGGCCATCTGTGTCTCTGAAAATAACAATGCTGGCTTCTTTAACGATAATCATAATTCTTTGCACTTATAGGATGCTTTTAAGTTTTTTCAAAGCATTGTCACTTACATCATCTCATTCAATTTGCAAAGGGGTGTTAGCTCTTGGGAGAAATGTTTCTGGGATTAATAATGACATTATTCATTAGCATGCTATCCCATGTCTGACCAACAGAGAAAGAGTAGAAATAGCATGCAAAATAGCCCAATTACCAAATCTCAGGGCTGGATGGGTTTAAGTTTATAAGTCAAAGGTCATCTAGTCCAAAGCATGCCTGAAAAGGAACATCCCACTTAACCACTTTGGGCTTTGTTAGTTGTTTTTTTTTTTCCTCTGTAAAATGACAAAGCTGGACCAATTTCCTCTAAGATCTTTTAGATCTATTTCTAAGATCCCCTGATGACATTGCTTCTAATTCTAGAATTCCATGACTTGGTCCAGGACTTGGGTTTTTTCTCATGGCACATGATGTTTAACTCTGTACACTTAATACTTTTGCATGAATTATGTAGTTCTATCTCTGTGGGTCCCATCTATGTGACTAGAACCTTAGAGGAAGAGTATTTGCCAGATAGTAAGTCTCTATGAAGCTCTAATAGTTTTGTTCTGCTTTTTTCCCCTTGGCTTACAGAAATAACCTAAAAGATAAACAGCTTATTGTTATCATTCAGGATCAGACTCTTATGAGATCTGATGCCTGGTCTGGCTATATACCTAATTGGAAACATAGAAACAAGAGATTGGTGTAGACATGGAAAGCACATTAGAAATCATCCATTCCAGTCCTCTATTTAACAAGTAATGGGAATGGCTCAGTGGATAGAATACCAGCTCTGGAGTCAGGAAGACCTGAATTCAAATCTGACACTTATGAGCTATGTGACCCTTGACAAATCATTTAACCTTGTTTGCCTCAGTTTCCTCATCTGTAAAGTGAGTTGGAGGAGATAATGGTGAGCCACCCCAGTATCTTTGTCAAGAAAACCCCAAATAGTATTATGGAGAGTCAGGCATGACTGAAATAACTTGACAGCATTTATTTTTCTTTTTGCAAAGGGCAATTGGGGCTACGTAACTTGCCCAAGGTCACATGGCTAGTTTTTATGTTAAGTGTCTGAGGCTGGATTTGAACTCAGGTCCTCCTTACTCTAGGGCAGGTGTTCTATTCACTGTGCCACCCAGCTGCCCCAACTTGACAACATTTAACAAATGAGTACACTGAGGTCTCACAAATTTAAGTACTTGGTCTTGATGGAGAAATTGTCCTCATAGTGAGGAGAGAATAGTAGGGACAAATAATGCACATTATCCTGCCCCTCTGAGAATAAACAATCCAACATAGACACAGTAATATTGACAGACAATATATTGCTTACAAAATCATATAGACAGCATAATAAAAGCATCATATAATATATAAAAATAGAGACTACTATACCCACCCCCATGTTTTCTCTTCTTCAGGCTAAACACCTTCAGAGATAAGTGACTTTATGTAAGCAATTATTTTAAGAGTGGGAAGAAAAGAAATAGAAAAACTTAAAAGGCAAGAAGTAAATAAAATTATGTTAACATGAATGCAATTTTTCCTAAATAAAATGAAGTTTTAGTTACCAGCATTTCAGAAGAAGCATTAACAAAGTTCAGCCGTTGACAAAGCATATCATAGTATATTAATATTATGCTATATTAAATATCATATCATATTATATTTATTATAACATTGAGAGGCAGTATGGTATAGTGTATAGAGAGCTACCTATCCAAGAGGAAAAACCTATATTCAAGTCTTACCGTTGAGGAGGTACTAGGATAATCTGTATGACGCTGCATAAATTACTTCATTTCTTAATGCACTAGAATTTTTTAAGCTATAAGTTAGGGAGTACATGAAATCACAGGTCTGTTCCAAAAATAAAATAAAAACACTAAACCAAGTCATGAATGGATATAAAATGATTGCATGACAAAAATGTCAGGGACATGTGTATTTTAGGAGTACATGTCAGGAAGAGGAGTTAGAACCTAAGTACATAATTGGGATAGCAACAGCAATAATAGCTTATGGATACATACACACAAATATACATACATGCATACATACATACATATATACATACATGTGTGAATTTAAAATTTCCAAAGTGCTTTATCTCATTTTAAGAAAATTAGTCCTTTCATGCCTCAGATGGGTTCCATCTTCACACCCATTAAATGGAGATATTAGCTAATGGGGAGGTCATACATTTACAATGGTAATTTTTTTTCCTGAATAAAACCTAGTCTTAGACAATGATGACACATAAGGTAATATAGCACTTATTAAATCCTGCTGCTAATAATTGAAAATAATATTTAATATTAATGAAAAACAAGACCCAAAAGATAAGAAGAGACTTTTCCTAAGTCTCATGAGTTGTAAATAGAAGAGGAAAGTTTTGAACCCAGGTTGTCTGGTTCTGACTGCAATGCCATTATTTTAGTTGTGATTCCTCCTTCATTTTCAAAGAGCACAATTACATCACAGGGTAATGTCTTGACTTGTTGTGAATTGGATTTAAGTGAGGCAGGACTGAGTAGTCACTCTCTCCTCCAGTGTCATCAGAGTACAATGGTAAGACAAAAGTCAACACAACTGGTGATCGCCCAGGATGCAGTGGTCTTTCCCAGGCCTCAGTTGGTCTGAAATAATGCCTATTCCATGCTTAAGGTCTAAGAAAGAATTGATTCCAAAAAAATGGACTAGTTTTCTGTCACAATCTATTTGCTAGGGGAAGACCCTCCCAATTTCTGGTCAGAATAAAAAACAATTGCTATTTACACTCACTCTGAGCCATCAAAAACCAAACAATGAGCAAGAAAGGCTTGGACTGGGACCTATTATTGGCCTTTCAATTAAAGCCAGAGTGATTTGGGTTTAAAGGCAAAGTGGAGCAGCTCCATTTGAATCACAATGGGCTTTTAGAAAGCCTATTTTTTCAGAGCTATATTTCAAAAGTCATAAATGAAAACTGCCGAAGACAAAGAGTTAATTGTCCCAGCTTTTTGAAAAAAAAAAATAATGATAAAATGAATAAATAGAAATTTAAAAAGAAATATAGCCCCCTAACCCTAAGATATCTTACAAATATAAGTGACCAAAAATTATATTCCTTTGGACAGAGCACCCATATGTAACAGTATGATACCCAATGTGGACAGAGAGACTACGTGTGTTGAAGGAAAAATGGGAAGAGGAAACGGAGGAGGAGGAAGGGAGAAGAAAACAGTATTGTCCAACTTGAACTGGCAGACTGAGTCTCCAGAAGAAGTTACTACTTCCAGATTGTTGTTCATTCTTCATTCATTAGTGACTTGCACATGAATTGGATTTAAGGAGGATTTGCAGACTCAATCTCTCCTCCGGAGTCATCAGAGTCTAGTGGCAAGACAAAAGTCAAGACAACTGGCAATGCTATTAGACTTCTGTATATCTTGCAGAATAGAGGAAAGGAGGGAGAAGAGGTAGAAGGGAGGGAGAAAGCATTTATTAGGCACCCACTGTATACTGGAAGCTGTGGTAAGCATTTTATAAATATCTCATTTGATCCTCAAAACAATCACCTAAGGTACTTCCCCTGTTTCTTCGAATTAAGTATCCCCTAAGCATTGGGGTATGGATATGGATGTTGCTACTTTCTTTAAGTAGCGCTCATGCATAATCTAAAATGGTAACTGTGGGGTATCTCCCTGCCCTCTCAACCCTGGCAGAGAAATGATCCTTTCAGGCAAATGGGAGGCAGTACAAGAAGAAAGGGAAGGAAGGGAATAAGTATTTATATAGCACCTACTATGTACTCATTTAGTCCTCCTAAGATCCCTCTGAGGTATTAACCGTTATTAACCCCGATTTACAATTGAGGAAACTGAGGCAAACAGAGGTTAAATGACTTAGGGGTGAAAAAAGCAAGTCTAGTGAAGAATATCTATTGTCCCTGTATTGATGATGAGACTCCAAAAAGGTCTCCATACAATTTCACTTTATGAAGTTAAAGCCTCGAATTATATATAAATCATTCTCATGGATCATATGCTCCTTTTTAAGGGAAAAATATGCATTAAAATGATTTGCTCAATCTTAAACCTGCCTCCTAGCATCAGGGATCAATGTGGAGTCTGATTAAGTTGTGCTCTATAGATTTCTGCAGTCAAGTTCATCAAAGAACCCATTTCTCTTCCTCTAATGATGCTGAACCTAAAGTTCTTCTCTAAAGTACTTTAATTTTCACTTGGTCATTACAAGAAGACAGTGACTTAATGAACTGCAAATACGAGAAGAAAGTCACATAAATCATCTTTGCATCCTTTTGGCGGTATTAGTGTAGCTGTTCCTTCATCATTACCATGCCTCCAGTGATTTCTCTGTGTATGACGGTGAAAATTAAATTATAAACCACATTTGGGGAGAATGTAGCACACCAATAAAAGCATAAAAATCATTAGGATAAATAACAAAGATAAATTAATGCCAATGCCATTTTACCCTGTGCTAAAATAATATTTGTGCCACTGATTCTGGCTTAGATGGCCCAGTAGGCAGTGATCCTTTAAAACAAAACAAAACAAACAAACAAAAACAACAACATAAGATTCACCAAGTCTTCTTCTTGGATGCTGATGCTAGTCAGGCATCTTTTTCATTCTTTGGGAGATAGTTGCCTTTCAAAATGATAAGATAATGAGTTCATGGCTCAAACACGAGCATGTGTCTTAAAGGCAGAATTGGAAATTAAAGTGAAATGTTAATTAAAGATTAATCAAAGGTGCTAAACTCCAGCAAGTTCATTGCTTTTCTTTGCTTAGTTTTGAGTATCCCATTTTGAAAAGCTATCTCTAACTGGAATTTTTAATCAGTTGGATAGAAATTTGGAGAACAAAAGAGTGCTAGAAAGTGAGCAAGGAAGTGATCCTGAGGGTAAAACTTAAAAACACATCAAAGGATGATGTAAAGGGAACTCTTAATCTGTGTCATTTTAGAGGGAAAGAGAGCTGACAAGAGGAAGACAGGAGTGCATTGATTTTTCCCAGACTCAATGGAGTAGTATTATTGTGGTCTGCCAGTGATAACATACAGCTGACTCTCCTTTCAGGACCCATATGTCAGTCAACTAGCTCCCAAGAGAAAAGACTGAGGGGATGGGGGGGGGGGGGTTGGCATTCCAATTGGCTTTACAGGTGCTCTAACTGCTGAATTTCTTTCAGGTACTCTGTAGCTGTACTAAAAGATGGCTATACATTGTATTTTCTCTGGCTACATCCTTCAAGAATGGGAAAGCCATCCTTACTATGGTTCTTCCCTTTTCTAGCCAATCCATATTCTTATGAGATCTGATCAAAAGCTGGAAGGGATCTTAAGGGTCATGGAGTACAATGCTCTCATTTTATAGATAAGGAAACAACCCTAGAGAAATGCAGTGGGCTATCCAAAGTCACATAAGTAGTAAAAGGCAGAACTGGAATTCAAGCATAGGTCCAATGTCTCTAAGATCAGAGCCCTCTCTACTATGCTATATCAAATAAATGTTTATAAAGCACCTTTGAAATAATCCCTACACTCAAGATGCTTTTATTTTACTGGGGGAGCTAATATCATTACATATGAGTACATAAAAATATACACAGAGTAAAAAAACCCTAATTTTAGAGTAGGAGATATATAACATTTAGAGATCATATAATCCATATTCTTCATTTTACAGAGGAGGAAACTGAGGCCTAGAAATGTTGAATTTGATTTGCCAAAGTCCCTGAGAATCATTCTCAGTATTTTAGCTTCATTCCTAACTCTCCAGAATCATGAAATTCCCCTATTCCCTTTACTCCTTTTTCACCAAGGTAGAGATTGAATTATATAGCAGGTATTGGCACTACCAACTACTTCATTAGCTCCTTTAGTATCAGTAAATCAAACTTTGCTTTAAAAGCATACTATTTAAGATTTGATATCCTAGAGACAAATATACACATTTTCAATTTATACTAATCATCAATATCATCAGTAAACTTTTATTAAATGTATACTATGTTTTAGGTACTGTGCTAAGTACCCAGTTGAAAAGTGGAAGATTCAAGAATTTAAAGAAGCTCAGAAAAGATTTTAAAAAAAGTGCCCCAACTCAAAGATGATTAAGAAGGTCCAAGAAAAACAGAAGTAAGCCCCTCTATCCAATCCAAGACTGGACAAGAAAACAGCCTAGAAGCCTGTGTGGGGGTGCTAAGATGTGGGATATTACCAGGGGAGTAAGAAGCCAGTCAGTTGGGGATGAGGTACAAACCTTGTAACATTCTGAGTATGGATGATCTAGAGGAGCCATAAATCTGCTGGTATTGTGAGTACAGATTTTAAGAGAGGCCTGAAAGCTCACCAGTGTTCTTAGCTGAGACAGGCCAGGGGAATTGGAAACCAGTGGGAACATCAGCAATAACTCTAATGATCAACCTGGAACCAGTGAGATCTAGTTCTGATCTCCCACAAAAGAAGTGAGGAACAGAGCCAGCCCCCATAGGTCACTGAATAGAAAGATAGGACTGAACTGTACATCCCCCAGGATTGAGGAAAACCACAGGAGGGGATAAACCAGGTGGCACTGGGGTGGGGGGGTTTACTGGAGTTCTGAGACCAATAAGTATCCAACATACAACTAAGGCTTGTCAGGGCCATAGCAATGGATCAAACTTACTCTTCATACTTTTTTTTTAAAGCAATTAGGGTTAAGGTTACAAGGTTACAAGGCTCAAGGTTACACGGCCAGGTGTTTCTGGGGGGGTGCTAAGTGCCTGAGCCCGGATTTGATCCCAGGTCATCCCAACTCTGGGGCCAGTGCTCTTACTTGCTGTGCTATCTGGCCACCCCTTACTCTTCATACTTTACTGTACAAGGAGGAGACAGAGAAAGATCAATTACTTCATCTCACTGGGCTACTAGGAGACTGAGATAAGCTAGAGATTGAGGCAGAAAGCTAGTTGGCACAGTGGATAGTGACAGGCCTGGAGTCAGGAAGATTCATCTTCCTGAGATCAAATGTGACTTTAGTCACATTCTAGCTGTATGACCCTGGGCATGTCACTTAACCATGTTTGCCTCAGTTTCCTCATCTGTAAAATGATCTGTAGAGAAAATGACAAACTACTCTGCCATCTTTACCAAGAAAACCCCAAATGGAGTCACAAAGAGTCAGGCATGACCGAACAACAACAAAACAAAGGTCCAGGCTGCCCTATTCATAACTACAGAAACATCCAGACAATAAAGGGATCAGGACCAAATAGAATCTGCCAACCCCTTCCAAAAATATGGAAGACAGCAGAACCCAGTCCTCATGTAAATCCAAATGCAATAACAGAAGGTACAGATATTTGTAAAAAGAGAAAGGCACTAAACACAATGAAGAAATTCTATAGGTTTAGAGAGGCTTAAAAGGCAAATCCAGGAGAAGAAAATAACTACCAAAAGTATAATGAGAGACTACGGAGCTGGAGGGGGTAATGTCTTGGCTGTGAGGACTTAAGTGGCTGGAAGAAATAAGGCAAGAGATAAAAAGGGAAATTATAAGTAAAATATGGGGTCTGCTGGAAAAATTAGAAAGAGAATATATAGCTTAGAACAGAAGGAGGAAACTCTTATCCAAGTAAAAAAGATCCCTAAAAAAAGAAAAAAAAAAGAAAATGGAAACAGAAAAAAACAGAGCAAATAGAGTAATTATTCCTTGAGATAATAAAGCTACTATTTTTTGCAAAGTAAAATGAGGAAGAAAGAAGGAAAGAAAGGAAGAAAGAAAGAAGGAAGAGAGGGACAAAAAAAGAAAATAGCATCAATGAAACATTTTTAATATAAAGACGGGAGAAGGAAGAACATAATGGGATTAAGGCATAAAGAGGTATGAGTATTATGTTATCTTAATATATACTTTAAACAATAATCTATATACATGAAAAATCACTATCATAGTTATCCTCTTTCTGTCCTTTATATACGGAAATGTTTATATTCCTGATGTCAAACTCATAATCAAAAGGAAGGAAATAAAGCCTCTCCCCCTCATCTTGTCCTTCCCACTCATAAGCAGCCACATAGAAGTCAGCTGAAAGGAAAAGAAAATTATGCAAAGTGTTAGATTTGTATTCCTGGAGCATACTACTGTACTTACCTCTACTTATCTGTGTATGAATTAATTTTTTCTCTCCCTATTAGGCAGTAATGCTCTTGAGGACAGTGACTACATTACTTTTTAGTTTAGGCTCCTCAGGGCCTGATACGTAACTGTGGGAATTCAACAAATGCCTTTTTGTAAAACTTGACCTGCCAAATATTTAGTCCTTCTGCATTTTCATTTTCAGAAGGAAGTGTTTCTTTCATATCCCACCTCTGACTCATTTCAAAAGTCTTCAACCTAAACTCACTTTAAAAAAAAAATGATTTTTTCCCGAGCATGAGTGACTCTGAAATGTTACCCTCCTTTTTATTTTTACATGAGCTATAGTCTTGAATTTTCCTTCATTACCAGGTTTAGAAGAACATATTTCCAAAGCCCTATTCTCCATGTGACCTCCCCTGTTTGTGGAGTTGAATTCCATTCCATTTCTAGTATTGCCTAGAGATAGTGCAGTGTAGGAGCTGTCCAAGGATATTTGACAGCAGGCAGGAAAAGTCGTGTTGTCTACATTTATGTATAATGGTTGTTTACAGTCACTAAGGGCTATGAACTTGATAAAAAAATTTCAAAATCTTTAAAAATTAAAGGGGTAAACTGCAGGGGGCTGCAGTATGGGGCTCAGAGGATACAGAATGCGTCAACGGGTGGCAACTTTTGAGTAATATCAATATCTCCAGTACACACACTTCATTACTGCAAAAAATAAGCAGGGCTTTCAATGTGGCTGGGAGGAGATTTTGAAAAGTCTGGCAGCCAATTCTTGGAAGTGGTGTGATTAGGCTTCCAGTCCCTTTATTCACATCTAGTTGTAGCCCTTTAAACTTTCCTGCTGTTTCTGCAGAGGGAATTCTGGGAGCAGCAGGTAGCTGATACAAGTCTTGTTGGAAGCCCTGAAAACATAGACTTAATGATTAGAAGAGTTGTTTGCCTCTGTGTTAAAGAGAGTGGTTTTCCCCAGCCACCAAAATACTATGAGCTTGAAGAGATAAGCCTGTTCTCTTTATGGGTGATTAGCTATAAAACTTACATTAAAGAGAACTGCTCATCTGAAAGGGTTTTTTTTAGGGTTTCCAAGTATAGTTACAAATAGACTTATGAGCAAATGATTGAGTCTAAAATGTCTGTTTTCAAAAGTTTATGGGTGGGATATATTTTTTGCTTCAAATATTAAGTATATTGAAATTTTCTGATTCTTTAAAATAAAGATTTTAGTATTATTAACAATTATCACTCAGTGTAATTCAACAAACTTTTATTGATTGCCTTCTGTGTTCAAGGCCAATCCAACCAACAAGTGTTTATTAAGCACCTACTATATGCCTGGCAGTGTGCTGCTAATATAAAGACAAAAGTTAAACTAGTACTTCCCTCAAGGAGTTTGCTTTCTATCAGGAGACACATGTACATAAGGTGATGGAAGGGATCACTAGCAGTTGTAGGGGTCAGGAAAAGCTTCTAATAGAAAGATGAGATAAGTCTTGAGTGAAACTAGAGCTTAGAGGGAGAAGTCAGTAAGTAGAATGTTCCTGGGATGGGGCATACATAGCCAGTACAAAGACACAGGGATGGAAAATAGGACATCTTGTATGAGGTATTATGGAAGGACCAGTGTCAGGCAAATGAAAAATCTCTGTCTTTAAGAACCTCATATTTTTCTGTGTAATGATCTATATAGTGTATCTACAATCTTGGTAGGATGGGGAATTCTCAGGAGGGGAATCCCCTCCACTACTGCTATAGATCACTATCCATCTGTGGTTTAGGAGACAAGTTCTAGAGAATGGCCTAGGGAGCATTAAGGCTGTTTAATTTTCCCAGGGTCCTAGAGATTATAATGGTAAGAAGTAAAACCTAAACGCAGGTCTTACTGGCTCTAAGCTCAGGACTATGTTGTAATGCTTCCTACAACAGAGACAGTATAGTATGTATATGTGCAAATGTATGTGTATGTATGTATGCATGTATACACACAGAAAACTATCTACACATATGTGCATGTATATATATGCAGGTGTACATGCATATACACATGTACTGTATATTCATCAATGTCTCTATACACATGTACATGTGTGTTATATACACGTACATGGGTATATGCCTATTTATGTGTACATACATATGGGGCAGCTAGGCGGTGCCATATTCCATGGAGCGCCAGGCCTGGAGTCAGGAAGACTCATCTTCCTGAGTTCAAATCTGGCCTCAGACACTTATGAGTTGTGTGACTCCAGGAAAATCACTGAGCCCCGTTTGCCTCAGTTTCCTCATCTGTAATAATGAGCTGGAGAAGAAAATGGCAAACTATTCCAGTATCTCAGCCAAGAGCCCCTAAATGGGGTCACCAAGTCAGACATGACTTAAAAAAAACTACTAAACAACAAGCATGTATATACACACATATGCATATGTACATATATTTATATGTAGTATTTAATTATCAAGGACTCTTGTTACATGTACATATACACATATACACATGTGTGTGCATGTATGTCTGTGTGTATACGTACCTGTGACATATGTATGCACCTATAACTCTGTCCCTGTTGTGGGCATGTATGTATACACACATATACATGTGCATTTAGGTAGACAGACATATGTAGATAGATAGATAGTGTATATAGATAGACAGACAGACACAGATAGACAGACAGACACACAGACAGATAGACCGACAGACAGACAGACAGACAGATAGATAGATAGATAGATAGATAGATAGATAGATAGATATGTAGATATAATAGAAGGTTGTATACAGTCTCTAAGGAAAGATTGAGACTGTCTATGAAGAAAAGATACTCAGACAGAGAAATGATCCTTCATCCTCCAGAGTTTCACCCCCCTCCCCAAAGGAACTATACAGTTTTCCAGATCATAGCATAGCAATAACTAGTAAGCATAACTCATGTTTATATGATACATCAAAGTTTGCAGTTCGCCTTCCTCAGAGCAGTCCTTCTTGAAATACTTGTGTATTATGTGCCCTTGTCTACTCTCTAGTGCCTTCCACATATTAGGAATTCAATTAATTTTTAGAGGGAGAGGCTTGGATTATTTCGTAGTGTGCTGTTAAATGCTCGAGCAGCCTGAAGGTGGTTAAGTGACAGCAGAAGAACACCACTACCACCAATCTGCCTTCCTTTTGCCTCTCCTAAAATCCTGGACTTTCCATATGCTATTAGGGCAGCCAGGAGGCAGAAAGACCTGCCAGGCCTTTTCTGTCTATTGTCTAGGTCTCTCCGCAACTCTAGTTCTCCTATAGCTTTGGGGGCACACTAGTGAGAAAAACATGGCTGTTCATACCATTCAGACAAGCTGGGAATCACCAACTTCTGTTCTTCTGTTGGGATGGAGGTCCCTCAGGTTTGATCATCTTCCCTATGTTACCCCCTCCAGATCCCCAGGCATTGTCATTGGACCTAATGATGCACCCTAAGGACCCTTGAGACTTACCATTCATCTCACTACTTCACTCTTATGACTTATGGACCTTTCCATCCACCTCGTAAGGAAACTTTCTCTTTTCTCCCCCAAATCAAGTGTGAACTCTTTGAAGGAAAGGGTTGTCATGCATTTTCTCTTTGTATCCTGAGCATTTAGTGAAATGATTAGTATTTAATAAGAGTTTTTATGTCATTTAATTTTCCTTAAAGTACTGTAAATATGTGCTTACTAATATTTTAACAGCTTTTAAGAGATATTTAACTTAATTATATGGCAAAAGTCCTAGGCATATCAAATGCTTCCATCATTAGAGATTCTACCAACATACCTTCTCATTCTTGGCACTTCTTTGTCCATGATGTCTCAAAAATCCTACAGTGTACTCACATTACTGGAGACTTTCCTTTAGGTCTTTGAACATTGCACAGGTACCAGAACAGATCTCAGGCTATCTGTCATCCATCCATGTCTCACCCACCTAACTTTCTAATTATATATTCCCTAACATCCCCTATAGTACTTCTCAGACATGTCATTTTTGACAATATGCTGCAGTTTACTTACACCAATCATGTGTTTCTCCATTTGCCTCACTTACTGTCTTGATTTTTCAGAGATTAGAATGTTCCAGGACTCAAATCTATCCAGGTAGGGCAGTAGAAGGAATATTGAATTTGAAGTCAGAAGATCTGAGATCAAATTCTAGATCTCCTAATTAGTTTTTACTTTGGGCAGGTTACATAACCTCTTGGCATCAATTTTTCTCATCTATAAAACAAAAGTTGAACTAGATAATTGATATCTTCCTGATATCGATGGTAGAAAGAGTGCTGTACTTGGAGCCAGAACAACCTTGAGCTCAAATACCAGCACTAACATTTACTGGTCATGTTCATGTAATTTCACTTCTTTAAACCTCCATTTCTTCATATGCAAAAATGGTCATAATAATACCTGGAATACCTACATCATGGCGTTTTGGTCTCTGATGTTTGTGTGGGCTGAAGATTTCATCTCTTTCTGAAACAAGGAAACACCTTCTGTCAATGTAGATCCATAGTTGTTCTGCATCTTACCATAGAAAGTTACTTGTGCACTGAGAAGTTAAGTTATTTACCCAGGATGTGCCCAACTTGAACTGTGGCCTTTCTAACTCTAAGACCAGCCCTCTATCCATTAAGCCCTGTTGTCTGCAAGTGTAAAATGTTTTGTAATCCTTAAAAAGCTATGTAAATGCTAGATTTTGTGGTGGTTATTATAACACTAAATCCTCTAAGTGCCAGGCCTGAATAGAGAGAATAGAAAGGGATACAGAGGAAACAATTCAGGTATAAGGATAATAACAACTATCATTTATGTGGAGCTTACTATGTGCTAAACACTGTGCTTTGCAATTATTATCTCCTTTGATGCTCACAATAATTTTGAGAGCTGACTGCTATAATTATCCCTAATTTACAGATGAGGAAACTGAGGCAAACAGAACTTAAGTGACTAGCTAGTGCCTGAGATCACATTTGAACTCAGGTCTTCCTGACTCTAGGCCTGGGGCTCTATGCAGGCCACTGCCAAGTTTTTATAAAAGGGTCATTTTTAAAAATCTGTATTTAATTGGTTTTACTTTTTAAAGGTGATGACAAAACTCACTAGATGTTATTTTACTATAAATAAGGCTTCTACCTCACTTCCAAGCTATCAGATCCAAATCATACTATAACCTGTACTGCCTACAGCCTTAATTCTCCAATTCCCTTAAATAGTGTCTTTTCCCATTAAAATGTAAACTCCTTGAGCATAGGAACTGTCTTGCTTGTGTTTGTGTCTCCAGGTCTTAGCCTAATGCCTAGAACATAGCCCATGCTTAGTAAGTGCTTTAAAGTGCTTAGTAAGTGCTGTCTAAAAAAAGAGTTAATTGTTAAGTCTTTGGGTGATTAGTTTCTAGAAGGGAGAACAATACAAGGTCACAAGTCCAAAGTCATGACTTTAAATGGATGTGGGACAGTCAGCTCTGTTCCTTTCCAGTTTAGCCTACAGATAGCCCAAGATAGCCAGGTTTACAAACATCCCATGGAAGATTGGGATGAAATCTTTCTTGAAAGCATATTATGTCTATGAATATAAGTCCCTTGGGGACTAGAAATGTTCTTTTTAAAAATTTTGTCTCTATATTCCCATTTCCAAGCTTTACACGTGGTAGGTGCTTCATAAATGCTTGTTAGGTTGGGTTGTATTAGATTGGGTAACTGTAATGTTAATGGGAGTTGAAGATCTTTCCCACCCATTAATAGGCCTCATGTGGAACCCAACAAGAGAAGCTTGATTAAGGGAGACTTGTTTTTCAGGAAGACCCACACTTTTTGTTACTTTGTAATTAGGCAGTGGGTCATGAGAGTTGTGATGCCCTCTGGCTCTGAAGAAGGGTATATATACTCTGAGGTGAGGTTTTGCATTGGGGCTCACTCACTGGAAGAGTGTTGATGTGATTTGGCCAGATGAGACTCTGGATAGCCATTAGTTAAGGAGCCTCCTGGTTTTGAATACCCAGATGTTGGTGCTTCTTTCTCTAGTAATTATATATGTATAGCTTTGGTCATACAGCTAGAAGCCCTGTCTGTTGATTTGTGTTATTTTCTCTGTAATTTTTTCTGTTTGTAATTTCTGTTCGTGTTTTCTCTGAAGTTCGGGGTGCTGACTTTTTCCTTGAACTAAGTGTATTATATATACACACACATATATGTAGATATATATATGTATATGTATGTATATATGTATGTGTCTGTGTATACACACACATAAAGATTGTTGACCCCTTTAGAATTACTTTCCTTTAGAAAAGTATTTCCCAAAACCTGTGCTAGCAGCTGTCCTGGGTATGCTAGGTGCTTGTTGCTGCAGCAACCAGATATTGTGCTGGGCAATATAAGAAGTACGAAATCTAATTAGAAACAACCCCCACTTTCAACATGCTCCAACAACACAGATCACAACCTGCAGGGCATGCACGCCTCTGATCCACATCTTCCCTAAAACCTACCATCAGAGGTCCTTCCAACATGCTAGGGCTATCTACTAGATCTCTTGATTTTGAATGAACACCAGTGGAGAATGGAGACTATTATTAGTTATCCTTAGCTACATGACTGTCTGATCTTTCTTTTCTTGTCATACATTTCTTTTATGACATCCTTTGCATTGCCTCTGCACAGTTCCTCATTTGTAATATGTTATAGCCATATGTTTCTCCATTGCCCTTTCTGTGAGCCTTACCTTCAGTTCTTTGAAGTTTGTGGTGTTCCATAACTCATAACCATACACCACCACTAGATGGCATTTGTCTAGAAAAATCCATGTGATTAAATACCAAATGAAGGTTTGTGGGGAAGGGCTGTACAGATAAGACTTAATGGAATCAAGGGATCTTAGAGTTTAAAGGTATCTTGGAGTTCAACTCAGAGATTAACTGGATAAGGTCATATGACAGCTGAATAAGTGAGTCTAAGGCAAACTGGATAGGTATCCACTAGGTAGGCAAAGATTTGAAGGATTGTATAAAATCAGGAAAGAAAATTATCTAGACTAGATGGATCAGCAACACATCTTTATGCCTCAAGAAGCCTTCAGAGTTCAAATTTTGGATTAGTAATGCTATTTTTATAATAGAATATATTAATAGCACATTTCTATAATAATATCTAGCATTTATACAATAGATTACAGTTGCCAAAGCATTTTACAAATATTTGATCCTCACAGCAAACCTGGGACGTAGGGGCTATCCCCATTTTACAGATGAGGAAACCAAGGTATGTGGATAGTAAGTAACTTGGCCAAGGTCAATACATCTAATAAGTGTTAGAGGCTGGATTTAGATTCAAGTATTATAGTTCCAGCCTTGTTGTGAGGAAGGCACTTTTATAAATCACATAGTGCTACAGAGGCAGCTAGGTGGTTACTCTCCTTCAAGTCACATATCTAATCACCTGTCAAATCTTTAATCTCTACCTTCATAGCCTTGCATAAATCCCCTTCTCTCCCTTCACAGTCTTTATCCTATTTATCTCTCACCTAGACTGTTGAAATAGCTTTCTAATTGGTTCTGCCTCCTTGTCCCACTTCAATTATCCTCCATACAGCAAAAGTAGTTTTCTTCAAGCTCAGTACTGCCCATGCCACTCCCATACTCAATGAACTCAACTGACTTCTTATTTTTGTTGTTCAGTCATGTCCAAATCTTCATGATCCCATTTAGGATTTTCTTGGTAAAGATGCTAGAGTGGTTTACCATTTCCTTCTCCAGTTCATTTTACAGGTGAGGAAACTAAGGCAAAATAGAGTTAAGTGACTTGCCCAGGATCATACAGCTGCTAAGTGTCTGAGGCCAGATCTGAACTCAGGAAGATGAGTCTTCTTGCCTCCAAGCCTGACACTCTTCTATTTGACATTTAAAGTTCTTCACACGATGGCCATGTTCAACTTTATTGTTTTCTTATACATTCCTCACCTCCACTAACTCTATGGTCTATCCATACTGACCCATTTTCTATTGCTCACATGTACAAGTATCATCTCCTGTCTTACTACCTTCATTCAAGCTATCCTCCATGCCTGGAATAAACTCTTTCCTTACTTCTAGATCTTGGAATCACTTGTTTCTTTCAATACTTAGCTCAAGCACCACTTTCTACATGGCTCATCTCTTGATCTCTTGATTGTTAATGCCCTTCATTCCAAAACCATCTTGCATCCATTTTGTATATATGTGGATAGAGTCAAAATCACCCAATTTGGCACTGTGCTTTTGCTGTTACAAATACTTTTTGATTAAATCAAACATTCATAACGGAGTTCAAACAAGATCTGTACACCTCAAATCAATCAAACTCATTATGTGAGAGCTGGGTCTCTTACACATACAAAAAAAAATCTATCTCAGAATGAGATACAAAGGATTCCGTTCTTGGACCCCAAAACTATTGCTCTTTCTTTCCACTCTGTCATGAATACTCTGCTTATGTAATAGACTACTTTGTTCCTAAATGCTTCCAAGTCTGGAATGAACATCATTTACCAGAAATCATCCAAGCCAGAAAAACATAACAATAAAAAAATAACTTTCAGTGGAGGTGCTTTTTTTTAAGGTTTCTTAACTTGAGGTCTGTGAATTTTATTTTAGTTTTTTAGTAACAGTAATTCAATATAATTGGTTTCCTTTGTAATTCTGTGTATTTTATTTGATGCTTTTAAAAACATAGGTTTGAGAAGGGGCTCTCCATCAGTCCATGTCATAAGAAAGGTTAAGATTGCAAGCTTTAAAATGCTTCTCATGAAAATAGGAGGGATGGGAGGAAAATCAAAATAACCAGATCAGCTGTGATTGTGAACTAGAGTCAATTTTGTAAAAAAAAAAAAAAAAAGCTAGCATCCATTTTGGTTGGGAAGCATCAGTGAAACCCATTGCCCTCTTGACAAGCAAGGGGTGAGATGTTTCTGGTTTTTGGGCTGCAGTGGACCACATATGATATCATGCCATTTTCTGTTAGTCAGATGTTGTGGTTTTGGAACTAAAGTAAACCTTCTGCTGGGGGTAGCCCTTTACAAGTGGGATGTTAATGCATTGGCATTTCCCCAGCTCATTTCATGCTGTTTTGTTTCCTACAAAGCAGCTGCATGGAGCAAAAGTAAAAGCCTGAGGTATTCTGCTCTTTGTAGACCTTTCTGTTCATGGAGAGAAAGAAAGGAAAATAACACAAAATAAACAAAGTTAGAAACAGCTGAGTTTGAGAAAAGGATAAAAAAACCTTCAAAGTTTTCTCTTAAGTAACAGGTTGTGACTATTTCTCAGAGCTGTAACAGAATAATTAATTTGCTCCCTAACTCAGGATGGAGTGGATTAAACATTCTCTATTGACAAGTCAGTGTGATCTGAGAAGTGAATCCTTCAAGGTTCTGCTGATTTCATCGCCATGTAAATGGAATAATAAGTGAGTTTTCACCTCAAATCAGGCAAATTGGCAAAGATTACAAAATATGGGAAGTCAAAACTGGAGGAGTTGTGGGTGGACAAGTATATTAATATGCTGTTGGTGGATCTGAGAATTTGCTCAACTCTTTTGAAAAGCAATTTGGAACTACAGTAAGAAAATGACCTTTGATAAAATTATGCTTCTAAGAATATAGGCTACAGAGGTCAAATATAGAATGATAGCTTCATATACACCAAAATATTTATAGTAGCAACAAATCAGAAATAAAGTTCACAGATTGGAGAATAGCTAAATAAGTCTTGGTACATGAATGTAGTGCAATATAGCAATCCCTCTATGCTTTCCTCCTAATTCACACTTGCAGGTTTGATCCCCTAGGGAAACTACCTCTGGTTTAATGTGCAACTAAAACTATATATTACAATCTCCATCATTAGTCATCCAAAAGAAATGAAGCAAAGTCATATACATTACATAGTAAGACCAACAATTTATTCTCCCCCCCAAAGTGGGACCCATTTCCTTAAAGTGCACATAACCTAAATGGGAAGAGTAGACATACACATAAGAGTACACTACTAAAGAGGCATTTATGTGTATGTATGTATATATATAAACATATATATACATATGTGTATGTATATACATATATAATGTGTGTATATATACATAGATGTTTGTATGTGTCTCTGTGTGTGTATCTCTAAGACTATTCACACCTCTGGCACTGCAAGACTCCAAAGTCCTTTTTCTTCTCATGAGATCCACACTCTGCTCCTACTAGGCTCTGCTGGGAATGGTGCTAGATTGGTCTTCCTCTCCGTATCTTAACCCAACTCCACAGCTAGACTCTCTGGTCCTACTCTGATGGATTGTGTTCACTATTGGGTAAGCTACCCCACTATGACGCCAAACCTAATGGATATAGAGGGAAGGAGAAAGAAATCTCCTACCCCCCCCCATACACCTTGAAAATGGTCTAGGAGAAAAGACAGAGAGATTTCCTCTCAAGAAATGGGTTGTTATCCCATACCTGAATCTCTTCTCTACTAACAGCAATGACTGTTGACCTGATTGTCAAGAATGACTCTTAGCTGACTGCAAAGCTGGTTAACTCACTTTTTTATTTTTAAAGGTCACCAAGAGTTTGACCTATCTTTCATCTAGTCCATGGCTAGCTAACTTATAATTCCTTCATGGTTGATTGATGAGCATATTCATACATCCTAAGGAGCAAAGAAATTTAAGTAATTTTTTAAAATATTTTCCTTATAAGCTACAGATGCATCATTTCCATTTTCATGTCTTTTCTAATCTAAAAATAAGCTATTCAGGGAATAAGCCTCTCAAAATTTCATGTTCTGTACTATCTGGAAATTAAACCACTCAAAGTTTGGAAGGAGTAAAACCTACTGCATTGTCTTTATTTGGAAAGGTGGGAGTGGAAGTCTATTGATTAGGCATCCTCTGATCAACCTCCCTATTACTAAAATATTATTGTACTGTAAGAAATTATGAATACAAAGAATACAGAAAGGCATTTAAAGGTACATATAAAATGATGCAAAGCAAAGTAAGCAGGACCAAGAAAACAGTATGCCTGATGACTACAACAATATTAATGGAAAGAAAATAAACAAAAAAAGAAACTAAATATTATTTAATTATGATAACTGAGGCTGTTTGCAAATAAGCTCATTTTGTGGTGTTTTGTTTCATGAAAAGCAGCTGCATGGAATAAAAGAAAGTTTACTTTTCTTCAATTCTACACCAACCCTTAATTGGAGAGGTGGAAGATTATGAGTATGGAATATTGCAGATACTAAACGTTTAAGTTAGCCAGAAAGAAAAAAAAATTCTCCCAAATCTGTGTAAGGACCAGTCAATAAGTATTGGCAGAAAGCAAATAATGTGTTTGGCATTGTGCCAAGAGGATACAACACAATGGGACATAGGTGTATTGTTTTCTCCAATTGAATGGGAGCTTATTGAGGTAGAAAACTGATTCACTTTGGGCTATCACAATGACTAACCCTTAGTACGTGCTTATTGATTGAGTGAGTCTATAAGTAAGCAATTGTGCTGTATGTCCTGAAACTCCTTAGAATTAGATGAGAGAACAAAATGAATACATATAAAATAGAAAACTATGAGACAGTACATAATAAAATGTTAAATTATATAAAATGACTTTTAAATGCTCTGGTAGGTCAGAGGAGAGGGAGGGCACTGTGAGCTTGAATAATTAGGGATGATTTTGGAGAGAGAAGAGAACTTAACTGGGTAATAAGGAACAAATAGTATGATAGTCTAAGAGCTGGAAGGAACTATAGCTGTATGTTTTTAACAACACCTTCATTTTAAAGATGAGTAATCTGAAGCCTGAAAATTTTAAGAGACTTGCTCAGGTCACACAAGACCTAAGTAGCAGAGCTGAGATTTGGACCCAGATCCCTCTGGCTCCAAATCTAGCATTCTTTCTACACTGACATTTTCATAAGCAAAGGGAATAGGGAGAGCTTCTGAAAGAAAGAAAAATATGAGTCAATGGGCTATCCAAATATTTTATGAATTCTTCATCCCTAGGGTACTTTAAAAATAAGCGAAGCATTTTTTTCTGGGCTGGGTTAAATGTGATCCTAGTTAGAGGAAGAAGGTAAGACTAAAAATCTTTTATAGATCCTTCCAGCCCAAGGACCTCTGTAATTCTAAAAGAAAAATCAAATAAATATTGATCAACCTCTCTCATTAAATTTATTTTATGAAGGATGCAAAATGAGATCTCATCTAATATCTTACAATTGAGGCAGCATGATGTGGTAGAAAGAACATTGGACTTGAAATCAAGAGACCTAAATTTAAGTCCCACCCATCATTTTCCAAGCTTTTGATTATCATGTTTTTGCCCAATGACCTCAGTGGACACTTCACCTTCCTTGAGCTTGCCACATGTTCCACTTCCATGATCATAAGCTTGGATCATAGAAACATAGATTTAGAGTTGCAAGGGACCTTATATTCCAACCCCCTCATTTTACAAATGATGAAATTGAGGCTTGGAGAATTTAAGTGACCTGTCCATAGTAGGCCAACTAATTTTCAAAGCAAGATTCAAATTCAGGACTTTCTCATTCCAAGTCCATCAATCAATCTGCTTTACCCCAGTGTAATGTAATGCCAAGCAAAGGCAACTTCCCAGGTTCAAAATACCAGCATAGGTGCTCTCTATTTTATTCAGTGACAAACCAAGAACAGAGAAGATCAAAACATGACATCATTCAAAATACAGCATTTACTAAGTGTGATTAAATAATCTCCAAGTACTACCCCACCCCAGGACCTTCCAATCATTCAATCAATTACAAAGTCTCTGTTCTAAATACTTCTCCACCCCTAGGCTATACCTTAATTAAGTCCACCACAAAGCCCCTCTTCTCAAATGGAGATTAGTTTCCAAACATAAGGTCAAAAGTTCCCCACCCCTGAATCACAATTGAATCTACCCCAGAGTTACATCAAGTTTAAACACAGCACTTAATACCCAAATGGAGGTCTTTTCTTCATCTTGACACGAGGCAAGTTCTCAGCAATCTTAGTTCCTGGGGAGACAAGGCTTAGCAAGGCCATAAGATACATTGCCAGTCCCTTCATGAATTTATCCTCTGTCTGTAGAACAGTCCTAGAACCCCTGAACACATTAGCAAAGCCCTCTCCCAGGATTTCTGTAAACATACAACAAGAAAATCCTTCTTCAGGGCTTCTGAACCAACAGAAAGTCTCCCAGACCCCTGCAACAACAGCACTGTCCTTCACCAGTGGACAGTATTCATTCTGTCTGCAGGACAGTCTCCAGACCCCTGCAAACAACAGCACTGTCCCTCACCAGTGGACAGTATTCACTCTCTGTCTGCAGGACAGTCTCAGGGCTTCTTAGTGAACAGCCAGGTTCCAGGACTTCTTCAACAAAAGGACTGTCTTTCACCAGTGGACAAATCTGGCAAAACAACATCAAAACAGACAGACAAAGTACCAGCAAAACAGCCATGTCTCCTCAGTCCTTGGCAGCTCAGGGGGCAGGTCTCAAAAGTCCAGGGCAATTCAAAGTGGCCACCAGCAATTCTCTTAGTCTCTCTCTCTCTCCACGAGGTGCTGCTTCCAAAAAGATCTTCCGTCTCTCTAGTGTCTCTCCAAATCTACGTCACCAGCTCCTCCCAGTTCAGGACTTTCTTTTCACATCAACAAGCCCATCCCACAGGTGGGATTAACAAACTCTGGGTTTTAACACAATCAATTTGAAAACCAAGCCAATACAGGGGAATCTTTAATTGCCATTACTATCACACCCAGTGAATTTCCTTTTTTTTTCTTTTTGGAGTAGGGGAAGGCAGGGCAATTGGGGTTAAGTGACTTGCCCAAGGTCACACAGCTTTTAAGTGCTAAGTATCTGACGCTGGATTTGAACTCAGGTCCTCCTGACTCCAGGGACAGTGCTGTACTCACTGCACCACGTAGCCACCCTGCTCCCTCCCTCCCCCAGTTAATTTCTAAAAAAGAATATCCTTTGTCTTATCATAACCTCCTACCCTTCCAACTCTTTCTGTGTTTCACTATTAAACCCATCCTTCATTCTCATTGTGACCTCCAATTTCCTCCACGTTTTAATTTTCCCAAGCCATCTCCCCTATTCTGACTTCAGTTTCCTCCTTTCTCAATCTTGACCCTTTAGCTAACTAGTTCAATATACACTATCCTCTACTCTAGAAAGTTATTACTTCCTTTTCCTATCAACACTGCCTTGCCAAACTCCAACCCCGAATTACTCCAATCTACCTCATTCACTCCTACTCACATATTACTGAAGAGAATTACAGGAAGTTTGACACTGTGCCCACCACAAATTCGTGTCCACTGCAAATTGATGTTATCCAATCTCAACAAGGCTTTTACCACAACAAAGAAGTTTTTTTATTCATCCATAATTGATTTGCTTATCCTGTTCCCCATCATCACTATTCCAAACCTTTTCTGTATTCAACTCTTTCAAACCACCTTCTACCCCCATCCTTTTAGCTGAGGATCTCACCTCATACATTAATAAGAAAGTAAAAGCCGTTCTCCATGAACTTCCTCTTCTCCCCATCCTTACATATCATACTCAATATAATGCCTAATTAAGTCTTCCTATATTCCAGTCTGTCATAGTAAAGTAGCTCTTTGGTGAGTCCAATCTCTCTTTTTTTACCCTGGATACCACCCATTCCCATCTTCTCAACCATATTTCCCTCTCTAATTGTCAGAGTCACTCTGTCGTCTGGATCCTTCCCTCATGATTTGAAAACACATCCAAGTCTTTCCATCCTTAAAAAAAAAACCCTATACAATCTTATATCTCTCTTCCTTTTCCCATTCCAAATCCTAGAAAACACTTTCTATATTCACTGTTTCTACTTCTTCTCATCTCACATCTCACAGCTCTTTACAAACTGGCTTCTCCTGGGTGCAGATTACTCCCTTCAGATTTACTAGTGTTCTCTTAATTGGTATAATGGTCTTTTCTCAGTCCTCATCTTTTTCAACCTTTCTGCAGCTCTCTTTATAGATATTCCGTATTTTTCCAAGATACTGTATCTTCTACGTTCTTGTGTGACCATGTCTCAGTTTCTCTTGCTATATCATCGTACAAAGCATGTACTTGTTCTATTTACCACAGAGCTGTTATAAGAGAAACCCTTTATAAACCTTAAAGAGCTATGGAATTGTGATTGTTATTATTAGATAAGAATTTTCTTCCTATCTCATGGAAATAATCATAATGGTATTCTTTGAAAAATTTCCAGAAAATATTCTCATATTCATACATATGTATAAGCATATACATATACATATATTGGAAATGTGTTAAATGACTTGATTGGAGAATTAGATTTAAGTCAATATCTAAACCACCCATGTTGACAATAACTCACTGGGCCCCATGAAGAGCCTACAAGTTAAAAGCAAATGGGTAGGATCATAGAATGTTGAGCTAGAAGGAAATGTAGAAGATCATCTGATCCAAGGCACTTATTTTACAAAAAAGAGTAAAAGACAGAGACCTTCACAAGAAAAATTATTTATCCCTATGGTTACACAGGTAACAACTAGGAGATTCATGATTTGAACCTAGGTCCTCTGACTCCAAATGGTTATATGATGTTCCAATGGCACATGACTACCTTCTAGATGTGGGAAGCCAAGTTACTTGGAATTATGTTGATTTCCAATGGGAAACTCCAGCTCAGCTCAAGGAAAATGTTTTTAAACATTCAAAATCATTTTGTTATCTGCCTAGAGTCCTATTAGGACCAAATTAAGAGGGCTATCTCCATAACTTGGAAGTTTAAAAAAAAACAATAATTAGATCTCTCTCATGAGGCTTAAATTGTTTGCTGATGACTTGTGCCTGAAAAGAAAAAAAATGTATATATTAAAATACCATTTAATGATGACATCCAAGAGACTCTTGGTAGCAACAATTTTCCAGGATGGCATTTCTTTCCATCCTCAACTTGGGCAGATAGCCACCACTGCATCATTAGGAGGCATTTTCTTCATTGGTTGTTTGTTTTTGAATTATCTCTTAATGGAGTTGTATTAAAGTCAGATCTTCACAGCTTGAGGAAGGCCTTCTGTCACAGATTGGTATTAGTATTTTAATGTGGTTTGTGTTTCTATTATTTTTCTGGTTACTATTGTCAATGGCTATGGTTTTTATAATAGAAGAAACATTTCATTCAGTTCAAAGGCCACCAGTTGTAGTCACTTGCTCATTTGAAGGCATGGCACTGTTTGAATTTATATCATATCCTAACTTAATCCATCTACCTAGTCATTTATAAGTATATCTTTCTTGTAATTTCTTAGTCTTACAAAGTCTTAGTATTTGAGGCTCTCTACAATTTGTCTCCCACTTTCCAGTTTTTATTAAATCAATCAGTAAACATTTATTAAGCATCTACTATGTGCCAGTCATTGTTCTAAGAGCATGGGATACAAAAAGGGACCAAAAAAAATAGTCCCTGCCCTCAAGGAGTTTAAAATTTAATGGAGAAATAACATGGAAATTTATACAAAGTCAGATATATGCAGGATAAATAGGAAATGATTAATAGAGGGAAGGCATAGGAATTTAGAGAGGATTAGGGAAGACTTGCTGTGGAAGGTAAGATTTTAGTTGGAACCAAAGGAAGCCAGGGAGACCAGTAGTCAGAGCACAGGAGGGAGGGCATTCCAGGCATGGGAGATAGCCAGAGAAAGTGCCTGAAGCTAATGAATGGAGTGCCTTATTTGAAAAACAGCCAGGAGTCAAGTGTGACTGGATCTAAGAGTATGTGTTTGGGAATAAAGTGATAGGAAGCCTGGAAAGTGGGAGGAGGCCAGTATATGGAGAGCTTTGAATGACAAACAGAGCATTTTGTATGTACTCCTGGTGGCAATTGTAAGCCACTAGAGTTTATTGAATGGGGTGAGAGGGTGGGGAAGGACAACAGGAATCAACTAAGGGAAATCACTTTAGTAGCTAAATAGAGGATGGATTGGAGTGGGGAAAGACTTGAGGCAGGCAGACTTGAACCAGCAGGCTATTGCAGTAATCAAGGTAGGAGATGATGAGGGCCTAAGCTAGAGTGGTGGCATTGTCAGAAAAGAGAATGAGGCATTTATGAGAAATGTTTTAAAGATGAAATTGACAGGCGTTGGCAACAGATTGGACATGGTGGGAGGGGGTGGCAGTGTGAAAGATGGTGAGGAATTCAGGATTAGTCCTAGGTTTGGGAGCCTGAAGTCCTGGGAGGATGGTGTTGCCTTCTATAATAATAGGGAAAGTAGGAGGGAGTAAAGTTTAAGAAGAAAGAGAATGAGTTCTGTTTTGAACATAATGAATTTAAAATGTCTACTGAATATCCAGTTTAAAATTTCTGGAAGGCAATTGGAAATTCGGGATTTCTAGGCAGGATAGATAGATTTGAGATTCATCAGCACAGAGAGGGTTATTAAATCCATGGGAGATGATGAGATCAATAAGTGAATTAGTATAGGGGGAAAAGAGAAGCAGGCCCAGCACAGAACCCTGAGGGATGCTTCCAGTTAGAGGGTGTGATCTGGAGGAAGATCCAGCAAAGAGAAGGACTGGTCAGATAGGCAGAAGGAGTAGTGTCTGGAAAACCTAGAGAGAAGAAAGTGTCATGGGGGAAAGAGTGATCACCAGTGTCAAAAGCCAAAGAGAAGTTCCCCACGTCCCAGTTGGGACATTAGACCAATAGCAAGAGGTGGAAGTTTGCTTGTTCTGGCACAGGTGGAAATAGTTGCTTTGAGGAAGATGGATGATGCCTTGGATTTGTCGTGAAGAATACTCATTCTAATGAATATAGTTACCTACTTTCCCATATAATTTAGGAATTGGATGTAGTATATAATGGTATAAGGTTCTGAACCTTTGATCAGGAAGACCTGACTTCTAATCCCATCTTCCATCCCTAGCTGTGTGAACATAGACAAGTTCAAATTTCTTCAACTGTAAAATAGGAGCAATCATGACTATAGGAAGGCGCCTTAAAGAGCTGTTACTGGCCTCAAATGAGACCATTTTTTTAAAGTAAATTGTAGCACTTAAAGTTTTTGAGTTATCATAGTTGTATTCCTGCTGGATTGTAAGGAAATGTATTATATATACACACATACATGCATATATACATACATGTGTTTATATACACAATAATCTATCTATAGTGTGTAATGTGTGCATAAACCTATATCTATACATATGTATTACATGGACATGCCTATGTATATATGTACACATATGTTTATATGCAGATACATGTGTGTATATATCTATATAAATACATATAGATATTCATCTCAAGGGCTACTGTTGTGACTTGCATGAAGTAGGTGCATAATACATTTTCAAATTTAATTAAATGGACATTTTATACCATAAGGACATGTTAGATATTTCTTTAAATGCAGCAAAACCTCTTTATTTTATAACTTGTTTATTTAGAATTTATCTGAATTAGAGCAGCAGCTGAGCTGTAGAATGTAAGCAAAATTCAATTCCTTCAGGACAGGAGCTTTTCCATTTTTCTGTCTTTGAATTCCTAGTGCCTTGTACTATAGGAAATTAATAAATGTTTGCTACAATGAAATGAATAAGGGCTTCCTTGATAGTGGGAAATCTGCCTTTTTTTTTACCATCTATAGGGTTGCTTTTTCTAAGCTGATTAGTAAGGAAAGCAAGATTGGAGGGTGTGATGATACTTAAAATTATCAATTAATCCATAAGCATCTGAGTAGCTAGTAAATTTGAGACAGTGTGTAACTAATAGAATAAACTTTTCAAGTACCCTTGACTTTCAAAGAGCCCATTTATTTACAAACATGATATGGTACAGTAATTCCAAATGATACTTAAACACTCCTTGACCAAAAATCCTACTACTAGGTATATAATTATTCCAAAGAACTCAAAGACAGAAAGAAAATCCTGCATATACCAAAATAGTCATAGGAACATTTTTTGTGTTAATAAAAAATTTGGAAACAAAGTACATATGTCTCTATTGGCCAATGATTTTGTGGTATGTGAGCATTGCTATTTTGCAAGAAATGTGGGATTTAAATATAATACCCTAAGCATACCAGTGGTGAGTACAATGATACAGTGGACCAGAAGGTACTCACTCCTTTCTGCCCCCTCTTCACTTCTGGAAAGGGACAGAGTTCAGACCTCCCAGGCTTTGCTTATTTCCAGCCGTGCTGGTTCAAGATGTAACCTTCCCATTTGACTACCCTCTCCTACTTCCCCTGTTCTATCAAAGGGGAGAGGCTAGAAATTGAATAAGCCTGATCTGGTTGCAAAGATTAGTTCACTTTTAGCCTTCAAGTAATATAATGGTGCTCAGATCCACATGCTCCCTTTTCTCTGCTATTTTATAGAATTTGTATCAGAAAAAAGTTAATAAAATCATAACAGCTGAGATATACACACAGAATGAGGACAAGTTCTAACATTTGGACAGAAGCTCAGTCCTTATCCCTCATCTAAATGTTGTGCACAGGCTAAGTATACAGACATGCAATACAAGCCTTCATGACCTTGGGTCTTTATATGAAGCAAAATCAGATTAAAGGAAGTAGATTAAATAAAAAAAATTATATGTGTCTGTTATTGGATAAGCATGGTGAGGGGAGAGATGAAGAATAAATAGTTCCTTGAGAATCCCCTTACTCCTTTAAGAGGCTATGATCACTAGCAGCTTCAGTTGGAGTTTTTTCCAAGATGCCTTCAAAGATCTAATGACCAACCATAATCTCTACCCTGTCTATGGCTCTCTCTCTCTGATTGTGCATGACTCTGGGTTTCTGTTTCTCACTCCAGCTCAATTTATTAAGTCCTGAACAGGAACTAAGCATGCTGCCCCATCCAGTACCACTGTAACTTAGTTCATATAGTCCCAGATCTTTTCTCTCATTTGACTTTCTAGAATATTATGTGTATTTTTCAAAATTCCTAAGCATGAGTCAAATGGCCCAAATGTTGAGATAATCTGAATTTCTTCTCAGGGAGGTATTAGCAGCTAAAGGATTCAGGAAAGGCTTCATGTAAAAGTTGATGCTTGAGCTAGGTTTTTCAGGAAGAGAGAAATAATAGACCCATTGTACTCTGCCCTCATCAAACCTCTTTGAGGATGGTTGTTCAGTTCTGGGTTCTTTGGTTTAAGAAGAATGTTGATCAGCTGTAGAACATCCATAGGACAGCAATCAGTAGGTGAAGGGCTTTGAGATTTTGTGACATGAGGATCTGTTGAAGAAGTCACATGGAAGTCATGATATTTGTGTTCAAGTATTGGAAGGGCTACAATTTGGTGAAGAGATTTGAATTTTTCTGTTTGGTCCCAAATATAATGAATGGAAGTTACCAAAAGACAAATTTAACCTTAATGATAGGGAAAACTTTTTTTTAACAATTAGAGAACTGTTGAAAAATGGAATGGGTTATAACAAGAAGTTGTGACTTCCTCCTGCTGGCTACTGAGATCTCTTCCCTCTCTCAAATTCTGTGATTGCATGATTTTGTGGTTTCAAACAATATAAGATATTTTAATATATTTTCATTATTTCATTAAATATTTCCCACTTACATGTAAAAATTTAAATAATCTTTTTTTTTTTATTTTGAGTTCCAAAATTCTTTCATTCTCTTCTGTCCCTCCCCTCTCCTTGAGAAGGCAAGCAATTTAATATCAATTAAAAACATATTTCCATATTGCCCATGTTGCAAAAATAAACACAGACCAAAAAATAAAACAAGGAAAATGAAGAAAACCAAAAAAAAGTATTCTTCAATGTGCATTCATTGTTCATCAGTTCCCTCTCCAGAGGTGAATAGTATTTTTCAATGTAGGTCCTTTGGAATTGTCTTGATCAAAGTAGCAAGTCTTTCACAGCTGATCATACTTACAATAACTGTTTATGATGTTCTCTTGGTTCTTCTCATTTCATTTTATATAAGTTCATGTAAGCCTTCCCTGGTTTTTCTGAAGCCATCATGCTCATCATTTTTTAAAGCACAAGATAATTTCATTATAATCGCATACCACAATTTGCTCAGTCATTCCTCAGTTGATGGGCATCCCTTTGATTTCTAATTCCTTGCCACTGCAAAAACTACTGTATATATTTCTGTACAGATAGGCCCTTTTTTTCTTTTTCTTTGATCTCTTTGGGCTATAGACCTAGGTAGTAGTAGTATTATTGCTGGATCAAAGATAATCTTTTAATTGGATATGATCAATATGGCTATTGCTTCTCAAGAAGTGAATTGCTACCTGTTCATGCATACTCTTCCCATACAACTCTGGTCTATGTAAACTCCATGAGTTCACCATAGGGAGTCTGCCCAACAGGTTGGGAACCTTACTTATTTTCTCCTGACACTAATAGATGCTTTTCATCTGATCATTAAAGCAAATTCCATGTGAACTTTTACTAAGGAGTAATTGTTAGCCTAGTGCCAAGTGAACTTTCTTTTGGAAGGAATAATTTTTACATTGTAGGTATTCAACAAATGTTTGTTTAGTGTGCATTTATGTTTTTTAAAATACTTTCCACTATTATTTTCCACTTTCATACCAGCCTTTCCTCATTTTATCTGTATTAATGAGCTTTTCCTGAAAAAAAAAAAGGGCAATAATAAGAGAATGGCTAAATAAAATCAAGGATAACCTGTGGAGTGCAGGGGGCTCATCTGTGGAGGATTAATGGGGAGACATGAACACAGGATGAGAAGGCACGGACGACTTGGGACCTCAACCATTGGAGAGTATATCTACATGGATGAGACCTCAGATCCATTAAATTACTGACCTATAAGAGAATATCATATGTCTGGAGCCCATGATCCTCTATAACAAAGCATAAAAATATCAGAGCTTTATAGAAAGATTAGGACTAAATGGATAAATAAGAGATTCATCTATATAAAAATGGTAGGTCACATGTTTGAAGTGAGTAAGGTAGCCAAATAATTATAGGGAGAGAATAGAAGACACAGTGAAGATCTCAGAGGGACACGTGGCCAAAGGAGCAATTGTGCTGATCTATATCAGCCTCCCCTACTCATGAAATTCTAGCAGTTCATTGTTACCTCTAAGATTATATGACAACTCCTCTATTGGATAATTAAATCTCTCTACAATCTGGTCCCTTCCCATCTTTCCAGTCTTCTTATGGATTATTTCTCTTCACACGCTCTGTCATTTAGCCATTTTGGTCTCTTTGCTGCTCTTCTCATACAGTGTTCTGTCTCCTCTTTCTGTTCCTTTGCACAAGCTATTTACCATGCTTAGAATGAACACTCACCTTCCTTCTGCTTCTCTGAATCCCTGGTTTCCTTCAAGATGGAGCACTTATCATATTCTGAAGAAGTCCTTTCTTGGCTCTCCCCAAATGCCAGTACCTTGCCCTCTAAAGTTATCTTCTATCTACTTCAAATGTGTCTTGTATAAAATCTATGTTTGTTTCCCTCATTAGAATATAAGCATTTTGAAGACAGGGATTGTTTTGTTTTTTCTTTCTAGCCAAGCAATTAGAAAAGTGTCTGACATACACGGTGGTTAATAAACATTTGAAAATCTGTGACTGATTGAGTAGGAAGAATGACGAGCCAGCAAATAAGATAGAAGTAGCAGGAGAGACCTGAGGATGTTGGGTCATGGAAGCAAAGGGAAGAGAGAGGACTGAGAACAAAGTAGAAGCTGGAGGTTGAGCATGAAATACTGAAGAGAGAGAAAATATTGTTACTCAAAAAGTTATTGGAATTTGTGAAAAGATGGCCATAAGTAACCTGGATGAGGCAGGCTCATTAGATAGTTTTCCAAAAACTAAGAAGTTAATGGGTGGTGAGGAAGTGAGGACAGCATGTTTATACTATTCTTTCTAAAAATTTAACATTTAAAAGGGGAAGATTGAGGATTTGAAGGGCTAACAGGATTATAGGAAGGTATTTTAAAGGTAGAGAAGATTTGAGCATGTTTGCAAGAGTAGGGGAAAGATCAAGTACATAGGGTATTTGAAGATGCAAAGAGAAAAAGTGGAGGGATTTGTCAAGTAAGGAACTCTGTGATGAATGAATGGATGAAATATTTGTTAATTGCTTAATACGTGCACAGCATTCTGATAAGCATTGAGGATAAAAACAGAAAAGTAACTCAATCTCTGCTCTCAAAGAGCTCTCATTCTGAGGGAGACAACACACATAGAGGGTTTCAACTGCAACCAAGACGAAAAATCCCATGGTCCTTAGGGTGCAGCAGCAAAAGAGATGTCCATTCATTTTCTTTAATGTGATTATCATTTAATTACAAAAACAGATAGACTCAAGGATACAAGTAGAAAAACACAAGAAGAGAACCTTGGCAAATAGAAGGCTTATCTCTCTCCCCTAACACTAAAGTGAAGGAAGAAAGGAAGCATGAGAATAGAAAAAAAAAGTTTATTGTAGTGGAAAATAGTAATTGACGGATCCACATGAGATGGTGCTATTCCTGTAGGATAGAAAGTGAAGTCATCTGAGATGCAATCAGAAGACCTGAGTTCTAATCTTAGCTCTGGGTTCTAATCTTAGCTCTGATACTTAACTACCTCTATGAGCATGGGCAAGTCTCTCCCCTTTGAGCCTCCTTGTCTAATCTGAAAAATAAAAGGATTGAACTAGATCATCTCTAAGGCTCTTTTTAACTCTAACACCTATGATCTTGTGACTAAGACAGATAAATTTGGAATAAGTTCAGAATATTTAGTAGAAGATAAAATACTTGAGGATAGTGCATATCATGCCTTTTGTCTTTGTATCCTCAGCACCTAGCATAAGACCTGGCAGATAATAGGTGCTTAATAAATGCTTGTCAAATTAAATTGTGGAAAGAGGAAGAGATGGACCTGTTCTCCCAACCATGTGCTGATGCAGGTATTCCTTTTAGTGTGTCTCTGGCTGGTAATGTGGCAACAGTGGACATGGATCTAGATATTCACACCAGAAAGTATTGATGTTTCAGGTGAAGACATTCTGATTTCCCACTAGAGATTCAGTAGTAATATCACCCATTTGCAATATCCCTCTGGATGTGTGTGTGTGTGTGTGTGTGTGCGTGTGTGTGTGTGAGATGAAGCTCCCCATTCTGATATAATGGCATAATTATTTTTTAGCACTGATGCAATGCTTTATGTTTTTCAAGTGTTTTACAACCATTAATTACCTGCGCTATTAATGCACCCAGATAGCATCACTGGAGGAAGTAACCTCCTTTAACACACACAAAAAATAAAAACCCTCTTATGCCTTTCCCAGTGGTGTAACTTTTAATCTGTTATATATGACTGTCTTTTTAATCTTTCCTCTCTGCCATTGTGTTTTGCTCTTATCTGATTTAGTCTTAGTGAAATTTTAAAGCAGATTGGAAATTTTAAGAAAGAAAGCAAAACTTTGCACATCTTTATTTCTAAACAGTCCCTGAAGCAAAGGCAAAACAGTTACAATTGTTCTGTTATTGGTTCTGGATGATGAACTGTTTAGGAAATCAAAATGAACCTTCCCTGATGGAACATACAGAGGATTACTGAATTGAATTCTTCAGAAACTCACTGACAGTCAGTGACTTTTCCATAAGTCTTGTTGAACTTCATCATTGTGTTTCATTCTTTAGTTTATAGGCAGCTAGGTGATACAGTGATTAGAGCACTGGACCTGGAGTCAAGAAGACCTGAGTTCAAATCCAACCTCAAATATGTACTGTCTGTGTAACCTTGAGCAATACACTTAAATCTCTGTATGCCTCAGTTTCCTTATCTGTAAAAACGGAGATAATAATAGCACCTACTTCCCATAGTTGTTGTAAGAAAAAAATTAGTTAATATTTATAAAATATTTCACAAATTTTAAAGTGTTAAATAAATGATAGCTATCATAGCAAGAATAAGTCATCAACATGAGTATCAAGTTGATGATTTCTCTAATCTGGAATCTCTAGGTTACAAAGAATCATAGAATCACATGATTTGAAAGCAAGAAGGGACCTAAGCAGACTTCTAATCCAACTATACTTGAAAAGAATTCCAAACAAAGAACTGGGCTTGGAGTCAAAAGGATTAGCTTCAAATTCCACTTCAAACATTTCCTAACTTAGTGAACCTGGGAATTTCATTCAACTCTTCCAGGCCTCAGTTTCCTTACCTATAAAATGAAAGGACTAGAATCAGCAGTCTCTAAGATTCATTCATTCTAGCTCTAAATCTATGATCCAATGATCCTTCTATAAGGTAAGCAATAAGGTCATCCAGTGCTTTAACACTCCCAAACAAGGGAAGTTCATCACCTCCCAAGGTAGCCATTCTGCTATTGGATAGCTCTAAGGAATAGTAAGGATTTGTAATCAATAGTAATGGAATTTCTCTTCCCTTGATATGTAACCTAAATTTCTATCCAAGGCAAAACAGAGCAAGTCTAACCCCTCTATTACAAGTTAGTCCTTTAAATATTGAATATTTCCATCATGCCCAATCTGAGTCTTCTCTAGGCTAAGTACCCCTCAAGGATTTCCTCAATGAGGACCATAATTCATAGATTGTGATATAGCTGGAGGGGACTTTAGAGACCACCTAATCCTGGGCCCCCAGAGTCAGAGATTTAGAACAAGAATGAACATAAAAGGTTATCTAGTGCATGCTCCTCATTTCACAGATAAAAAATGAATTCTAGATAGGTTAACTGACCTGTCCTAGGTTCCATGGGTACTCAACAGAAAAGCTTTTCATTTTGTAGACAGTAAATGGCAAAAACAAAAAATTGGATCCTGGGCCTCAAACTCCAAATCCAACATCTTTTCCACTACACCACTCTGCCCCTCATCTTAGAGTAAAGGAAACTAAACCTCACAAATAAGTATAAGAGCAAGCAAACACAAAGGTAGCTCCTTTGACCCCTTTTCCATTACTTTTCACACAACTCCACAGGGACCCTCTAAGAATAGACATTCCCTAAGAGTCCCTGTCCTGCCAACAGGTATGTGGTGGCCTTGGGACTAAGCCTGGTATTTAATCAGCATTTTAATTTATTAATCCTTTTTCCTAATATTTCCTTCAAAAAATTCCCTCACTGGTAGGTGGGAGGAGAAGTACAAGGATCCCTCTAAATAGTCCATGGGATGCCAGCCCTTTCAGTGCTGTCATCTTATGGTACCAGGAGTAATTTTTCCCTCTTTCTGTAGTAACACATAGATTCTCATTTCCCTTACTCTCTGATTCTTGGTTTCTTCATCTGTAAAATGAAGTGCACTAGATCTTAGATTTAGAGCTAAAAGGGACCTTGGCAGGCATCTAGTCCAACCCACTCATTTTATAGATGAGGAAACTCAGACTCAGAGGGGTGAAGTGATTTGTGTAAGGTTAATTCAAACCTGAAGTCTGAGATCCTATGATCATCAACAGGGAAATCAACTCATGTCAGTTGCTCAGAAAGCATCAAGTGTTTACCATTGAACCAAGAACATGGTCAATACCAATTTTCCTAAAATACGATTTTTACCATGTCACAATCTTCCTCAAGATCTCACAATCATTTATTATCCCCCACTTGATTAAAATAAATGCCATCTACTAGTATCTAAAGTCTTCCATTATTTCACTCTACCCTAAGTAGCCTTATCTCCCACCATGTAATATGATCCCCCTCTAACTTAACACCCTCTCTCCATCCCCATTCCTATTCTGGCCTCTCTTTGTACATTTACGTCATGCTCATTCCCACTTCTGTGTCTTTCCTTTTGCCTAAAAATGTGTAATTCTCATCCCAACTTATCCAAATGCTACCCACTACTTAAAGCCTCTCTCAGGTTCTCTGAAACCCCCAACTGCTTATGAATCAATGAAAGAAAAAAAATTAAGCACTTACTATATGCCAGAAACTGTACTAAGAGCTGGGAATACAAATACAAGAAAGCAACATCATCCCTGGCCTCAAGGAGCTTATGTTCTAATTGGGGAAACCATCACATATAAGGCAATGATGTCCAGGGGAGTGTGGTTTGAACAAAGAAGTCTGAGGAATGATGAATGGAGTCATAAGGCAATTTATTAAGATAGTCTTACTGGGAATAATAGTATTTATTTGGTTACTTTCCTCAAAGCTAGCTCATATTGATTTTTCCTTTCAATTCAGCAATCATTCACAGAGCAACTGCTATATATTGAACAGTAAGCTAAGGACAATGGGAGATAGAAGATTCAATCTAATAGAGAGAAATGAAACATACACACATGATAATGCATGATAAAGATATGGAAAAAGCTACCAATAACATGCTTTGTAAAATCTGATGGGGCATAGGGTAGATCAGGAGGTCATTCCGAGGGACAGGTGCAATCAAATAAGGCCTCCTGAAGGAGGCAGTATTTGATTATTGTTATTGAGAATAGCTGGAAATTCAGGAAGTAAAGAGAGGCAGGGAGAATGTTCCAAACTTTTGGAACAGAGAGAGCAAAAGTACAGATGCCAGAATTCATGGAATGAATTCTGTATGTATGGGAAAGGAAGCTCAGTATGTTTATGAGGAATAGTCAATATATTTCAACTTGCCTAGAACATAGAAACAGATGAAATACAGCTGGAAAAATGGAAAGGAAGATGTGGTGATACCCTAATGTTATCTTACCTTCTAAGGTTTCCATCAAATTTACCTTGAATTTATTTTGTTTATGTCTTATTTATATAATGTATGCACATTTTCTATTATGGTAGATGTAAGCTTCTTGAGGACAGGGACATTTCATTTTTGATTTTGCATCTATAGTGTCTATGCTAGTATTGACAGGTAGCAGGTACTTAGTAAATATTTTTTGATTGATAGATCCTGTGTACCACAAAAAAATGGAAACACAATTATCTACTTTGTATTTTGTTATTTTATTGTTTCTTTCAATATACATTTGTCCCAATACTGTAATTCTGTTATACTTCTCTGCATTTTACTTCTCTTTCATTCCCCTCAGGTGTAGCCTAATTCTGGCCTCAAAGGAGATATTCAAGAGATAGCTTGTTAATTATTGAAGAAAAACACAGAAACAACAATTTTAAAATGGCTTGTTATAAACATAACATTAAACATCTCTCCAACTAGTTAAAATGCTTTGAAACCATTTATCCTTCAGTGAATCCATTTTGATGCATAAAATATCATAACTCTTTACTTCCCCCCCCCTTAATTCCTCAAAAGGATTGTCCATTCTCCTTCATTTGTCCTCTTATGATGCTGTTCTTAGTTATGTACTGTCTTCTTCTCATTCTCTTTGTGTCTTACATTATTTTACTGTCTCACTGTTTAGTAGTATAGACAGCTAGCCTCTAAGGCAAAAAAAATCTGGGTTTAAGTCCTATCTCTGATACACATTAGGCATATGGCCTTCCATTAGCAAGTCATTTGACCATTACTGCTTCAATCAACTATCTCTGATTTTAAGTTGCATGACAGTTGTAGTGGCACTTTCTTTACCAGGAGTTGTCAATACCTATAAAACCACAGGTCCAAATCCATATGTATCTTTGAAGGGAAGCTATTCTACCAGTAGGAGACACTTTATCCAGCAGGGAGTAGAGACACAGATATGGAGAGGCAGTCACTTAGGGCCAGAAGCATCTTCAAGGAACAAGACTTTTATCAGCATAAAAGAAGACTGGTTATAGATTTAAAATGGGACTAGCTCTAGAACTCAAAGGTCAAAATATGGTCAGGAGTAGTCCCTGTTTGCTTAGATGAGTGGCCCTTCCAGCAGAGATGCTGTCTTCGTGGGAAAACTTTGAGGACTACACTAGAAGAAAAAGCACATTGGGTACTGAAGCTCCAGAACTGTATGTGTGTGACTTCATTGTCACACATGTTCTCTACATGTGTACCTCACTATGTACTATTAAGTTTTCTGCTTACTTTTTCCATGACCACTATGCATATTTTGTGTCAGAGTATGCAGAAAGAATGCTTTGTAGCTGTTATTCTCACTGTGTCAAATGTCTTTGCTAAGAACTAATCATGTCCTCTGGCTGACTGTTAAGCGGAGGCATACTTGTGGGGGCACATGAGTTATAGTTACAAAAAGGTGACCCAATGAGATGCCCCTACAACCTGATGTAGCCACTCTGATAACCCAATCAACAAATATGAATGGTGAGTTTAATTGGTTGAGTGAATCCCTGAGAGGGTTCTATATTATGTATTCCTCAACTTGTCATTCTCAATTTCATTATATTATTCCATTAATAAACATTTATTAGAAATGTGAGGAGCCAAAGATGACTGAAATCTATTGAGGTGACCATAAAATACTGAGTTTTAAAATATAAATATAATCCCAATAGTGTCCTCCCCACTCCTACTTCACCATCTCTTAGCTAACAGGGTAAAATGTACCAATAGGCTGGATCCATTTGTTTCTCCCAGATCAAAAACATTTTCTTTAAATCTTGAAAACCCCGAAGTAGAAAACTTCAGAGGTTATCGAGTGATGACAATTAAATGAATCAATACTCTAATTGGCACCAAACCAGATAACAAATATTTGCTATTGCTTTTCCACAACCTTGTCTTCTTTTGTAGAACATGATGGATGTAATTGCTTCAATACTTCCTTTTCTCTTTTTGGGTACTCCCCCTGCCCCACCTCACATCCTGGTGGAGCTGAGAATTCTTCTATAACTTAGTAGATACTCTTTGAAAGCTGCTCTGTCTGAGAAAGTTATCACCTGTGACCAAGCTGGTGGTGAGCTTCTATGGATTTAGCTACAGTGGTTCCAGGATGACAGACACAAAGTTCATCTCCAAGCCCAAACTAAAGCCCTTCCAAAATAGTAAAACCATCCAGGTAATTTCTGCTCTATGGGTATGGCCTCCAATTCCATTCAATCCAACAAACCTTTATTAAGTGCCTATTTTGTTCAGTACAGTGCCTAGCAACTAGTGGGCACTTATAAATGTTGATTGATTGATTGATTGACAAAGATAAAAGCAGATCAGACCTGCCGACCCCTAAGAAGCTTACATTTTATGAAGGTTAAGGGGAAGAAGGATGTTTACACAGATTGTGGGAGGAAGACAGAGGGGGGAAAAGAAAGGAGGAAGGAAGGAAGGAAGGAAGGAAGGAAGGAAGGAAGGAAGGAAGGAAGGAAGGAAGGAAGGAAGGAAGGAAGGAAGGAAGGAAGGAAGGAAGGACTCATTAAATGTCTATTTTGTGTCAGACTGTGCTAAGCACTTTATAGATACTATCTCATTTAATTCTCACAACAACAATTAAGTTGGGAAGTTATTCCCATTTTACAGTTGAGGAAATTGAAGCAAATAGAGGTTGAATAACTTGCCCAGAGTCACAGAGATATTGAGTGTCTGAGGCTGGATTTGACTCAGGTCTTCCTGACTCCAGGTCAAGCACTTTATCCACTGCACTATCTAACTGCCAATGCAAAATATATGCAAAGTAATTTTAACAGTGGGGATACTATCAAGGCTGATAATTGGGGGAATCAGGAAAGTTGTACCAGAAATATAATAGAATAGAAAAATACCATTTCTGGAGTTATGGGGTTTAGATTGAAATTTGATTCTGATATCTATTGCCTATTCACCAAACCTCATTGAGTCTCAGTTTCCTCAACTGTTAAAAAAATGTATTAGACTAAATAACATTCTAGCTTTTAATCTATGAGTCTATGATCTATGCAGGAGGTATCAACTAAGCTGAATCTTTAAAGGAACTTGGGTTTCCAAGAGGTAGAGGTGAGGGGAACACTTTGATGGAAGATGCAGCAAATGTAGAATCTCTCCATATGATGTCTGACACATTTTAGGGCAGTATTTAGAGAGGATTCGTTACAATAGCATATTAATTAATACCTATTTGGGCAAGAAAAATGTTGTGGAATTAATTTTCTTCAACTACAAAATCTGAAAAGTAACTACAATGTAGGTTCAGGAAACCCTTATAGCCAGATATAATAACTAAGTTCTCACTGGTCTTCTATCTCATAAGACTGATTCATGAGATTGGTTGCATAGTTCCCTGATACACTCAACTCTTATTCACTCACTCACTTATTAGATGAATATTTAGAGGTAAACATCATCTTTCCAGGCCTTCAGACTCTCCACCAGAAGTTACCCGGATTCCTCACTATCTCTTACCCCCCACATCCAAGATGTTTCCAAGACCTACAAATTTCACCTTTGCAAAATCTCCTGAACATTCTCCCTTCTCTCCTCTGACACCATCATCACTAATACAGACCCTCATCTTCTCATGCCTCAATTGCTACAATAGCCTGCTGATAGATGTGCCTGCCTCAATCCTCACCCCACTCCAATACATTCTCTATTCAACCTAAAGTGATTTTCCCCAAACCCAAGTGTAATCATGTCACTACCCTACTCGATAAACTCCAGGAGCAAATTGCCTCCAGGAGCAAATATACCATATTCTTTTGGCATCTAAAGCCTTTTAACCTAGCCTTTCCTGTCTTTCCATTCTTCACATACCTTACTTACCAATATGTACTCTAATCTAGTACATCTGGCTGATGTTTAAACAAGACACCCCTCTCGCAGCTCTGGGCTAGAGCCATTCTCCATGGCTAGAATGCTCTCCCTCCTCCTCTTTGATGACTGACATCCCTGTCTTCCTTTAAGTTCCAACTAAAATCCCACCATCTACAGGAAGCTTTCCCCAACCCTTCTTAATTCCAGTACCTTCCCTCTTAAGGATTTCCTATTTATCCTTGCTTTGTATATGTTTGCATGCTATCTCCCCTGTTAGATTCTAAGCCCCTTGAGGGCAAGGATTGTCATTTCCTTCTTTTTGTATAGCCACAGCTTAGCACAGTACCTGGCACCTATTAGGTAGAAGATAAATGTCTATTGAATAAATGAATGAATAAATGCACTGGCTGTCTATTATGTGCATAGCTCTGGAAATCTAGGAGATGGATATAAAATGAACATAGGTCATATTAGAAAAAAGTTTATGGTACACTGTCTAGAGAGTTGGCCCTGGAACTAGAAACACCTGGATTGATATCTTACTTGTGATAAAAACTGTTCATGTGACCCTGAGCAAGTCACTTAACCTCTTACTGATCTAGGAAGTTCCTAAGATTATCATTTGCAAAGCAGGTACCAATTTGCATTGGTAGAGGAAGTTAGTTCCCTTTACCAATGAAACCATGAGACCAGTTTCTATCCTAAGCCTATACAACATAGATCCTACCCTCTGTGACTTTACAATGCATCACCAGCAAGAGAAGACATGTATACCATAGTCATTTCATAGAATTTGAAAAATAGAAGGTACCAACTAAACATCTTAGTAACTATACAAAGCACTATATATTAAGTGCTAAAATGAATGAATGTGGAAAAAAGTGTTACAGAAATTCAGAAAAAAAGAGGAAAATCAATGAGGACTAGAGGGAGAGGCAAAAGACTCATGGAGAATTCGGAGTTGGGGGCTGCCTAGGCTACAGGTCCCTCCCCTGACCAGCACTTTCTACTCTATCATATTCAACTCTGTCAGCCCCACCAATCTTAAACCTTTCTCTCCCTCTTCACTGCCCTTCCATTATGCCCTTGGAAGTTCCTGTTATTAAAAACTTTAGCTTCATATGTGACTTTGTGCCCTTCCTCTCTCCTGAAATTACTTTTTAAAGGTATCTTCTGTTTATTTAAATGTATACATGATACTCCTCCAATAGATTGTAAGCTCCTTGAAGTCAGGGACTTTTTTTTGTATGTGTCTTAGTGTCCTCAGTACCTGACATATATAAGATTTTTAATAAATGTCTTGTATAAAAGAAGAAGAGACTGGAGCTGAGCCCTGAATACTAACAACAATGCATGTTTCTAGGTTGCTTTGAGATTCACAAGTCACTTTCCTCAAAACAACCCTTAGAAGGTAGGCACTGAAAGCAACCTTATTCCTGCTTTATAGATGAAGAAACCAAAAGGCAATGAGGTCAAGAGATTTGCCCAAGGTCAAACAACCACTAAATGTAAAATCATTTTTGATTTAATGTCCAGATTTGGAATAAGGAAGACCTGATTTCTAATCCTCTTTTAGACACTGACCAGATGTACAACCCTAGGCAAAGTGATATGATCCCTCTGGACCTTGTTTTCCTCAGTCTGTAAAATGGAAATAATCATAGTACCTACCCACCCCACAGGGTAATTGTGAGGATTAAATGAGACAACATATGCAACTATATTGCAAATCTTAAAATGCCATAAAATTGTTAAGTGCTGGCAACCTATTCAGCTTGGACAGAAAGGAAGGAGGAAGAAACAGAGGCAAGTAGAGGAACATCAGATTGTCAAAGGAAGAAAGTAAGCCACTAGGTTAATCATAGCCAATGCGATGAACCAGGATCAGTGAGCCAATATAAGAAAAAAAAAATCTGGAGTCAGATTTAGTTTTAGAGATTTGAAGACCCATGTATTACAGCACATAGAACACACACACACACACACACACACACACACACACACACTTACCCAAGGGGAGGAAGGAGGCAGAGAGAAGTGTTTGGTTCCCCCCCCCCCAACCCTCCAGTCCCACCAAAGTTTCTAATTTGTTTTGTTGCTTGGTACCTACTACGTAGTGATAGAATAACAAATTCTTATTAATCTAATGATCAATTGTTTTCTTGTGTGTTTTTTAATTTTGTAAAGTTCTAAATTTTTCTATTGATTATATTTTAAGAACAATGAACAAAACAGTTAAGAGGAGGCATTGTTCATTGTCTGCTAAACATCTTTTACTCCCTGAGAACATTTTCTTAAAACCAGGAAATGGGAATTCATGGCATTTCATAATCTCCAGCCATGAAAAATCAGCAGAAAAACATTGGTATTAAAAAGACTGAATTTTATTTCAAAAAGAAGCTTGGAGTCATTAAAAGCCCTATACTATTTCCCAAAAGTGATCTACCCGGCCTTCCTCATCTCTTACTATTCTAGTGATAGTTCATTAGTATTGTAAGGTGTTTGTAATGATAAACCTACTTACTATAGCCAAAAAGTAGTGTATCTGAGAGTTGGGCTTGGACCTTGGTGTAGGGGAAAGAGAAATGCATTTAGAGCTAGAGGATTTAGGTTTTACTCCTGGGTGACCTTGGGCAAGTTAATTAATTTTTATGGACCTTTGTTTTGGACGATATAGGAGAAATCAAACATGAAGCTGTTGGCTGTGTGTAGCCCATAATACTCCTTAATATGGCCAAACCAAATTAAAATGTAATTGGGAAATATTTAACAAAATTAATAAAAATAAATTTATAAACAGATAGTATTAAGTCAAAAGGCAACTATAGGGATCCTTATGACAGATCTGTTGTTGTTGTTCAATCATTTCAGCCATGTTTAACCCTTTGTGACCCCATTTAGGGTTCTCTCGAAAGGGATACTGGAGTGGTTTGCCATTTCCTTCTCTGGCTCATTTTGCAGGTGAGGAAACTGAGGCAAACAGTTAAGTGACTTGCCCAGGGTCACATAGCTAGTAAATGTCTGAGGCTTAATTTGAACTCAGGTCTTCCTGACTCTAGGCCTGGCCTTCTATCCATCTAGCTGCCCTATATGTACAGATAAATGACCCCACATTTGAGTTTGATACCACTGGACTAGATGTGCTCTGAAGACTCTTCTGGATCTAAATTCTGTGATTCTGTGATCTGGGTATTTAAAAGTATAGATTTATAACTGGAAAGAACCTTAGAAGTTATCTAGTTCAACCTTCTTAGTTAAAGAAACTGAAGTATACAGAGCAGGTAGGTGGTGCAGTCAATAGAGCACCTGCCCTGGAGTCAGGAGAACCTGAGTTCAAATCCAGCCTCAGACACTTAACACTTAATAGTGTGACCTTGGGCAAGTCATTTAACCCCAACTGCCCCTCCAAAAACTGAAAAAAAAAAAAGAAAGAAAGAAACTGAAGTATAGAAAGGTCATGATTGCCCCAATCACACTGTAGTCTGGTTGGGATTCTAACTTAGCTCCCCTGACTCCAAATACAGCCATCTTTTCATTATACCACATGCTCATATCCAGTTTCAATATCCCTGCAAGTGCCTCCAACATCTTTCTAGGTCAGGATTTATCTAGTATCTGTAGGTTTCCTTCTGCCTCAGTGGAAGGAGTTGTGTCTAACTCTTTCTTGACCCTGATGGACCATAGCATTCCAATGCTGCCCTTGGAGTTTTCTTGGTAAAGATATTGTAGTGGTTTGCCATTTCCTTCTCCAGCTCATTTTACAGATGAGAAAACTGAGGCAAACAGGGTGAAGTGACTTGCCCAGGGTCACACAGCTACTAAGTATCTGAGATTGTATTTCAATTCAGATCTTCCTGACTCCAGACCCAGGGTTCTATCCACTGAGCCATCTAGCTGCCCCTAATTATTAGCACAGGCATCTATTATTAGCCCAACTTCCTATTTTATTGATGAGGAAAGGAAACCTCAATTTAAATAACTTGCCAAAGGCCATATAGTTTATGAGATTGAGCCAGGCCTGTAACTCCGGCCTTCTGACTAAAAGTCCAGAATTCTTTGTGTTATAATACATTGCTTCTGCCTGACTACTTATATTAAGGCTAGGTTTAGAAACATGGACATCTTGGAGAAATCACATGCAGCAACCAAAAACTTGATCAAGGAACTTATGAAACCAGGGTTTGCTAGCTGAATCACTGTCAAGAACAGAGAAGAGTCACATCAGGAAGGGCAGAGCAAACACTACAGTTTGGGTTCACGGACTGAATTAGTATTGTCCTGTTAGAGAGAGGAGGCTGATCATCACAAGGATGATTGTGCCTGAGCATCTTAAATACCTAAGCATTCTTACAAGTGTCTCAAGAACCATTTAAAGAATTAGTATTCCTAGCTCATCAGCTTTCCTGAATGACTGCAGAAAATACTTAATGGACCCCGGACCTGGCTAGAGCTGAAAGTTGGAGTAGGCATAATATGGGCATGTGCTATTATTACTACTAATTCAGCTCCAGAACAAGCCAGTTTCCATATTTCAGGTCAGAGCACGACGGTGAGAACTCTCCATCTCAACACACTGTTATCAAATATTTTATATTATCACCAGATGAGAGACTATTTATAAAATATTGGTCCTTGTGCATCAAATGCTTGCTTTTTATCTTATTGTAAATGTCTTGAAGTTATAATGTAAACCTTAAATCATCCAGTAAAAAACACCCCTGATGAACTGCTATAATCTAAACATGCATGATGGTTCTCCAAGCACTATGTTTTAAATTTTATTTCTGAGAAATATGGCTTTCAATAACTTTTTGTTCTTAATTGCATTTTTCCCCCAAGAGTTTTCTATACCTCATACAAAATTTATCTCTACTAAAGGTAGGGCTAAAGGACCTGTTAGTTTCCCCCTAAAGCTGAAACTCAAATTCACATTTATTCCATTACAAGAATAAAGGAGCAATTGTCTAGGATGAATCAGGCATGGTCTCCCTTCTCATAGAGGAGGCTGGTAAATTGTCAACCAGAGAGAATAACTCATCTAAGGTAGTAGATTTAGTGACACAGGAAAGATAGATGGATGGCACTTTTATTCATTTTGTTGTCAGTCAGTCAATATTTACTGGACCTCACTCAGGCAGAAATGAACATGTATGTGTTTTCTCCTCTTATTCTCAAAGGAGTCATCCACAAGAGACCAGATGTCTTTTGGCCACAACAAAGTATTTTCTATGTCCATCCAAGTCACAACATATTACTAGAGAAGTGAAGGAAGCTTGAAGGACTTAGCAGAGAGTAAATGACTTTCATCCCTTGAAGAAAGGGCATTCTCATAAAATTAGTATGCTGACCATTCTTATACAACAATCGCACATAGAGAATAGATGGTTAGGAGGGCAGGAAACTGTCTAGGGCCAAGTATCATGCAGAAAATTTAGAAGAAGAAGGTAGGAGAGCTGAAACTACCACTTGATTTTCTCATCCTTGTTTAATTAATAGATATTACAGTGCATATGTTTAGAGGTGGAAGAAACCTTGAAGATCATGTGGTCATTTTAAAGATGAAGAAATGAGGCCCCAAGAGGTTAAATAGAAAAAAAAACATTGAGAGTGTGTCTGTTTGATTGTTTTTTCCCCTTGTGCCTTGTACATAAAAGCTTTTTAATAAATGCTGATTGGATTTCCTAAGTGATTAATCCAAGATCATGTAGGATCTAAGTCACAACTGGGAATTGAACCCAAGTGATCCTGACTCCTATCTGCTCCATATTTTATTTGGTCTATTCCATGCCGTTGCATGATTGTGAATATAAACAGCTAGAGATATCTCGATTTATGGTGGTAATTTCAGGAAGGGCAATATTGAATAAAACTCACAGCTAGGAATTTAGGCAAATCTGTGGTATAAGTTGGAACTTAAGAGGTCCAAAAGATACTAGGACTGATTGTTCCATCCAAGATAAAAGCTCCAACAGATAAAAGCTCCCTACACAATGAAATCCTAGAACCATTAAAATGAAAACTTAAAACAAAAAAAAAACCAACAACATGTGTGGATAGAGTTGTCAAACAACCTCATCTTACATGTATCCATTCTGGAGCTGAGGTAGCAAAGAATAGGGCATCTAGGTGGGGCCTGGAATCAGGAGGACCCCTCTTCCTGAGTTCAAATATAGCCTCAGATTCTTACTTGCTGTATGATCCTGCACAAGTCACTTTTTGCCTCTGTTTCCTTATCTATAAAATGAGCTAGAGAAGGAAATGGCAAAACACTCCAGTATCTTTGCCAAGAAAACCCCAAAAGGGATCACAAAGAGTTGGACATGACTGAAAAGACTGAACAACAGAGAACAGTGAGATAGAGAAAGAGGCTTATCCTAACTTTTCAGATTTTCTCTTCAGCCTCTTCCATTTCTCCATTTTCTCTGGATTGTTAAGAGATTTGGTGCTGATGAGTTCTGAAACACTCTTATCCATTCAGGATTTCTTTCTACTACACTAGCTTTTTAAGTATTGGGGGTGAGAGTTAATCAGCTGGGAGGAAGATGGATGAAAGGAATTATTCCTACTGCTCCTCACTATTAACCCTCTACTCTAGCCTAGTTGGTTTGCTCACTTCTTGCATATGGATTTCTCCTTCCCAATGTAATAGCACTGAAACAAATTTGTATTATCACAATCTTTGAGCCAAGAGGTAGGTTTGAGTCACATGCTACTGCTATTCATGCCTCAGGTGCTTCCTTCAATCTTCCCTTTTGAAAACCCAATGCCCTTTTTTCAAAACTCCCAGATGTGATATAAGTCTACTTCATGACTCAAGAATTATAATAGCCTAAATCTGTCAGGGCTGAGAGGGAAACCTGTCCGTCTGGACTACAGTCCCAGAATATCAATCAGTTTGCAATCTCCTCTTACATCACTTGAATGAAAATGAAGAGTCAAAAGTAATGAGTAGAAATAAAGAGTCATAGTTCTGAACTTGGGTGACCAGAAAGATAATGGTACCCTTGATGGAAAGAGAAATGTTTGGAGGATAGGTGGGCTTGAAGGCAAATACTAATCAGTGCAATTTTTGATGCAATTCTCAATCTATCCAGGTCTATTCTTCTTATGTGACTCTTCCTGTCCCTTCCTAAAGGAAAAAAGTTTGTTGAGACTCTTACTCAGAAATCAGTGCCCCAAATACAGAACCCACCCTTCCCAGAGGCACATGTGACAAGTAATCTGGGATTGGGGGGGGGGGGCAGGAAGTAGATATGCATGGGGCAGGGGGAAGGAAAAGAGGGAGATTTTCCCTTTTTTGTAACAAAGTGAAACATAAGTGAAACAAACTGATTGGTCACAATTTACCATGTATGCTTTATTTGCACCTATAATCATCCACCATTCTGATAAAGGAGTTGAACATCCTTCACTGACAATTGTCTAAAGTCAGAATTGTTCTCTGAATTGAACAGGTTGTAATTACTTTCGATTGTTTTTCCTTACATTATTCCAGTCGTCACATGGTCATTGTCTTCTTGGTTCTTTTTCCTTTATTCTGCATCAGTTCATATAAGTCTTCAGTTCCTCTGAATTTTTCATAACCATAATTTCTTATGATGCAATAGCATTCCATTGCATTTATATGCCACAATTTGTTCAGTCATGGCCAATTGATGGAAATCCACTTTACTTTCAGCTTCTGATATGAAACCATTTGATAGTGGTAAGGCCTTTTGTGTGAGAGATTCTCTTTTCTGGGTCTTAATAGCAATAAATGGCTTCAGAGGAAGCAAGGTCTATAGTACCTCAGAAGCAGAAGCAGTTGCCAGATTTCATCTCTACAAAAGAAATGCTCCCCTAGGTAATGTCTTGGGGGAAGGGTAACTGGTAGAAAAGGAGTAGGTGGAGGCTATTCCCAGTGCTCTTTATCTTCCCTACAAATCTTTAACAGTTAGTTAGCACTTGGTGATGATGTTGGCAGAGATGTGACGGTAAATGTTTAACAACCATCTATTGGAATGGGACTTGTGTGGAACACACTTTTAAGTTTAATATAAATTATTAACAAACAATGTAGGCATCACTTTCTTAAATCTAGACAATCAGTAATAAATCAAACCCTGATTTGTAGTGATATAAATTCCCACATTAAACATTTAACATTCAACTCTAGCCTGTGGCAGCACACCTCTGGGGGTAGAAATGATGGGCCCCTTCTCAACAGGGGTTTTTCTCCTGAATGATGACTGTAATGGCTAGGCAGGAAGCATATCTGGTGATCTGAGGTGAGGAAAGTGGGAGGAGAGAGTGTTACTGTACTCAGGGCTCTTAAAGACCACACTAACTCAAATAGAGCATTTGTTTAAGAAAAAAAAAAGAGGATGGCTACAGCCATATGCTTTAGGGTTGGAAAGTATATTACTTTTTAGTAGCTCCTCTTTTAAAAAAAAATCCCCTCATTTTACAGAATAGGAAACATGGACCCTAAATAAATTTCCCAAGGTCACAAAGAGAGTAAATAGTAGAGCGAAGATTTTAAAAAATTATCCTTTGGCTCCAAATCTAATATTCTTTCTAATATATCATGCTACTTGCCTTCCTTGAGAGTTTGTACCTGATATATACAATTGGGACAAGTATACCCATACAGATGCTATCCTTCATTTGCCCAAGTTCCAGGAATCCTCTGCTTCATACTAGCCAAACTCCCTTTGAAATTTGTAGTTGCATGTAGAGAATATATGCAGATATATGGATGGAATAATTTAGGATTCTTCCTTTGGGGACAAAATGGCCAATTTGCTATAGGATACTTTCTGGGAGTATGGATTATGGATGCTCAAGAAGGTCTTCATTCACTCTGTTTTGAGAGGCAAGAAGGAGAATGGCACTGAACTGCCCTAATTTCTTTCAAGATTCAGCTCAAATATTATCTGGTACATGATATCTTGCTTTATCTCCCCCATTCCCAAAAGTCGTTTTTATTTATTTTGTACTTATGTTGTATTTGCTTGTCTCTCTATATCTTTCCCACTCCCCACCAACAAATAGACATCATCTCCATGAGGAAGGAGATGATTTCTTTTTGGGGATCCCAAGTGACTAGTACAAACTTTTATTAACAAGCTTTTATTGAAATGTTTATTGTCTGCCAGGCACTAGCACAGTGCCTGACACACAGTAGGCCTTTAATAAAAGCTTGTTGAATGGATGGATGGATAGATGTATGGATGGATGAACTACCGCAATGGTAAAAATGTACAGGATAGTTGTCCTTGGAAAAGATTAATTAAGATTTCTCTAAAATGCCTGGATTCAACTGGTGAGGCTTGGGCCAGACAAAGGCAGAAATGTTTTTAAAATGTATTGTCAATTCTTACGAGATGATCCCTCCCATATGCATACCTGGTATGAAGGAATGCTCACTTGTCCGGGTACAAGTGTCAAAAACAGGAATGGGGAGAACCACATAAACGTGATATAAGACCTGTTCTCTGGTGGAGGCTATAGTCAGTCTCTTCACCTCCTTAACTGCAAGAACCTGGACCTCCAGTACTGCCTCGGTTCTTTCCCTTGACCAGAGAAACCCTGCTTACACATCCACATTTGTCTTAATTCAGTGTTTTCCAATCATGTCAAAGTGCTAAAAATCAGGCCTCATTTCAGACCAAAAAAACACCTTACTTATTTCTTGTGATACATAGGAATTTCTTGACAAATTTCCCTGGTCTTTGATAGGACCATCAAGAGCACCAGCACAAAGAGAACTGATTTAATTCGCCACACACTCTGGGCTTTCTCTAGATAGACCTCTCCAAAGCTACCACCAGGCATCTGGTGACTTTGCAGAGGTGGGTCACAAGACTACTGGTTTTATGCAAACTAAAAGGACTCTGAAGAACCCATCCCCCATCAGGTTATACAGATGCCCGGGATCCAAGCAAGCTCAGGCATTTACAGGCAGATGGGAGCACAGCAGGTAGATAAATGATAACCTTGCAGTCATTGAGCAGTTGACAAAGAAAGGTCAAAAATGAGATACTAAGGAAAGAGAGCACAAATAATGTAGAACATCTGTCTAAAGACACAGGGGAGAAAGAAATTTTCTTTACTCCACAAATACCATGTGGGACTGTATACTAATTTACCAATCAGCATCTGCTCAGTTTTCTTTGGACCAATGTATGGGAGACAAGTTTATTACCAGATTCTAAAGTTAAAGAATCAGCCCCAATGTCTGTAATTCAATTCCCCAGTCACTTAGGCTTTTTGTCTTGGTTTTCTTGTCAGGTCAATGATTGTAATAGGAGAAAAGTCTCCAAGTTTGCTTTTGTGGCATAGCCCTAAAAGAGAGAATGTGGCATTTAGTTCTGTACCTTGAAAATGTGACCTAAGAATGTACTTTGTGTTTGTTTAAGGGCCAGTGGCCACTTTGGTAACTTTAGTTCTGTACTTCGAAAATGTGACCTAAGAAATGTTCAGAGCTAATTTAAAAGTAAATTGTCTATGCTATGGGCATGAAAGATCTTGGGGCCGAATGTAATGGAAATGCAGATTTAAAGATCTTCCCTGCCCCTAGGCTAACACCTGGAGCCTGGGGTGGGAGGCTTGTTTTTCAGTAGATACTTTTTGATTGGCCAGTGGGTCAATAAGGTTGTTACATTCTCTGAGCCAGGAGAA
>NW_027187335.1:8888852-8963962 GCF_028583685.1 Petaurus breviceps papuanus
TATGGGCAGCAAACCCTGAGGACACACTTGGGGTGCTTGCTGCTACATCTGTGTAGAGTTCAAGATTGTCAAGAGTTATGTCTCCAGCCTTAGCCCATAACTCAGCCTTGTTGCAGACGTGTAGAATTTTTTTCTTCCTCTGCCCAGCAGTGACTTTTCAGCCTTAATATATCTGTGTAATGTGGCCAGGTAATGGTTGTAGAGGGACTCATAACTTTGGAGTCCCCGACTCCAGTCGACCTGAAATCACAACCATGATGTTTCATTAACGTGGCATCTCTCTTTTTATCTCTTCGATTTTTTTTTAAACAGTGAGCTATCACTCACCCAAAGGAAAGGTGTGCTTTCCAGCTATGCTTTTTGCAGAGGTAAGGAAACACCTAAAGATCTCTCTATGGAACACCAACACTTTCCCACTTCTGTCTCAAGAATCACCATTTCAGATGACTGAAAAAGTGAAACATCTAATCAGATCTTTCCTTACTTAAATTTTAGGAAAAAAATATAATATCCCTGAATTCACCTCTTTAAGCTCACTTGAGTAAAGCATAGCTTAAATACCTAATCCCATAAGCATTTATTAAGTTCCCACCATTTTTAGGTCACTAGTAATAAAAAGACAAAACAAAAAAGAGTTACTGTTATAGGTTAAGAGGTAATTTCCTAAGTAAGTATGGGATAGAGATGATTATAAAATATATGATATGTAATTTTAGATTGAAAAAGTTTTTGCATGAACACAATTAATGCAACTAGGCTAAGGAGGGAGGAGGTTGCCTGGGAAAAATCTTCAAATCAAATGTAATTGATAACAGTCCCTAAACCAAGATATATAGTCAACTAACAAAAATATATAAAACCAAAAGTCATTCCCTAATAGACAAGTTTTCAAAATATATAATAATAATAGAAATAATTCTCAAAAGTTATAGTAATAGTTCTCAAAATATTAAGGTTTCCAAGAGAATTCCAAATTATTACTAGCCATATGAAATAATGGACCAAATCATTACTATTAAGAGAAATATAAACCAAATCAAATCATAGCCAACAAATTGAAAGGGATGATTGAAAAGGTGTTAAGCAATAGAGGGGGTTGTAGAAAGATAGGTACACTGATACACTATTGGTAGAGCTGTGATTTGATCCAACAATACTGAAAATTATTCTGGAATTCTAGAGTTGCCTAGTGTAAGTCCCTTCTGCCCACTGTTGCTGATTTTGCTCTCTGAAGTCAAATGGAATACAACCATTCTCTCTCCCATGTGACAGACTCTCAAATACTTGAAGATAGGTATTGTGTCTTCTCCAAGTCCTCTTTTCTCCAGGCTGAAATCTCCACCTCCTTCAATTGATTCTCATGTGCCAAAATATCAAGGCCCTTTATTATGAAGTCAACCCTTCTCCAGATAGTCTACTAGTTCTTGCCATCTATCCTAAATTGTGGTATCCACAACTAAACACAGCACTGCAGATGAGTTCTGAACAGGGCAGAATATATTAGCAACTACCTTTTTCCCCCTTGAAGCTAGGTTTCTCTTCAAGCAGACTAAGATCATATTACCTTTTGGGGTTACTATAGTACACTCTTCATAAGATATTTCAGGACCTATAAGAAAAGTCTGGTCTTTGCACATTTTCTCGACACCAAAAAACATAGGCAGGATTATGTCCACTCTTCAAAGCTGTGAGTGGTACTAAAAACTCTCCATCTTACTTTTAATAAAAGTTTAGGTTCCTTTGTCTTTTAACTTTGACTCTAATTTATTTTTTGCCTTTTTTGCTAATATTCTATATACATGCAATCATTGACCCATGATTTACAGTCACTCATCTGGCTTTCTTTACCATTCCTCAGAGACATCTCTCATCTCAATGCCTTTGAACAGGCTATACATATGCCTCAGATGCCATCCATCCTCATCTCCATCTCTTAAAATCCCTAGTTTCCTTCAAAGCTTAGCTCAGTGTCACCTTTTACATGAGTCTTTCCCCTGGGTGCAAATGCCTATTTGCTCCAGAAATTAACATGTATTTAAGGGGAAAACAAGGGAACAAGTATTTATTAAGTACTTGCTATGTCTAAGACACTGTGCTATGTTCTTTACAAATATTATCTCATTGGATTATGTATTTATTTTGTATAGTATTCAATATGTACTTGTTACTTCTCCCCAAAAGAATGTAAGTACCTTAAGGGCAAGGTGGTTTCATTTTTGCCCTTGTATTCCTAGAATCTAGAACAGATCTTGGCACATAATAGTTGTTTAATGAATCCTTGTTTATTAATTCATTGATCTGTGTAACACAGACCTTTCCTTTTGTTCTAGCAATTCTATTGCATCTGCCCCTACTTCTTGTTCATGTATGAATATGCATAATTAATAACCAACACTCAATTTGCTTTTGATTTGATCATAATTAACAAGCTTTGGTGATTGTATTGCATATATCTACTAAATTGGTCCACTGTTTTCTTTCATTAATTCAATTTTTGCTTTCTGTATAAGTAAATTAAATTCCTGTAATATAGTTATTCCTGTAAGCATATGTTGTCACTTATCTTCTACTGTTGCAACTCCATGGGGTTATTAGAGACTATTTGATTGTGTTTGCATATTAACAAAATGTACTCTCTTTCTCTGGGACTATTGGGTAAATTGATAAAATTATGGAGCTCATTGCTCTGGGTATGTAAGAATTTCACAATACTCAAATGAAGTTGGTCCACCTCTCCTCAGTTCATTTGGTGATCTCTTTTTGCTAATGATGTATGAGCCAATTAGTTTCTCTCTGTCATGTGAAGAGAGAGTGCATCTCTAACCCAGACCAGTCATTTTTAAAAATTATTTTATTCATATCTTTTATTACCTTTATATTACCTAAATTTCCCTGTGTTCTTTCCCCTCCCCTCTCCCAGAGATTTATCCCTTATAACAAAGAAATTGAAATAAAAGGGGAGGAAGAGGAAGAAGGAAGAGGAGGGAGGGAGGGAAGAAGGGAGAGAGAGAGAGAAAGAGAGAAATCTTTTTATATCTCTTCTTTGGGACTAAATTGGATTTTTATGATTCCCCAACATACTCTTTTTTTTTTTGCTTTTTGGAGGGCAATTGGGGTTAAGTGACTTGCCCAAGGCCACATGGTTAGTTTTTGTGTTAAGTGTCTGAGGCTGGATTTGAACTCAGGTCCTCCTGACTCCAGGGCCAGAGCTCTATCCACTGAGCCACCTAGCCACCTCCCAACATACTCTTTCAGTTGCTTTGTGGTAGTTCTTGCAATTTACATTGTTGTAGTCATTGGGTAGATTGTTTACCTGACTGTTTACCTCACTTTGCATCAGTTCGTGTAAGTCTTTCCAGTGCCTCTCTGTTTTTTCACCATGCTTTTTGTTACAATCCAATAGTATTCTGTTACATTAATGTACCACATCTTATTTAGTCTTGCATCATTTGATAGATGTTTGCTTTTTTACAGTTCTTTACCACAAAAAAGTGCTTCTATAAATATTTTGGTGTATATATAGAACCATTTTTTCAATGACCTTCTTGGAGTAAATGCCACATAGTATAATGTCTGGGTCCAAGTATATGGACATTTTGTAATGCATTATTCCTGATTGTTTTCTAGAATGGTTGTAAAAATTCACAGTTCTTCCAATAATACCCTAGTGTCCTTGTGTCTCTGTAACCCCTCCAACATTGGCTAATGCCATGTTTTGTCATCTTTTTGTTGTTGTTCAGTCATTTCAGTCATGTCTGACTCTCTATGACCCCATTTGGGATTTTCTTGGCAAAGATGCTGGAGTGGTTTGCCATTTCCTTCTGCAGCTCATTTTACAGATGAAGAACTAAGGCAAACAGGGTTAAGTGACTTGCCCAGGATCACACAGCTAGTAAGTATCTGAGGCCATATTTTTTTTGAACACAGGTGCTCTATCCACTTTGCCACCTAGCTGCCCTTTTGTCATCTTTGCTAGTTGTCCAAAGTGAAGCCTCAAGTCTGTTTCTACTTACATGTTTCTTATTATTAATGATCTGGAGCATTGTTTCACATGATTGTTAATAGCTTGTAATTTTTCATTTTAGAATTATTTGTTGATATCATTTGATGACTTATCTGATGGGGAATGTAAGTCAGTCATTTTCAACTTCATCATCATGGTCACAGAGGGGATGTCATGGTCTATTGCACCTGCTTTTTGGGAAGACTTACAGATTTCCACAGAAGAAGCCAGCCAATTACACTAAAAGCAATAGGTCCTTATTATAAATGCCATTTACCTTGGAAAAGGGAAGATGTTTAACTTTATATGCTTGGTGAAGAGTGAACAGGGGGATAAGAATATGTAAGGATCAAAAGACAAGAATACAACCAGATCTCCAAATGGACAGGATAAGGAAGTATGAGTCTTACATGATAAGATTTTGAGCCATGGTTGGAGAAGAAGGAGGTTAATGCTCATGTGAGAGGTGACCTCTGGATCTTATGCCAAGTGCTCACCCATCCTCCAAGTTTGATACGAGTATGCCTATATTATTCTCTCCCAAAAGAGTCATTTAAAGGTGTTGGAGAATGAAAGGTATTGTACATGGAGGGACAGGATCTTCCCCATCTCATTGGATTCCTACCCTTGATGCCATAGGCAAGAAAGTATGGGTCAGCAAGCATAGAGCTGATCCTGGTGGCACATACCTAGAGAATTATCTATTGTAGGAATTGTCTAGATCATTGCAAGAGAAGGAGGGGATGAGAGACAAGAGATAAGAATGTGACTAGGACAGAGGCAGACTATTACCAAAAAATCTAATCTCTCAAAAATGGAGGTAACCAGTAAAGGAAGATAATAGACTGTGAATGGAAAAATTATCCCAAGTGAGTCATTATAATTCAGAAGACTAGACCAATATCTAGGAAATGAACGTGAAAAGGACAACCATACATTTCAATAAAATGGATGGGATAATTGGTTCACCACAATCAGGAAGGCAATGATTATTTACAATAACAAGGGCTGTGCTGGTAATTTTTATAAAAACTGGCTCTCTACATGACACTTTAAAATTTGATCTGCATTCTTAACATTTTCTCCTTTCTTTCTTAAGTCTCAAAAATCAACAAAATAATAAACCCAGACCTTTTCTGTAGCATCTACCCATTTCCAAAGCACAAATGCTCACAGTGAAAACTTAACAAGCAGGTAATAGTTGGTTACCAATAACTCCGGTGGGGACACCAGGCTTTTCTTAACCCTCAGAGACTGCGTATAGGTATCTTATCAAAGAACAATTAGCCCAGGCTTCTAAGATAGTGTTTTTAAACTAGTCTTCTATATTGTAGAGCTGATAGTGTTGTCAAGAGGCAGAGTAAGAAAGGCAAGAGAGGTCTCTATGTGCTAATGCAGCACATGCCTAGGAAAGCTGGTACCTGGGTGGCTTTCCCTCTGAGTCTATATGTGTTTTTCTCTGTGTTATATGTTTGCCTTGGGCAAACAGGTGTATTACAAGTCACTAAAGGTCATAATTCACAACAGACACTAAAAATTTAGGCAGTAATAACACTGTGTCCCAAGGTCAGTGATGGCTGGATTTTTGCCAGCATCTCTTAAGTTTATACTTATTGTCTTGGGGATGTCTATGCCCCAGGCCATAGGACTCTTATGGTCAGAAAGGTTTTACAGGTTCTAACTACATAGAATACCTGAGATGGAAGGGGAATTAGAAATCTTTTATTCCAACCCTCTTCATTTTACATATAAGGCCCATGAAAGTTAACATCATATAATATCAACAATAAAGATCAATATCAGAGTAGGCTTGGAACCCAGACCCTGTGGTTCCAAATTTAGTGAATACATAGTTGAACTTGATCATAGAATCATAGATTTAGAGGTAGAAGGGATCTTAGGGGCTAAATCCAGCACCTTGGTTTTATATATTAGAAAACAAAAGCACAGTGTTCAAGCATCATGGCCAGGTTCCTATAACCAATAAGTGGCTGAGGTATGGTTCAGACCCAAGTCTTCCTAGTTCCAATTCTAGTGCTCTATCCACCATACCAAGCTACCTCTCATTGCTCAGCCATTGATAAAACACTTACAAATATAGATGGAAATGTAATAACATATTATTATGGGCTAAAACCCACTACCTGCTAAATAATAATAATTAACATATGGCATTTTAAGACTTGATAAGATCTTTACAAACTTTATTTCAGTTGAGCCTTATTATCTCAGAGAGTGTTAGTGGGCTGTCCTTTGATTGCACTGACTGGTATGCATTTAGAAAAAAAATTGATGTTGAAAATAGCCAAATCCCTGTAAGTAGATTTTGCAACATTATGCTGCAAATTTGAAACTGATAGGAAAGATGTAGAATGCAATGCTTTTGCATATAGTAGGTGCTCCATAAATTTATATTTAATTCTTGTAAAAATCAAGGCAGAAATGCTCAACACCACAAAATGCTGCTAACAATGATCTATGCATCAGAATATTAGTGGAGAGCAAACAACAGAAATTTACAGTCACCCCGATTGCAATGGGAAGAATGATGCAAATCTTTTCCCATATGTTCACATGACAGTTAAGGAGCCTGTAGAAGTTTAGAGTATTGAGTGTACTGGAGTCAGCTTATTATGAAAACAGATAATTAGCAGGTCATGTAGCAAGAATATTAAATTTAAGGGGCAGCTAAGTAGCACCGTGAATAGAGCACTGGACCTGGAGTCAAGAGGACCTGAGTTCAAATCCATCCTCAGACATTTAACACTTACTACTTGGACAAGTCACTTAACCCCAATTGCCCTGCCTTCCCCCCTCCAAAAAGACCAAAAAAAAAAGACGAGTAAATTTGGTACTGAGTAAGAAATAGAGTGGTTGATCAGTGGAATAGATTAAGTGTACAGCATACAGAAGCAAATCAAAACAGTTAACCTCATGTTTGCTTGATAAACCCAAAGAGAACATTTTAGAGAAAAAAATTGGACTGTGGCCAAAGGGTTATAAAGCTCTACATACCCTTTTACCCCACCATACTGCTACTAGGTCTCTACCCCAAGAAGATAAAGAAAAAAGGAAAGGACCCATGTATACAAAAATATTTATAGCAGTTATTTGTGTGTGTGTGTGTTAGTAAAGATTTGGAAACTGAGGTCATAGCCATCAACTGGGAAATGGCTTGAACAACTCATGGTATAAGAATGTAATGGAATACTATTATGCTATAAGAAATGGTAAATGATATGGTTTCAGAAAAACCTGGAAAGACCTAAATGAAATGATGCAAAGTGAAATGAACAGAACTAGGAGAACAAATTATATAGTAATAGCACTATTGTAAAGACAATCAACTGTGAAAGACTTAACAACTCCAATAAATACAATGATCCACCACAGTTCCAAAGGACTTGTGATGAAAAATGCTATCCATACAGACAGAAAACTAATGGACTAAGAGTACAGATTGAAGAATATTTTCAATGTGGAAATATGTTTTGCATGACTTCATATGTATAATGAGAATTGTATTTCTTGCCTTCTCAATGAGTGTGAGAGGAATGGGAGAAAGAGAAGAATTTGGAATTGAAAATTAAAATTAAAAATTAAAAACAAAAAATTAAGGATTGTAGACAATAGACAGCCATCCTACTTACAGACTACAGCCTTCCAACAGAGGTATAACTAGGGCAGGGTGGCTAGAACTTAGCTGCAGGGTGCTGAATTTAGAGCTTAAAAGGCATTTGCAGCTCTTCAGCAGAATAGAAACAACAGAGCTGTTAATTAGCCAAAATAGGAAAGTTCCAGATGGATCTCATAAGTAAACTCTTTCCCTATTACACACATCCTTCTCAGCAGTGCCCTTGGGTATATGATGCATGGCCTCTGCCTCTCCCACACAGCCTGATGTCCCTCCTCACCCCTATTCATTTTAAACACATTTTGAACTACTTGCTTGTGATATCTTCCCTGGGTGCAATAATTCCCAGCTATAGCTTTGCATTGCAAAGCCACAAATAGCCAGCCAGAAGATTAAAACCTCAGTAGGGTTAGCCAGATATCCAGCCATTCCTGGAGAAATGGAAATAGAAATCACAACATTGACAATTTAGATTTTCACTGTGTCAATCAAAACAGTAAGCAAATGATTGAGCACAAATTCAAAACCTACCTACTAATGTGATACATCTATGTGTTCATGTGTAAGTATAGTGTATATGAGTATATATGTACATATACAGATGTGTGTTTACATGTATATTGACCATATGTGTATGTACATTTATACATGCATGCATGCATATGTGCATATAATAGAACCATTTCAGTCAGCCTAAAAAACTTTTTTTTTTGCTTTTTGGAGGGAGGAAGGCAGGGCAGTTGGGGCCAAGTGACTTGCCCAAGGTCACAGAGCTAGTAAGTATTAAGTGTTTCAGGTCGGATTTGAACTCAGGTCCTCCTGACTCCAGGGCTGGTGCTCTATTCACTGTGCCACCTAACCACCCCCTGGCGAAGAAACTTTTAAATAGGAGTTATCCCGATACTTATTTACTTGGAAAATAGGTAGGCAAAGGTAGTTTAGAAATTGGTACATTCACTATTTGTCAATTCACAATAATGCATAAAAATATATGGTCAACAGAATGAATTTTTTTCATAAACTACATACTCTAATAATGTACTCATCATTTCCCTTACAAAATAAACCTGTTGGTTGCTAACATGTGCATACATTGTGATTAAAATATTCTGAATAAGAGAGGGATACTGGTATAACAGATATTTTGGATTTGGATTTGGAATCCATAAGATCTTGGTTCAAATCCCAATTCTGTCTCTTACTTGCTTTGTGACCCCAGGAAAATGATTTAATCTCTTTGAGCCTTTGGCAACTTTTTTAACCTATAAGTTATCTTTAGTCATTCAATCAAGAGTACTAAAACTGACAAATCACAATGCCTTGAAATGCTGCCTGCTCTGTAAAATCAAGTGTAAAGCTGACTGGTGCCAGCTATACAGCCATATAGGATTTTAGAGGAGAGTGATACTAAGGACCTGAGTAATCAAGGAAGGCTTCAGAGATGAGACAGCTCTTAAAATGAGTTTGGGGAAAATACTCTATCCTGGACTTAGAAAAAAAGGTTTTTTTCAAATGCCTAAACCACTTTAAAATTAAATTTCTACTATTGGCAATAATCATACAACTGCAACCATTTTCCCCCTCTGTCTATACATCAATGGATCCATGATCAGATCATTGTGGGCACTTCCTCAGTGCTGTAGACTAATACACATCCTTCCCTTTTCCTCATGTGATACTCTGTCCATATATCTTTCATAGGTGGTCCACCCACATTCTGTCAGCCAGCTATCTTCTGGGTCTCTGGATAGTACATAGATTGTATCAGATTATATAAGTAATTCATCCATTATCTCTTTTTTTAATATATGCATTTGTTTTTAAAACTGTGAGTTCCAGATTCTTCCCCTTCTTCCCTCCTTACCTACCCCCACTGGGAAGATAAGCAATTCAATATAGGTTGTACATGCGTAGTTATGCAAAACATTTCTAAAGTAGGGATGTTATGAAAGACTTAACTATATTTCCCTCCATCCTATACTGCCCCTCACTTATTCTATTTTCTCCTTTGACCCTGTCCCTTTACAAAAGTGTTTGCTTCTAACTACCCTCTCCCCCAATATGCCCTCCCTTCTATCATCCCCCCTCTTATCCCCTTCCCCCCATTTTCCTATAGGATAAGATACCCAATTGAGTGTGTATGTTATTCTCTCCTTAAGCCAAATTCAATGAGAGTAAGGTTGTCCTATTCCCTTTCACTTTCCTGCTCTTCCCCTCCATTGTAACAGTTTTCTCTTGCCTCTTTTATATGAGATAATTTACCCTAATCTATCTCTCCCTTTTTCCTTCTCCCAATATATTCCTCTCTCACATCTTAATTTTATTTTTAGATAACATCCCTTCCTATCAACTATCTATGTATACAGGTACATACATATGCACACCCTTACATATATATATATATATATATATATATATATATTTATACACACCTACACCCTCCTATACATATACATATATGTATACACACACACACATATATATATATACACACACACATATATATTCCCTTCAACTGTCCTCATACTGAGAAAAATTTCATAAGTTATAATTATCATTTTTCCATGTAGGAATGTAAATAGTTCAACTTTAATAAGTTCCTTATGATTTCTTTTTCCTGTTTAGCTTCTCATGCTTCTCTTGCTTCTTGTATTTGAAAGTCAAATTTTCTGTTCAGCTCTGGTTTTTTCATCATAATGCTTGAAAATCCTCTATTTCATTAAATGACCATATTTTCCCCTGAAGCATTATACTCAGTTTTTCTGGGTAGGTGATTCTTGGTTTTAAATAGTTCCTTTGACCTCCAGAATATCATATTCCAAGACCTATTATCCCTTAGTGTAGAAGCTGCTAGGTCTTGTACTATCCTGACTGTGTTTCCACAGTAGTCAAGTTGTTTCTTCCTGACTGCTTGCAGTGTTTTCTTCTTGACCTGGGAACGCTGGAATTTGGCTATAATATTCCTAGGAGTTTTCTTTTGGGGATCTTTTTCAAGAGGCGATTGGTGAATTCTTCAATTCTATTTCACCCCCTGGTTCTAGAATATCAGGGCAATTTTGCTTGATAATTTATTGAAAGATGGTGTCTAGGCTCTTTTTTTGATCATGACTTTCCAATAGTCCAATAATTTTTAAATTATCTCTGCTGGATCTATTTTCTAGGTCAGTGGTTTTTCCAATGAGATATTTCACATTGCCTTCTATTCTGTTATTTGTTTGGATCTGTTTTATAGTATCTTGATTTCTCATAAAGTCATTAGCTTCCATTTGCTCCAATCTAATTTTGAAGGAATTATTCTCTTTAGTGAGTTTTTGAAATTCCTTTTTCATCTAGCAAATTTGGCTTTTTAAGGCATTCTTCTCCTCATTGGCTTTTTGGGACTCTTTTGCCATTTGAGTTAATCTATTTTTTAAGGTGTTGTTTTCTTCAGTCAGGCTGTTGACTCACTTTTCTTGATTTTCTTACATCATATTCATTTTTCTTCCCTATTTTTCCTCCACTTCTCTTACTTGGCTTTCAAAATCTTTCTTGGGCTCTTCCATGGCCTGTAAGCAGTTCATATTTTTCTTGGGAGCTTTTGATGCAGGAGTTCCAACTTTGTTGTCTTCCTCCCATTCCAATCTTTGATACTTTTGTCCCTGAAAAAGGACTCTATGTTACGATTGTGTTTCCTATGCTTGCTCATGTTGCCAGTCAATTACTTGACTTTTGAACTCTTTGCCTCAGTAGAACTCTGCTTTCAGAAGGAGAGAGCTTTGTCCCAAATCACTGGGGTTTTTGCAGCTGCCAGAGCAATTAAGAGGGAGCCCTCTCTTCAGCCCCCACAGGGTCTGGCACCTGGCCACACACCCCAGGACCTCCATTCAAGACCGCAATCCAGATCCAAGCAGGTTAAAGCAGAGCAATTACCCTCGGTCACTTGATCCCCCTACAATGTGTAGGCCAAGAACTCCTGAGGCAGCCACCATGCCTCCTCCTCTTCTCGCCCAAGGGGAAGGGGCTGGACCATGCTCTTCCAACCACCCCTGTTCCAACAGAGTTCCACACTGACCTTTTACTTTGTCTTTGGCATTTATGGGTTAAGAAGTCTGGAAACCGCCACAGCTGCTGGTGCTTCACTCTCCTGAAGTCTGCTCTGGCCCCTGTTGATTGGGGATGCCCTGGGGCCAAAACTGCACAGCTCACACAGGGCTGGGCTCGGCTCCCAGCTTGGTGTAATAGCCCCTTCTAGACTGCCTTCAGTGGGAGATTTGTTTCTCTCTCTCTCACTTTGTGGGTTCTGTAGCTCTAAAATTTGTTTAGAGTCATTTTTCACATGTATTAGAGGATTTGAAAGCCAGAGCCCCAGGGAAGTCCTGTTTCTACTCCACCATCTTGTCTCCGCCCCCCCCCCCCCATCAGTTATCTCTAGCTCATTATATGATAGGCCCACCAACTTTACGGTCATACATTTCTTTGATAATATACTTTATGCTGCTTCTCCTGAGGAATATATAGTTATATGCTACAGCTTACTTACCGTCAATGTCATAATTGTCATTTTAAAGCCTTAATAACTTAAAACACATTAAGACTTTTTAGGAAATCTCATATATTAAGATTTACAGTGTACTCAGGTAAACTCAGTTTCTTTGAACATCACTCTTTGGGGTATTACATATATTATTCTACTCCCTACTAACTACTCCCCTTTTCACTGATAACAGTCACCAAGAATTTATTAAAGTGCCCACTATGTGCCAGGTACTTTTCTAAGGCTTAGATACAAATAAAGGCTAAAACATTTTTGCCCTCAAGAAGCTTCCATTATTTTTATTGTTTTTTGCTTTAAATAGTATTTTTCCCAGAATTACAAATCAAGAAAAATTTTAGCATTCATTTTTACAGGATTTTGTGTTTCAGATTTTTCTGTCTCCCTCCCCTCCAGACTCTTTTGAAAACAGTAGACAGTTTGAGATAGCATATGCATATGCTATCATGTAAAACATATTTCCATATTCATCACAGTTATGAAGGAAGAAACAGATCAAAAGTAAAAACAACCATGAGAAAGAATAAAGTAAGTGGGGGGGGAAAAGTATGCTTCAATCTGCATTGAGTCCATCAGTTCTTTATCTGAATATGGACAGTATTTTCCTTCATGAGTCCTTTGTACTTGTCCTGGATCATTTTGTTGCTGAGAAAAGATGAATCATCTGTAGTTGATCATCACATGACATTACTGATGCTGTGTACAGTGTTTTCCTGGTTCTGCTCATTTCACTTTGCATCAGTTCATACAGGTCTTTCCAGGTTTTCTTTTACTCTGTGTGTCTTTCTGCTTCAAGAGTGTTTCCTGTAAGCAACATATTATAGGATACCAAGGGAGCTTACATTCTAATGGGTGACATAACATTAAAATAACTAGGAGACATACAAGCAGGGGTGAGCTGAAGCCATCTCTTATCATCTTGAAAGACAGTTGTTAAATTTTCTATGTGAGCACTTATACCTCAGAATTCAGCAAACATTCACGTTTGATTTATTCAGGTTTGATTTATTGTTTTCTTTACATTAAATTGTGAGCTTATCCATTTGACTATGAGCTCCTTGAGGGCAGGGACTTTTGACTCTTTTTTTTTTCAATCCCCAGCACTTAACACAGTGCCTGGCACATTGTTGTTGTTCAGTCATATCCAACTCTTCATGACCCTGTAGACCAAAGCTCTCCAGTGCTGTCCATGGAATTTTCTTGGCAAGGATATTAGAGTCATTTGCCTTTTTCCTTCTCTGGTGGATTGAGGCAGAGGTTAAGTGACTTGCCCAGGGCCACAGAGTTAGTGAGTATCTGAGGCCAAATTTTAACTTAGGTCTTCCTCACTCCAGACCCAGAGTTCTATCCACTGTGTCATCTAACTGCCTCTGTATGCCTGGCATATAGTAGGTGCTTAATAAATGTTTATTGACTGATTATTGCTTGTCTAAACTTAGGGAAGCAATGAACAACATATTAATAATGCCAATAAACTTAAAGTGTGTCCTGCATCACTCATCCCCCAGAGCCTATTGTCAATTGTTAAGCATTTATCAGTACATCCCTGCATACAAGATCATTTACAGAGTAAATGGAAGGCAGTCTGAGAAAGGGAGGCACTCTGGTGAAGGTGGAGGGGTATGATCATGAAAGGCCTCCTGGTAGAAGGTGATATTTGAGCTGATTCTTGAAAGAAACCAAAGAGTGCAGGAGGCAGAGGTGAGAAGGGAGAGCATTACAGATATAGAGGACACCCAGTACAAAGTTCAGAGTCAGAAACTGGAATATCTTGTGCAAAGAACAGTAAGTAGGACAGTGTCACTGGATGAATACCTGGAGAGTTATAAAGTAAGAAGACAGGAAAAGTAGGAAGGGAACAGGTCATTCAGTTATCTTCTAGGTGAACTGCAACTTAAATTCTTTTAAGATTATGGGAGACCATGATTTATAGCTGTTCAGCATCATTTTCCCTCTACTTGGGACAACTAGGTGATTCCATACTGCATAGAGTTCCCTGGAGCCAGGAACACTCATCCTCCTGAGTTCAAATCTGAACTCAGAAACATACTAGCAGTGTAATCTTGGGGAAGTCCCTTACCTTGTTTGCCTCAGTTTCCTCATCTTTAAAATGAGCTGGAAGGGAATGGCAAACCAGTTTAGTATCTTTGCCAATAAAATTCCAAATGAAGTCACTAAGAGTCAGACAGGACTGAAACAATCAAGTAACTACAAAAATCCCTCTGAAACCCCCACCATTGTCTTTGTTTTCTTTTTAAAAGGTAACAATACAGGCTACTCACTTACAAGCTGAAACCTAAGTTATAACTCTGTATATCCAAATAGCAAGAGCAGGGGGTAAAAAAAGGGCTACTCTGGTGAGTAGAAATTTGTCCCTTCCTCTGGCCCTGAGCTGAGGAGTGTGTACCAACTTCATTTGTCAGCACTGTAGCATCTGACCAACTTGTCAGCACCAGTCATTTCCAAGAACTAACCCCCAATCTTCTATACTCTATTGTATTCTGCTAGCTTGGTAAAGATCACATATCTAGAGAGAGAGACTCTAGTCCAAGTCCCCAGTTATCCAAACTAGAGACTGAAGGTTGGCTATGTGACTTGCCCAAGATCACAACGATGGTAAATATCAGGGGCAGAATTTGAACTGACTGTATGACTCCAGAGGCATCTCTTTCTGTAGATTTTGTCTTGCTGAAAGGAATGACCAAAGGGATGATCCCTTCACCATCTTCAAATAAGAAAGGAATTAGTTTAAGTGTCTAACCTTGCTTTGGGGCTCACTCTGCAAAGTCCATACCTCAATAAGGTAAATCTTCCTGAGTTGGCATAATAAACCCAACCCTGTTTAGTACTTAGAGACAAGCACTAGGCATAGATTCAGAAGAGGAAGGGGTTAAAGCCTGGCTCTGCTACATTACTATCTATATGACCTCTGTAAATCACTTGGACTTCATCTGTAAAATGAAAGGATTAATCTAGAGAACCTCTACAATCCCTTCTGACTCGAAAGCTATGATGCTATAATCCTACTGCCACAACCCTAGGATAATCCTTCATTATCACCTGTCTCTACCATTGCACTGATGTCTAATAAGGTTTCCTGACTCTCTTCTCTTCTGTCACCAATTCATTCTTCAAATAACTACCAGAATTGTCTTTATTATGCACAACAATAAATGAAGAATGCAATGATATGGCCACATCTCCCCATTCCATCAAAAACCTTTGGCAGCAATATGATCATTATCGTCCTACTTATATAGCATTGACATTGTGCTAAGCACTTTACAAATACGATCTCATTTGATCCTCACAACAACTCTGGGAGGTAGGTGCTGCTATTACCCCCATTTTACAGTTGAGGAAACTGAGGCAAATGTAGCTTCAGTGCCTTGCCCAGGGTCACACAGCTAGTAAATGTCTGAGGTTGGATTTGAACTCAAATCTTCCCGACTCCAGAGCCAGCTCTCTATACATTGCGCCACCTAGCTGCTATCCATTTTTGCCTATTGGTTCTAGAATGAGATCAGAAAATGTAGGAAGGGGCTAGGTCAGACTCTTCTGCTGGCACTTGAGGATCCCCACAATCTGGCACTACTTTCCAGATAATACAGGATTCTGCCTGGCACCCCTAAACTCATACTATCCCTACGTGAAAAGGTAGGGAAAATTGATTTGCTCAATCAAGTCACCCCCACCCCATTTATCTTAATCAGGCAAACTCAATTAATCAGTGTCAAGCATTGGCTTTAGACTATGTCTAAAGTACTTAGTACAAGGAGTAGAAGCACGACCTTCCCCTGGCTCCAGCTTCCACCTTCCCCAATCCATGTAAAAAGGAGACTCTAAACAAACTTTGGAACTACAGAACCCACAAAATGACACAGAGAAGCTAACCTCCCACTGAGGACAGCCCAGCAGGCCAACAGGAATCAGCCAGTGCAGGCCTCTGGGAGCCAAGCCCAGCCCCAGGCCGAGGCTTTAGCCCCAGGGCGGACTTGACCAGCCACCAGCCAGAGGGACTCCAGATCAGCAGCAGCTGTGGCCATTTCCAGAATTATCAACACATAGATGTGAAGGACAAAGTGAAAGGTCAGTGAAGTCTGGACTTTGGGACCAGTAAGTGGGAGTGTGTGGCTTTTACCCCCGGGGAGAGAAGCAGCTGAGATGCCGGCACAGACAGCTGGAGCCACATGGCAGCTTCAGCTCCTGGCCTGCAGAGTGTAGCAGGACCAAGCACCAGTCTGAGGGGTAATCGCTTTTGCTTTAACCTGCTTGGATCTGGATTGCAGTCTAGGGTGGAGGTCCTGGGGTGTGTGTCCAGCTTGCCAGAGCGTGTGATGACCTCAGAGAGGGCACCCATCTAATACCTCTGGCAGCTGAGAAAACCCCAGCGTTTGGGACAAAAGCTCCCCTGTCTGGTGGCAGAGTCCTACTGTGGCAAAAAGCCCAAAAGTCAAGTAATTGAGTGGCAAAATGAGCAGGCAAAGGAAACAAAGCTGACAGAAGAGTCCAACATTACATTCCTATTTTGAGGACAAAAAGGAGCAAAGCATGGAACGGGAGGAAAACAGTGAAGTCAGAACTCCTGCACCAAAAGCTTCAAAGGAAAATACAAGCTGGTTACAGGCCATAGAGGACCTTAAGAAGCAGATAAGAGAAGTGAAGGAAAAATTGGGAAGAGAAATGAGAACAATGCAAGAAAATTATGAAATGAGAACAGCCTGACTGAGGAAAATAATACCTTAAAAAACAGACTGACTCAAATGGCAAAGGAGGCTCAAAAAGGCAATGAGGAGAAGAATGCCTTAAAAGGCCAAATTTGCCAGATGGAAAAAGAATCTCAAAAGCTCCATGAGGAGAATCATTGCTTCAGAATTAGATTAGAGCAAATGGAAGCTAATGACTTTATGAGAAATCAAGATGCTGTTAAACAGATCCAACGAATTAAAGAATAGAAGGCAATGTGAAATATCTCATGGGAAAAACCACTGACCTGGAAAATAGATCCAGGAGAGATAATTTAAAAATTATTGGACTACCTGAAAGCCATGACCAAAGTAAAGCATCCTCCAGGAAGTTCTCAAATAAAACTGCCCTGATGTTTTAGCACCAGAGGGCAAAACAGAGGTTGAAAGAATCCACCGATCACCTCCTGGAAAAGATCCCAAAAAGAAAACTCCTAGGAATATTATAGCCAGGTTCTGGAATTCCCAGATTAAGGAGAGAATATTAGAAGCAGCCATGAAGAAATAATTTGAATATTGTGGAAACACCATCAGGATAACCCAGGATCTGGCAGCTTCTACACTGAGGGACCGAAGGGCTTGGAATATGATATTCCGGAGGTCAAAGGAGCTGGGACTAAAACCAAGAGTCACCTACCCAGCAAAACTGAGTATCATGTTTCAGGGAAAAATATGGTCATTCAGTGGAATAGAGGACTTTCAAGCATTCTTGCTGAAAAAACCAGAGTTGAATAGAAAATTTGACATTCAGATACAAGAAGCAAGAGAAGCATGAGAAGGAAATAGGGAAAAGAAATCATAACGAACTTATCAGAGATGAACTATTAACATTCCTACATGGAAAAATAATAATTGTAACTTATGAAACTTTTCTCAGTAGTTGAAGGGATTAGAAATATATATATACACACACATGAGGGTATATGGGCATATGAATACATATGTGAATGTTTGTATATATGTTTACAGGTATACATAGATAGAGGGCACAGGACCAATTTAACAGGAAGGGATGATACTTAAAAGGTGAAATTAAGAGGTGAGAGAGGAATATAATGAGAGGAAATGGGGAGAGACAGATTGGGGTAAACTATCTCATATAGAAGAGACAAGGGAAAATGGTTACAATGGAGGGGAACTATAGGAAGGCAAAAGGGAATGGGTCAACCTTATTCGCATTGAATTTGGCTTGAGAAGGGAGTGAAATACACACTAAATAGGGTATCTCACCCTCCAGGAGAGTAGGGGGGAAGGGGACGAGAGAGGGGATGATGGAAGGGAGGGCAGGCTGGGGGGGAGTGAGGTTGGAGCACCCACTTTTGAAAAGGGATGGGATCAAAGTAGAGAGTAGAACAAGTGGGAGGTGGGATAGGAGGGAGGGAAATATAGTCAGTCTTTTACAATACATCTACTATGTTATTGTTTTGCATTAGCCACATATGTACAACCTATACTAAACTGCTTATCTTCCCAGTAAGGGTGGGTGACAAGGAAGGAAGGGAATGAATCTGGAATTGAAAGTTGTTGTTTTTTAAATAAGCAATTGGGGTTAAGCAACTTGCTCAGGGTTACAGAGCTAGTTGTTTCTGGGTGTGATGATGAGTGTCTAAGCCCGGATTTGATCCCTGGGTTGTCCCGGCACTGGAGCTGGTGCTCTTGCTTGCTGAGCCACCTGGCTGCCCCTGGAATTGAAAGTTTTAAAATCAAATATTCAAATGTATATATATATATATATATATATATGTGTGTGTGTGTGTGTGTGTGTGTGTGTGTATAAAAATAAATAAAAAATAAAAGGATTTGGATTTAAAAAAAAATAAAGTACTTAGTACTAAAGTGACAGTACACAGGAAGTGGGCTGAGTTAGGCTGAGAAAACTTGGTCACACCCTGGGGACCAACAGGGGGCAGCTAGGTGGTGCCATAGTGCACAGAGTGCTGGACCCGAAGTCAGGAAAACTCATCCTCCTGAGTTCAAATTTGACCTCAAACACTAACTAGCTGTGTGACCCTGGGCAAGTCACTTAACTCTTTTACTCAGTTTCCTCATCTGTGAAATGAGCTGGAGAAGGAAATGGCAAACCACTCCAGTATCTTTGCCAAGAAAATCCCAAATGGGATCACAAAGAGTTGGACACAGCAAAAATGACTCAACAAAGGTTCATCTATTATTTCCTCTCCACATACATTATGCTTCCCCCAAAGAGGACTGCTTTCCCTCCTCCAAACACACTTCATCCCATCCTACCTACCACCATACCTTTGATCATGCTGTTTCCAATGCTTGGGATAGCCCCTATTCTTCTCCCTCTTTGCCACTTGAATTCTTACTCATCATTTTAAGTCCAAGTCAAAGTTACCTTTTCTAACATTCCAGAATTTCTAATTTCTAATTTTCTAATGTCCCAGATTTCTAACCACTTTCCCATTCACCTACCACTGACCGTCATATGGCCTCTTCTTTTGTAGATATCAATTGCTTTTTAATTTTTTTCCAATTTTTAAAATATTTTCAATTAAAATGTTGAGTTCCAAATTCTATTTCTCCCCCCTCTCTGAGACAGTAGGCAATCAGATATAGATTATAATGTGTATTTATGTGAAGCAATTCCATATTAGTAATTTTGTATAAAACTCAAATAAAAGAAAAAATGAAAGGAAAAAAATGAAAAATAGCATGCTTCAGTCCATATTCAATCAATATCAGTTCTTTCTGTGGAGGTGGGAATAGTATGCTTCTTTAGTCCCTTGGGATTGGCTTGGATTATTGTATTGCTGAGAACAGCTAAGTCATAGACAATTCTTCATCAAATAATGTTGCTGTCACTGTGTACAATGTTTTCCTGGCTCCATTCACTTTACTATGTAGTATTTTAGGTTTTTCTGAAAGCATCCAGCTTATCATTTATTTTTTTGTTTTTATTTTAAATTTTGCTTTAAATAGTATTTTAATTTTTTCCACAATTACAAGTCAAGAAAATTTTTAACATTCATTTTTATAAGGTTTTGAGTTCCGAATTTTTCTCCCTCCTTTCTTCCCCTCCCTATTAATAAAAATGGTAGGCAGCTTGACATAATTTATACATATGATATCATATAAAACATATTTTGATGTTCAGTACAGTTGTGGAAGACTGTTTGTCATTTCTTATAGCACAATAATATTCCTAATCATATTCCTCAGTTGATGAATATGCTTTTGATTTCCAATTCTTAGCCATCAGGAAAAAGCTGTTATAAATATTTTTGTACAAATAGGCCCTTTTCCCTTTTTTGGATGACTTTGAGACACCTAGCAGTGGTATGGCTAGATCAAAGGGTATGCACAGTTTTATAGACCTTTGGGCATAGTTCCAAATTGTTCTCCAGAATGGTTAGATCAGTTCACAACTCCACCAACAATTCATTAGTATCCCAGTTTTCTCATCTCCCCTCCAATATCCACCATTTTCATTTTTTGTCACGTTAACCTCTCTGATATGTGTGAGATGATACCTTAGAGTTGTTTTAATTTACATTTCTCTGACCAATAGTGATTTAAAGCATTTTTTGATATGACTATAGATAGTTTCTATTTCTTTGTCTGAAAACTGCCTGTTCATATCCCTCTACAATTTGTCATTTGGGAATGACTTATATTTTTTATAAATTTGACACTGTTCTCTATATATTTGAGAAATGAAGCCTTTATCAGAGTTACTTGTTGCAAAAATTTTTCCCAATTTTCTGCTTTCCTTATACATTTGTTTATAGTTTGTGTAAAATCTTTTTAATTTTATATAATCATTATATTTTGTAATGCTCTCTATATCTTTTTAGTCCTAAATTCTTCCCTTAACCATAAATCTGACAGATAAACTCTTCCATGCTCTGTTAATTTGCTTATGGTATCAACCTTTATGTGTCAATCATGTACCCATTTTGACCTTATCTTTGTATACACTGTGAGATGTTGGTCTGTTGTAATGCCAAGCAAAGACAACTTCCAAAGTACGGAATACTAGCATAGTAGCTCTCCATTTTATTCAGTGACAAATTAAGGCAAAACATTCACAGAACAGAGAAAATCAAAATATAGTATTCACCAAGTCTGATTCAATAATTTCCAAGTACTACTCCATCCCTGGGCAGTACATTCATTTAGTCAATTACAAAGTCTCTCTTCTCAAATGGAGATTAAGATTAGTCTCCAATCATAAACAAAGTATATTCATTTGGTCAATCACAGAGCACAAAAAAAAAGTCAAGTTTCCCACCCCTGGATCAAAACTGAGTTACAAATATCATCAGTTAAAGCCAAGCACCTTCTCAAAAGGGGCAGTGGAGAGCACAAAGGCCATCTACCCCAGAGGTATAGCAAGGTTAAGATATCATCACAGCATTTAGTACCCAAAGAGAGGTCTTTTCTTCATCTTGACCCAAGGCAAGTTCTCAGTAATCTCTGTTCCTGGGGAGACAAAGCTTAACAAAGCCACAATATACATTGCCAGTGTTCATTGCCAGTCATCAATTCACTCTCTGCCTGCAGAACAGTCTCAGGACCCCTGAAAATATCAGCAAGACCTTCCAGGATTTCTGTACACATACAACAAGAAAATTCTTCTTCAGGCCTTCTGAACCAACAGGAAGGTTCCAGAACCTCTGCAACAACAGCACTGTCCTTCACCAGAAGACGAATCTGGCAAAACAACATCAAAACAGACAGACAAAATACTGGCATCACAGCCATGTCTCCTCAGTCCTTGGCAGCTCTGGGTGGCAGCTCTCAAAAGTCCTGGGCAACTCCAACTTGCCCTCAGCAATCTTCCAGGATGCTGCTCCCAAATGTTCTTCTGCCTCTCTCTCTGCTTGTGCCTCTCTAAATCCAAGGTACCAGCTCCTCCCAGTTTAGCCCTCTCTTTTCACATCAACAAGTCCATCCCACAAGTAGGATTCACAAACTCTGGGTTTCAACACTCAGCCCAAAAACCAAGCCAATATAGGGGGATCTTTAAATTCCATTACTATTACATCTGTGTATACCTAATTTCTGCCATACTGTTTTTTAGTTTTCCCAGCAGTTTTTGTCAGATAATTAGTTTTTGTTCCAAAAGCTTGGATATTTCAGTTTATCATATACTATGGTTATTTACTATAACAAAATTTGCATCTACTATATTCTACTGTTCTACCACTCTATTTCTTAGCTAGTTCCAGTTTTTTTAATAATTTTTTTATAATATTTATATTATAATACAGTTTGAGATATGGTAGGTAGACAACCTTTTTTGTATTTTTTTTCATTGATTCCCTTGAACTTCTGTTCATCCAGATAAATTTTATTATTTTTTCTAGTTCTACAAAATAATTTTTATAGTTTGGTTGGTATGTCATTAAATAAGTAGATTAATCTGGGCAGAATTGTCATTTTTATTATATTGGCTTGGTGTACCCATGAACAATTAATATTTTTGCAGTTGTTTAGATCTGACTTTATTTGTGTGAAAAGTATTTTATAGTTGTGTTCCTGGGTTTGTCTTGGCATGTAGACTCCCAAGTATTTTATATTGCCTGTTGTTATTTTAGTCTATAAATGGAATTTCTCTATCTTTTGTTGTTGGACTTTGGTTGGTAATATATAGGAATGCTAATGATTTGTGCAGGCTTATTTTGTAACCTGCAACTTTGCTAAAGTTGTTAATAATGTCAAGTAGTTTTTTAGTTTATTCTCTAGGATTTTCTAAGTATAACATCGTATCATCTGCAAAGAGTTTGGTTTCCTCATTGCCTATTCAAATTCTTTTAATTTCTTTTTCTTCTCTTATTTCTATAGCTAACATTTCTAATATGGTATTAAATAATAGAGGTGATAAGGACATACTTGCTTTACCTCTGATTGTATTGGGAAGGCTTCTAGTTTATCTCCATTATAGCTAATATTTGCTTATGGTTTTAGATAAATATTATCATTTTATGGTAAGCTCAATTTATTTCTATGCTCTCTAGTGTTTTCAATAGAAATAGATACTATATTTTGTCAAAGGCTTTTTCTGTATCTATTGAGATTATCATAGGACTTTTGTTGGTTTTGTTACTGATATGGTCAATTATGATAATAGTTTTTGAATCTGATAGTTATCGAATCAGTTCTACATACCTGCTATAAATCTCACCTGGTCTTAGTGCATTATCCTCGTGACAAATTACTGTAGTCTCTTTGTTAGTATTTTATTTAAAATCTTTGCATTGATATTTATTAGGGAGATTGATCTATAATTGGTCTATTTTGGCTCTTATCATTATTATTTGTGTCATAAAAAGGAATTTGGTAGTACTACTTAATTTATTTTTCCAAATAGATTGTATAGTATTGGAGTTAATGGTATCTAAATGGTAGAATTTGTTTGTGAATCCATAAGGTCCTGGGGATTTTTGTCCTTAGGAAGTTCATTGATGGCTTAATCCATTTCTTTTTCTAAAATTGGGTTATTTAAATATTTTATTTCTTCTTCTGTTGATCTGGGTAATTTATATTTTTGTAGATATTCATCCATTTCATTAAAATTATCAAATTAATTGACATAAAATTGGGCAAAATAGCTCCTAACAGTTGTCTTAATTTCCTCTTCATTGGTGGTGAATTCACCTCTTTCATTTTTTATATTAGTAATTTGGTTTTATTCTTTCCTTTTTTTCAATCAAATTAACCAAAGGTATATCTATTTTATTGGTCTTTTCATAAAACCAGCTTCTAATTTTATTTCAATGATTTTCTTACTTTCAATTTTATTAACCTCTCCTTTGATTTTCAGGATTCTAATTTAATGTTCAATTGAGAATTTTTAATTGTTCTAGGTTTTTTTAGTTGCATGCTCAATTTATTGATCTTTCTTTTCTCCATTTTATTTATGTAGGCAATTAGAAATACAAAAATTCCCCGAAGTACCACTTTGGCTGCATCCTATAAATTTTGTTATGTTGTCATTTTCTTCAATAAAATTATCCATTGTTCCTATGATTTGTTCTTTGACCCACTTGCTTTTTAGGATTAGATTATTTAACTTCCATTTAATTTTTAATCTCTCTTTCCATTGCCCATTATTGAATATATTTTTTTATTGAATTACAATCTGAAAAGGAGACATTTACTACTTCTGCTTTTCTACAGTTAGCTGTGAGATTTTTATGTCCTAATACATGGTCAGTTTTTGTGTCAGTGTCATATACTGCTGAGAAAAAAGGTATATTCCTTTCTATTCCCATTCAGTTTTCTCCAGAAATCCATTATATTTAACTTTTGCAGAATTCTATTCACCTCCTTAACTTCTGTCTTGTTTAATCTTTGGTTAGATTTATCTAGCTCTGAAAGAGGAAAACTGAGGTCCCCCACTAGTATAGTTTCATTGTCTGTTTCCTCCTGTAACTCGTTCAACTTCTATTTCATAAATTTAGATGCTATAGCATTTGATGCATATATGTTTAGTATTGATATGACTTCATTGTCTATGGTGCCTTTCAGCAAGATATAGTTTCCTTCTTTATCTCTTTTAATTATATCAGATTTTGCTTTTGCTTTGTCTGAGATCATGATTGCTAGTATGCTTCAGGTGAAGCTTAACAGATTCTACTCCAGTGCCTTACCTTTATCCTGTGTGTATCTTTTTGCTTCAAATGTGCTTCTTATAAACAACATATTGATTCTAGTTTTTAATCCATTCTCCTATCCACTTCCATTTTATGGATGAGTCATTCCATTTACATTTATAGTTATGATAATTAACTGTGTATCTCACTCCATGCTCTCTTTCACTTGTTTATCCCCCTCTCTCTCATCTGTTACCCTTTTCCTCCTCATAAGTGTTTTACTTCTGATCACTACCTTCCCCAGTATGCCCTCACATTTTTTAGTCCCTCCTCCCCCTTCTATTATTCTCATCCTTTTTTACTTCCTTATAGGGATTATACAGATTTCTACATCCAAATGAGTGTTTTTGTTATTCCCTCTTTGAGCCAATTTTGATGAGAATAAGGTTTAAGCTTTGTCCACACCCCACCCCCAATCTTCTCCTCCATTATAATGTCTCTTTTGTGTCTCTTTTATGTGGGATGCTTTAACCTATTCAATTTACCCCATGATTCTCCTTCCAGAGCAACTTTCTTTCTCATCCATTTATTTTGTTGGGTTTTTTTTTTTGGTGGGGGGAGCATCATCCCATTAAATTTACCTTATATCCACAACCTCTGGCTATATATTCTCCTTCTAATTGCTCTTATAGTAATAAAGTTAAGTTACAAATATTATCTTGCCATATAGAAATATAAACAGTTTAACCTTATTGAATTTCTTATGTTTTCTCTTTCTTGTTTCTTTTTTATCTTTTTATGTTTCCTTTGAGTCTTGTATTTAGAGGTCATTTTTTTTTTATTCAGCTCTGGTCTTTTAATTAGTAATGCTTGAAAGTTCTCTATTATGTTAAGTGTCAACTTTTTTCCCAGAAAGATTATATTCACTTTTGTTGGGTAGGTGATTCTTGGTTATAATTCTAACTCCTTTGCCTTCTAGTATATCATATTCCAAGTCCTCTAGTTCTTTAATGTGGAAACTGCCCAATCCTGTGTAATCAAACTGTAACTCTACAATATTTGAATTGTTTCTTTTTAGCTATTTGCAATGCTTTTTCCTTGATTTGTGAGTTCTGGAATTTTGTTACTGTGTTCCTGGGAGTTTTCATTTTGGGATCTCTTTTCAGGTGATGATGGGTGGATTCTTTCAATTTTTGTTTTGCCCTCTGGTTCTAATATATTATGGGAGTTTTCTTTGATAATTTCTTGAAGGATGTCATCCAGGTTTTTTTTTTTTTATCATGGCTTTCAGTTAGTCTAATAATTCTTATGTTATGTATCCTGGATCTATTTTCTAGGTCACTTGTATTTCCAATGAGAAGTTTCACATTTTCGTCATTTTTTTTTACTTTTTAAATTCTGTTTTATTGTATATTGATGTCTCATAGAATCATTAGTTTCCACTTGTTCAGTTCTAATTTTTAAGGAATTATTTTCTTCAGTGCTTTTGTATTTTCTTTTCCATTTGGCCTATTCTATTTTTTAGGGAGTTATTTTCCTCAATAAATTTTTGTATAGCTTTTCCCATGCTATTGACTCTTTTTTCATGATTATCTTGTATTACTCTCATTTCTTTTCCCAATTTTTCTTCTACTTCTCTAATTTACTTTTAAAAATCCTTTTCAAGCTGTTCCAGGAATTTTTTTGGGGTCTAAGACCAAATTAGACTTTTCTTTGAGACTCACATGTAGCCATTTTGACACTATTGCCCTCTTCTAAGTTTATGCCTCAAGCCTCACTATCACCATGGTAACTTTCTATAGTCAAGGTCTTTTTTGTTGTCTTTTAACTAATTTTTTTCCTGCCTTTTTCTGTGACTTACTGTTTTTATGTGAGAGTTGGGCTCTGTTCCAGCACTGTCCCAAGCTTTTTCTGCTGGGGTTCTGGATCTTACTGCTGGCCTTCACTGGGCTTCAGGGCTTAGCTGCTTTCTTTCTCTGGAGGGCAGACTTCCTTTCTGACTTGTACTGGGGGGGAGGGGCCTCCCTGTTGACCTTCCCTGGATGTGGAGTTTAGCTGCTGGCCTGCTCTGGGGGTAGGGCCTTGCTGGTGGGTTGCTGTGGTAACCAAGTGTTTCTGGTGGCTAACCCTGGAGGAGGGATCTTGTTGTTGGACTGTCCCAGGATTGGGGCCCTGCTGCTGAGTTGCTATGAAAACATGGTTCTCTCTGCTGGCCCAGGGGCAGGGTTTTGCTATTGGCCAGTCCTGAGGCAGGACATCACTACTGGTCAGCAATGGGGTCAAGGTCTCACTGGTGGCTTGTTCTGAGAGTGGGCTCACTAGGGTGGGGCCTTGTTGAGCTGCATAGACTACTTACTTGCTAGGGGCTGCTGGTTTGCAGGAGAGTGATATCTCACTGATGGATTGCCCCGGATTTGGAGTCCTGCTGCAGGCCACCTGATGTGAGGCTACTGCTGTTGGACCTTCCTCTCCTCCCACCCCAATGACACAGACCTTTTCTGAAGGGTTGATAAATTGCTTCCCTGATCCTAGATCAATTCTAAGGCAGTTTTTCAGTTGTGCAGAGAGGAATTTGGGAGGATTGCAAAGGGTCCCTTCCTCACTCTGTGTGGCAGCAAGATCCCTAGCATACCCAGGGTGGCTGCCAACACAGGTTCTTAGATATGCTTCTCCAAAGGAAAGCAATTCAAAATGGGTTAATAATCTTACTTTAATCAAACAAACATATATCATTTTAACTAGTTCAGGGGGAAAAGTCAGCACCCTGAACTTCAGAGAATACAAACAGAAGTTACAAGCAGACAGAGAAACAGATCAGCAGACAGGGCTTCCCACTGCCTGACCATTATATCCATACCTAGTCAGTTACCAGAGAGGGAAGCACCAACATCTGGGTTTTCAAAGCCGGGAGGCTCAACGGCTGCCCAGAGTCTCATCTGGCCACATCACACAACTCTTCCCAAAGTGATCCCCACAGCAAAACCTCACACCAGAGTATATATAGCCTTCCCCTGGGTCAGAGACCATCACAACCCTCATGACTGTAGCAGCAAGCACCCCAGCATCCCCAGGGTGGCTGCTTACACAGGTTCTTAGATCTGCTTTGTTAAAAGAAAGCAACTCAAAATGGGTTAACAAGCTTATTTTAATCAGTCAGATATGTATCGTTTACCTAGTTTAGGGGAAAGAGGTCAGCACCCCGAACTTCAGAATATACAGACAGAATTATCAAGACAGAAACAGTTCAAGTAGACAGATTTCCAAACTGTCACACCATTACATCCATACCAAACAACATCTGGGTTTCAAAGCCAGGGACTCTTAACAATGGCTTCCCAGAGTTTCATCTGATCAAATCACAGAACACTTCTCAAAGTGAGCCCCAAAACAAAGCTACACATCAGGGCTTATATAGCCTTCTCCTGGCTCTGAGAATGTAACAACCTTATTGACTCACTGGCCAATCAAGAAGTATCTACTGAAAAACAAGCCTCCCACCCCAGGCTCCAGGTGCACTTTAGCCTGGGGCAGGGAAGATCTTAAAAATTTACATTCCCATTACAATGACCCACTGCCCAATCACAAAGTAACAGGGTGTGGGTGTTCCTGAAGAACAAGCCTTGCACCACAGGCTCCAGGTGACCACATTCAGCCCATTAGCAGGCAGAGCATATTCTCAAATCAGGGAAGGTTCTCAGAGTCAAAGGGCCAAAGGCCAGGGAACATCTTCCGATTCCCATGACACTTTGCTATCTTGGCACCAGAAATCTGTCAATTACTTTTGCAATATGTTTCTATCTTATTTCTTTACTAAACTAAAAACTAGGCATCTAGGTGTCCCAAAATGAATAGAACACTGGACTTGGTGTCAGAAAGATGAGTTCAAATCTGACTTCAGATACTAACTATGTAACTATTCAAGTCACTTAACCTCTCTCATACTCAGTTTTTCCTTTTGTAAAATGGAGATGGTAATAATAGCACCTACCTGCCAGGGCTGTTGTAAAGATAAAATAAGATGACATATGTAAAGTGTTTTTCAAGCCTTAGGTGTTAGTTTTTATTATGAGGGCAGGAACAATGCCTTATATGAGCTTTGTATTTCTCTTATCACCAGCATAATTGCACATGTTATTGGATGCAAAAAAATGATAAATGTTTGTTGATTCATCCATACATTCATTCATTCAGCAACCATTTATTAAGCACCTATCACATGCAAGATAGGACTTGGTGCTTAAAGGGATGAAAAGATGGATAAGACATGGTCTCTACACATAAAGAGTTTATAATTTACTGGAAGACATAAAATATATAGTAATAACTATTACCCTTGTAATATAGAAAATAAGTATATGAAGAAGAGAAAAACAAGGAAGTATAGAACTCACTGGAGGAAAGATGGGGAGAATATTATGAACATAAAGGAAAGGCTTCATGGTGGAGGAGTCACGAGAACTGAGCCTTGAAGAATAGATAGCATTTCAACAAGCAAAGATCATCACCACTCTTCCCATGCCCCATTTCCATGAAGAATCCAGAGGTAACAGTCTAGTGATTTCTGCATCAGTGGTTTTATACAATAGACCTAATGAAAGCATTATTCTCAACTTAACTAAAAGGCTGATTCCAGGCCAGTTGCAATGAATCAGGCACTGACCTCAATGACTTCCCCCATGATTCAAAAGTAACAGTGTCTGGGAAATTCTGTAGCATCAGGGTTACTCTACAGAGAATCAGCATTCACTTTGGATCTGGTTTGATAAAAGAATACAGCTGTTAGTATGATGAATGGTGGTGAGACATTTCAGGCAGCTGTTCCAACACTCCTTCAAACAGTGTTTTGTTTTGTTTTGTTCTTAAGCATTCCTGTCCTTTCCATATTTCAAAGGTGACTTCACCTACCTAAAGGCTGTATGCAGAAGTGCTCTGTTTGAAACTCCCTACTGTCTAGCCAGTAGAAAAAGTACCTTTCAGGTCAGGTAAATAAGTATGTATTTAGTACCTCCTGATTTCACATCACTATGCCTGGTACTATAAAGGAAACCAAAAGAAGTAATTCTAGGATCTTGTCAATGCCTTATAGTCTTCCTAGGGAGATAAGATGTCATTACATGAAACCACTGTTCATAATTATAGTGTTAGACTGCCCTTGGATATAGAGGGCATACACAGGTGTTCACAGAGCCTGAGACCGATGTGCTGACACACTTGATAACAAGCATTATTAGTGACCCTTCCCCCAAAAGAAGGGGAAGGGCCTCTGGTAATGCCTGCCCCAGAGTGTGTGTGTGCTGGTACACCCAGCTATACCTGGTCCACACTTTCTGTACACCTATGAGTACAGTAACTATGCATTTCAAATTAGGTTGTAAGCACTCAGCACCTCCTACAAGAATAATAACCTGCTCTTCAAGGATACTTTCTCAGCAAACAATGGGTAATATTTGTCTAGGATTACTAAATGAAAAATAGAAATACACTGTGGGAAGGACAGTATTATTGGCAGGAACACACTAAATTAGCAATATGGGAAATTGAAATAAGAATTATTCATCTATAAAATGGGGATATGGAATTGGGAAAAGAGTTTAAGGTGTAGAAAATGAAAAAGTATTCATGTAAATTAAGCATTTTTCATTCATTCAGCATTTATTATGCATTGGCTTTGTATCAGATAGCATGCTAGACTCTACAGGTACAAAGAAAAATATCGAAATAATGCCAACCTGCTAAGAACTTTACATTCTGTTGTGTGAAATAACATGAAAACATGTGAAATGCAAAATGCAATCATATATTTACACATATACTTGTGTGTGTGTGTATGTATGTATGTGTGCCCAATTTGGTATTGGCCTTCGTGGTCCAAACAGCCAGGTGTCTCACAGGCATAATTTAAAAGTGAGAACAGCATGTTTTCTTGCTTCTACTAATAGCTAGCTTTAAGGTGTGCAAAATCTTTTAGCTATATTATCTCATTTTATTCCTACAATGACTGTGAGGTAGGTGTTATTATTATCCCGGCAGTCAGGACAGGCTTCATATAAGAGGTACCATTTGAACTGAGCCTTGAAGGATACTGGGAATTCTGATAGATGACAGTGAGGAAGGAATGAAATTCAGCCATAGGAAAAAGCCTGTTCAAAGCCATGAAGATGGAAAATGAAATACCATGTACAGGGACCAATTAGAGAGTCAGCTTGATTGAAATGGAAAGTGTGTGGAGAAGCAATACAATAAATCTAGAAAAACTGGTCAAAGTCAAAGAAGGAAGGACTCTAATTGACAGAGGAATTTAGGGGCAACTGGATGCCACCAGGGGTTCTTAAGCAGGGGGGATGACCCAGGAGTGCCATTTTTCTGTATTCTTTTTCATCACATCTGGATCAGCCAATGAGAAATTATCCAATTTAAACTGTACTAAGCTGGGTCACACTGGGTTAAGTAATAAAAGAAAGCCAGTTAGCATGTTAAGGTAAATTAAGTCAATCACCATGAAACCTAGTAACAGAAAGGTAAAGAGGCAAACCTTAGTCCAATGGGCTAGGACAGTGTCTGGCAAGTCCACAGAGCAACATCCTGGCCTAGGTTCAAGGAGTTATCAGAGCAGTGCTCCCAGAGGCAATAGTGATAACATCCCCCATAGGTGCATGGGGTCCATGGGTGCAATTTCTCTGACAGCCACCAAGGAGCTGCCATTGCTTTAAAAAAGATGTCTCCCTGTGAACTGGCCAGCTCTCTTGGATTAAAGAACACTCAAGCCACCTCTAATTAGGTTCCCACACTGCTAACATACTTTGGAAAGACCCCTGGCTCTGTGTAGGTGAAGGAGACCTCCAAACACCATGGATGGTAAAGACTCAAGCCCCTGACCTCTTCATCACTGCTGTCTTGACTTGTTTATTGTTTGTCAGCCCTTCTTGAAGAGGACCAGTGACATTAGGAGAGTGATGTCTTGACTTGCACAATTGAATTAGATTTAAGTGAGGCAGAGCTTTGCAAGGTCAGCAGCCTCACTCTCTCCTCCAGAGTCATCAGAATCCAGTGGTAATATACAGGTCAGGATGACTGGCAATGGTTCCCTCTTGTCAAGCAAGGAGTCCTGAGGTTGGGGGCCCAGAGGATGTGGATAATTTTGTTTCTAAATCTGAATAATTTATTTTTTTGGAGTGGGGAAGGCAAGGCAATTGGGGTTAAGTGACTTCCCCAAGGTCACACAGCTATTAAGTGTGTCAAGTGTCTGAGACTGGATTTGAACGCAGATCCTCCTAACTCCAGGGCTGATGCTCTATTCACTATGCCACCTAGTTGCCCTTAAATCTGTATAATTTATTATTTGTGGAAAAAACACATTGATTAATTGTGGGCTTGGTATGGTAGAAAAACTCTAAAAATTAAATGAGAAGGCCTGGGTTCAGGTGTCAATTCTGTCCCTTACAATGTGATCTTCAGCAAATCATATTTATCTATGTACCCCTGTTTCCTCATCAGCAAAATGGGGATAATACACTACCTATATGTTGGGGCTATTGTGAAGCAATTGCTTCATAAACCTTAAAACATAAATAGAAATGTAAATGTCTAGAATAGGGTTCAAATCTTTCCTCAGGAATTTACTTGGTGTATGACCCTGGACAAGTCATTTAATCTCTCTTAGTCAGTTTATTCATCTACAAAATGGGGAGAATAATAACCTCTACCTCACAAGGTCATTGTAAGAAACAAATGAGATAATAATATAGGTAAAATGCTTTGCACACCTTAAAGCTAGCTATTATTAGAAGCAAGAAAACATTCTGCTCTCACTTTTAAATTATGCCTGTGAGACAACTGGCTGTTCGGACCACGAAGGCCAATACCAAGGGACCCCCATCCATCTGGTAGCAGCGTATTCTATTTGTAAGCAAAATACCCTGAAGAAAAGAGACTGTTTTAAAACACTAACCTATGAAGTAGTGGCAAAAACATAGCATCCAGTCCCTTGGCTGCCCTTTTCACAGCCCCCAGCTACATCCCCACTTTTTAAAACACAGTCACACAACTCCCTCTTCTCCACCCTTGCACACATCCTTTGCCAACCCACAGAAAAGACTGATTGTGAGAGATCTCCAGCAGTTGGCTCAGGGAACTTCCTCTAGGACTTAAACACTCCCTAAGAGCTAAAGAAGTCCATTGTAACTATCTTTTGAAAGAGTGAGTTAATCAGTCACCAAGAGAATGAGAACTATGGAAAGTTTGCTGGAGGGAAGGCATTTATTAAAGTCCTACCATTCTGGCTTCAGGTAGGGCTCATTTGCACACACCTGCCTATTTTTCCCCAATTTTCCAGCTTTCCCCTCTGTGAATAATTGCAATTTTGCTAATTGAATCTGAGAACACCTGTTTCTTAATCAATATTAATGCATCTTATGGTCTCAGAATTCTTAATGATTTGCTCGGAGGAAAAAAAAAAAACCCAACTACCATTTGTAGCCTCCTGACTTCAGGGTCCAGAAAACCTTTCTCAGAAAAGGAACTACAGAAGGGCAGAAAAGGCAGAAGCCAAGGGAATCCCTGCTCCTGGCCCAGTAGTCCAGTCCTGAAAAGAGTGGCCATCCCAACAAAAGGATGACCTTTTCTCTGTCTAGTTCACTCCTCTCCCTTTGGAACAGGGCCACCAGAGACAGCATCTCACAAGGCCCAGTCCTTACCTCAAAGTCCTCTGGGAGAGTTTTGCCCGGTCCCACTAATTTCAAGTAACCTCAATTCCCTCAACTCTTGTTGACACCCATTACTTGACAGAGGACTAGTGGATGCTTGGTGGTTTACTGGAGAGTTCTGGACTTGGAGTAAGGACTAGTGGATGCTTGGTGGTTTACTGGAGAGTTCTGGACTTGGAGTAAGGAGGACCTGAGTTCAAATCTAGCCTCAGATACTTATTAGATTATTACCTTGCTCCATTAACAATGCCCTTTTTCCCATTTGCTTTGTGTTTTTTTATTATATATGTAATATATATATACATATGTGTATATACATATATATTGCATTTCATATCTGTCTTCATGTTATTTCACATGATAGAAAGTAAAGTCCTTGACAGGCTGGGGTTAAAAACCTCAGATTTTGGGGTGGCTAGGTGGCACAGTGAATAGAGCACTGGCCCTGGAGTCAGGAGGACCTGAGTTCAAATTTGGCCTCAGACACTTAACACATACTAGCCGTGTGACCTTGGGCAAGTCACTTAACCCCAATTGCCCTGCCCTTCCCCTTCCAAAAAAAAAAGCAAAAAAAAAATCCCTCAGTTTTCTCATTTGTAAAATGGAGTATAATAATAACTTATGCAAAATATATACATAGTAATGCAAAGCAATTCCAAGAGGGAGAGAATACTAATAGCTTTGGGAATTAAAAAAGGGTCTCATGAGGGGCGGCCAGGTGGCTCAGCGAGTAAGAGCACTGGCTCCAGTGTCGGGATGACCTGGGGATCAAATCTGGGCTCAGATACTCAGTACCACACCCAGAAATAACTGGCCATGTAACCTTGAGCAAGTTACTAAACCCCAATTGCCTTAAAAAAAAAAAGGGTCTCATGTTGGAGATGACATTTAAGATGAAGGAAGCTAGGACTGATTCAAGAGACAAGTGCTAAGGAGAGGACACTTTCAAAGTAGAATATCCATGCATAGAAACAGAGGCTATTGATTTTAAAATGCATTGTTGAGTCGTTTTTTTTTTTTTTTCAGTGGTGTCTGACTCTTCATGACCCCATTTGGAGGTTTCTTAGCAAAGATCCTGGAGGGATTTGCAATTCCCTTCTCCAACTCGTTTTGCAGATGAGGAAACTGAGACAATTGGTTAAGTGACTTGCCTAGGATAATACAGCTCTCAGTGGCTGAGGCCAGATTTGGACTCAGGAAGATGAGTCTTCCTAACTCCAGACATAGCGCCTTGTGCACTGTCGCCACCTAGCTGCCTGAATGTTGTGTATGAAAAATAATTAGTTAGTCAGTTTGATTGGAACAGTACGGAAAGAAGTAATATGTAATGAAGCCAGAAAAGTAGGCAGAAGCTATAGGCTTGGAAAACTTTTCAAGTCAGGCTGTGATTTAGGTTTGGTGTTTTCTTTTATTTGTTTTTCATCCTAGAGGCAACAAGATCTTGAATAAATATAAGGAGGCTAGTGATATGGTCAGGTATGTGTTTTAGGAATATTATTTCAGCCTCTGTGTAGAAAGGCTGGAAATGGTGAGACTAATTAGGAGTCCACAGAGTTAGACCAGGCAAGAGGTGATGAGACCCTAAACTACAGTGGTAACTGTGTGAGTAGAAAAAAAGCAGCAAATCCTAGAGATGATACAGAGCAAAATCAGCAAAAGGTTATTACAAAGATCAAATAAAATCATGCACAAAAAAAAATGTTGCAAAGCAGTAAAGTTAGGGAACTTGTCTGGCTCTGCTACTGTAGTACCCTGTCATTCCTTTTTTTTCTTTTAAACACATTTTTCATTTGCATATACTAAGAAAGGAGGAACACCCAAGTAATGCTAGTGAGGCTTGAATGTGACTTTGGATGTTGTAAGTCCTCCTTTATATGCCTCCTTATGTGGTATAGAATAATAGACATAGAAATGGGAAGGATTTCTTCCATTAGAGTTGGGGTAGATGACCTCTACAACCCCTGCCAACTCTGAGATTCTGAGGTTTTAGTGACAGTGTAGTTGGTGAATGTACTTTAGCTAGGAGACTGACTTTCAAAATAGGAAGAGGGGGAAAAAGTCCAATTAAAAATGTGCTAAAGCCCTTTGAAAATTCATAAAGAGGGGCTAGAAATCTTGTCTAGTTCTTGAATTCTGACAGCCTGACAGCTTCATTGGGTGAACTCTTTTGAAAAAGTAACAAAAACTTGTAACAATGGCCTCTTTTATATTCTTCATCTCCCTGACAGAACAACATGATATTATTCATGACTTCCTAGGTCCTTTTTGACAATGAGAACAGATTAATTTCATTAGTTTCAGACCAAATTAAGGAGAAACTAGCAAATATCAAAGACAGAAGACAAAGGGAATGCACCCTCTCTTCTTCAGGATGGAGAAGAAAATGTGCTTTGAAATGTGCTGGGATCCAGGTGCTTCTTCTTAAAAGAATGACAAGTGTCCTGTGGCTGACAACTGACACATCTTCCTCAGAGCCCTGAAGGGGACAGAGGGAAGGGCTGGTCTCTCTGTAGACATCCCTAAGATAACTTTGATTTCATCTGCAATGCCGGAAACGATTGGGCATCTGAGTTGAAAATATAGGAAGACAAGAAGAAAAAAAGGGGAGGGAGGTGGAGGGGAGAGGTAGAGTGAGCAAGAGAGATTTTAGGATTACAAATGAAGAGGAAAGTATTCATTAAAACAAGGAAGGGGACTACAATAAGATTGTAACTTGTATAATCAAGAGGACCCTCTCTTTTTCACTTATGATCTCCATAACCTTGGGAAGACATTTTTGTCTTGGATATGTTTTCTTCTTAGTAAAATGAGAGTGGACTAAATCAGAGATCATTAGCCTGGGGTCTGAACTTTGATACTTTGATAACTATATTTAAATGTAATTTGTTTCTTTATTAATCCTATGTATTTTATGCCTTTAAAAACTTTCTGAGAAGGGATTCATAGGTTTTGCAAGATTGTTTAAATGGTCCAGGACACAAAAAAAAAAGCCTAAGAATGCCTGGACTAGATCACCTCTAAGATCTGGTCCAGATATAAACCCTAAGATCCTAAGTACAAAATGTCCATATGCACTTTACCTGGATTATGAATTACTTGTGGGCAAGAATCGTGTCTTCTACTTCTGAATCTCCTTAACTGCCTAGCATAGTGCCTAGCATCATAACGGTTGCTCAATATGTACTTCTTAATTTATGACCACCAATGCTAAATTGTACCTGTAGTGTCAGATCAGAGTGGTTCAGAGTGAAATTTATAGCCAACCATGATCTTTGATGGATTTGGTCCACTGCAGAGCCATCACTAGGAAGCTTTGGACCTAAGTAGGTATCATAAACCATGCCTGGGAAAAGTTTTTAGAAGCAAACCCTTCATTGAGGGAGGGAGCAAGAAAAGATTGGGGAAGAACTCACCCTAGACCACTATATGTAGCTTTCTATTTTAACACATTAATCTTGCTAAGTAAATGCCAAAATATGAATGGCTTCATATGCCAAACAGAGGCATGTATATTTATCTTCAAGTCAGAAGGGAGCCACAGGAATTTCTCAAGCAGGGGAGTGATGTGGTCAGACTTATGGTTTTAGAATATCACTCTGGCACCTAAATGAAGGATACACTAGAGTGGGGAGAGACATATGGCAAGGAGGCCAGTTAGGAGATGTTACAAGAGTCCTTGTGAGAGTCCTAAACCAAGTTAGCAGTTGGATGGATGTAGAGAAGCAAATGAATCCAAGATATGTTCATAGATCTGGAGCTAAGAAACCTTAGAAGTCACCATGTTCAATCATCTCATTTTACTGATGAAGAAACTATAATGCAAAAATAAAATATTAAATGACTTTTCCAGAGTCACACAGCTAGCAAGTGTCTGAGGCAAAAATCCAACCCAGGTATTTTGGGCTCCAACTGCAATGGACTTTCTCTGTCTCTATGTCATGGAGGTAGATTTGGTAGGTCTTGGCAATATATAAGTTATGGGAAAATAAGGGGAAAGGGAAATATGATGACTTTGAGGATGCAAAGCCAGGTGACTAGGGAGATGATGGTACCCTCCTCCTAAATAGGGAATTATGAAGAGGAGTTCCTTTAGGAAGTTAGGTGGGTTTAGATCAGGGGTGGAGAACCTGAAGCCTTGAGGCCACAGACATTTGGATTCAGTCAAAGGGTTGCACTTGAGGACCTACAGGGTCACATGTGGTCTCGAGGTCAAAGGTTCCCCACCCCTGGTTTACATTCATTCATTCAACAAGCATGTATTAATTAACTGCTATACAGCTAAGTGGCATAGGGGATAGAGGGCTAGAGCTGCAGTCAGGAAGAGTGAATTCAAATCCTTCCTCAGACACTGTATAACCCTGGGCAAGTCATTTAGCCTCTATTCTTATCAGTTTTCTCATCTGTAAAATAAGAGTAATAAAAGCACTACATCTCAGGTGGTAGAATCAGATGATATTTGTAAAGTACTTTACAAATGTTAAAGCATTACGTAAATGTTAGTGATGATTTTGATAATGGTGATGATGATGTTCCTGGTGCTGCAGGAGACAAAAAGGAAGCATTCTTTGCTCTTAAGAAGCTTACATTCAATTGCAAGGAACTAATCTGAACAAAAGAAGAGTAGTTATTACTCTGGCATGGTCAAAATTTTAAGAACTCACATTTAGGGTGTCCCCCAAATTTTTTTGAATCCTATGTTATCCAATATTGGGCATATGTCTCAGATGTGTGCCATTTGTGAATTTGGTTAGCAAGTCATCTGTGCTTTCATCTGAATCATTGGTTACCAAAAGTTAAATAGCCCTGGGACACTCTACTGGAGTATTCTCATTCCAAGCTTACACAGGAGCATTGATTACTACAGGGACCAAATCGAACATCATATCTCTTATCATATCAAAATTTGTTTTCTCCTTTGCAATCTGTACTATATCTTTGAGCACTTGATTATATGCTATCTTGTAATGGAAGTTAAATATTTTGTGTATGTATATCTAGTCTTCCTTCTCAGCCCTTTGTGACCAGGACCTCTGCCTTCTGCTTCTCTTGTACTAGACATCATCTAACACAGAGCTGAGCATGCTGAGTCATAGAATCCTGGAACTTTAGAATTGAGAAGACCCTTAGAAAACAATTAGTCCAACACCTATTTATCACAGGGGAGGAAACTGAGGCCCAGATCAAGAAATATGCCAAGAATATAAAGTGAGGTGTGTAACAGCAAGCACCCTAGCATACCCAGGATGGTTGCTAGCACAGGTTATTTGATCCACTTTTCTAAAGGAAAGGAACTCAAAAAAGGTTAGCAATCTTACTTTAATCAAACATATATATCATTTACTTAGTTCAGAACAAAAAGTCAGCACCCTGAACTTCAGAGAAAATACAAACAGAAATTACAAGCCAACAAAAGATACAGACAGAGAAAATAACACAATTCAGCAGAGCAACAGACGTCTAGCTGTCTGATCATTACATACATACATAGTTACCAGAGAGAGAAGCAGCAACATCTCCTAAGCTCAATTTCCTCGTTGTCAGATGAGTGGGTTGCATTAAATCACTTCTAATGTCCCTTTCATGTCAAAATCAATGATCTTATGACATAGTGGCACCATAGTGCACAGAGCTCCTCCAGGAAGACTTATCTGGCCTCAGACACTCACTAGCTATGTGACCCTGGGCAAGTTACCTTAATTTCCTCATCTGTAAAATGAGTTGGAGAAGGAGTGCTAAACTTTCACTTTGTATCTTTACCAAGAAAACACCAAATGGACTCACAAAGAGTCAGACACAACTGAAAAATGACTGAACAAGAAGAAATGACTCCTAAGCCCCAGTTCCTTCATCTGTAAAATAACAATCATAATATCTGTAGTTACCTAGCTCATGCTATGTAGATTATAAAAATATAGTCTACTTTTGTAGTTTACATAAATGTTAGTTGTTACGCATATTATATGGGCCTGAGCACATTCATTTGAACCCACATAGGTGGCAATGTCCAGTTCCTGCCTCCATACCTTCTCACATCTTGTCCCCATGTCTGAAATGCCTTCTTTCCTTACCAGTTCATTTTAGTATCACTTCAAAGCTAAGCTCAAATGTGTTCCCTGTATGAGGCCATTCCTGATCCCTTCCCTACCCTCTAAAGTCCTTCTTCTAGCAAAACTAAAAACCAAACCAAACAAAACCTCATGTTTACTTTTTATATATTGTATTTTCTTAGAATCATAGTTCTAAAGCTGAAAGGAATATTAGAGGCTACCTAGTATAGCCCTCTTATTTTTATAGATGAGGAAACGGAGTCCCAAAGAGGTTAAGTGACTCGGCCAAAGTCACACAGGCAATATGGCAAAACAGGATATACCCCCAGTTTTGTGACTCCAGATTTAGCACCACTTTCACAGCATGATATTAACTGTACAAATTGTCTTCCCCAATGCAATGTAACTTTCTTGAGAAGAAGGATTTGTTTCTTTTCTTTTTTTTTCTTTTTAATCTTTGTAGCCACATAACCTAGCACAGGGTCTGGCACATGGTAGAAACTTTGGTTGAATGCCCTGCTTCCAGCTGCACCATCCCCAAAGCAAGCCACGTTATCTCAAAGGAAGCCATTCATCCATGGAAGAAGATGAAGGATGGTCTAAATACTAATCGTCCAAATACTATTTTCTCATTGAATTGCATTAACAAATGGCAAGAACAGATGGAATTCCAAGACATGTTGTCATTATAAAATGTGTGACAGTTTCTCTCCTCTAATCCCCCAACCATAAGAAGCATCACCATCAAAAACAAACCATACCAACCCAAAGACTTATGTCTAGGCATTTAATAAATGTATATATATATATATATATATATATATATATATATATATATATATAAAATTCATTGATTGCCGGATTGACCTGATGCCCACTCATAGATCACAGCTCTGGCCATGTTTTTCTGGTTCTACAATACAGCAGCCTTTGGAATGCCGGCATGGAGAGGGGAGGAAGGGAAATATTCTCCTTGCACTCCCACATTTTGAAACTTATTATATTTGACTACTGTTTTTTTTTCTTTTTATGAAGTAGATAAGCCCTAGAAATGAATTCAGAAATGAAATATTCTTTGTCTTCAGCCAAATCCGACACCCCAGATGACAAATTCATAGATTGTCAGAGCTGGAAGGACTTTAGGTTATCTAATTCACTCTCCTTAGTTTACAGAGAAGGAAATTGAATCCTAAAAAGGGAAAGTGATTTGACCAAGGTCCTTTAACTGGTTAAAGGCAAAGCCCAGGTCCCATGGCTCCCTGTTCAGTTTTTCCCCCTACTATGCCCCTAGGCATATTATCAGATATAATCCTCAGGGTAAGTTTGTTGTTTCCTTGCTCTCAGTCCTAAAATTTTTGCAAGAATTTTTTTTTAATGTGTGTGCGTATTTATTTTAAATTCTCTAGGATGACTTGGTTACAAATTAATGGGGGATCATTTATTTTCTTTTCATTATGCTGAGTTCTACTTTCGTCTGGCCCCAGGATACTTGTCAGGGACCAGGGTCACCTCATAAATGTATCTATACAAGTAATCAGGAAGAGGCCTCCTTGCAGAAAGATGCTTTCCTTATTAAAAAGCCAAGTGCTGAGATCAATAAAGCAATATTTGGGGAAATTCAATTAATCAAAATATTTGACATTTTAAAGATGATTGAATGTCTTGTTTATTGGCAATCATGAGGGCTTCAGGAATGCCTGGTGTAGTCAATGATAAAACATGAAGTTTATTTAAAATTTCCTGCCCTCAAAAGAAGATAACAATAGATGGTTGTTTTTTAAAAATTAAATTCTAAACATCTAAAGCTCTTTGTACACTGTACAAGCAAATCCAATTATAGAGAAGCAACGCCAGAATTTTTTGAGTCAGTTTTTAAGAACAGATTCTTTAAAAGAAAAAAATAAACCACATCTTTGTAACTAAGCACCCCAAAGCTGTAAGCCTGCAAACATGCTCACTTTCCTGCCAATCCTTCCCCAACTTCACGGTCCCCTGCCCTTCCTCATAGCAGATACACAATAAAAACAAGTTGAAACTAAATTTCATAGAGCTAGCAAACCCTGCAAAGATCTATGAATGGGTGCTGGGTCAATCCATCAACAAACATTTATTAAGTATCTATGTGTATCAGGCACTGTGATAAATGCTGGGGATGTAAAGACAAAAATGAAACAGGCCCTGCCCTCAAGAAGTTTATATTCTATTGGGGGGGGGGGGAGGGAGAGGTGACACAATGGATATAGATTGATACAAAATAGATGCAAAGTAATTAGCAAGCTGTTGGCAGAAATCAGGAAAGGCTCCAAATGGAAAGAAGCACTTGCACTGAATACTACTGCAGGAAACTGGGCATTCTACAAATCAGAAATGAACATGCATGCAAGGCTGGGGGACAGCCATGCAAAAGTCTGGAGATAGGAAATACAGTGCCATATGTGAGGAACAGAAAGAAGGCTAAATTGACTGGACCATTTTTGACTAGTCTTGGCCATGGACTTGAAGCACATTCATGTAGCACTTGGCAGTGAATATGAAAGGGAGTAATGTGTAATAAGCCTGGAAAAGTAGATTAGGACTAGGTTGTAAACAACTTTAAATGCCAAATAGAGAAGGTTTGTATTTGTTCCTAGAGGCTGCAGGGAACCACTGGAGTTTACTGAGCAGAGGAATGACATGGTCAGTCTCATGCTTTAGGGAAATATCTTTGAAAGCGTTGTGGAGGGTGTCCACTTTACCTACTCAGACTTTTGGAAGCTCAGACTGCACATCATTCTACTTCATGGTAAGACACTTTAAGGAAGGAAACTAAATAAAGTGTATTGCATCAGACCAAGGGAACCATAGTTAGGATGTAATGATATTGTAATAATCAACTGCTCTATGAATTTGAATTATTTACTTAAAGTCATTCTCCAAGTCTAGTAAGGCTCTAGAAAAGAGTTGTGATCTCTGTTGGTAGAGTTGTACCCTTACTGACAATTTTGTAGTTCTAAAGAAGTGACATTATAAGAATGTTTATTTTTATATTTATTTATCTTTAACATTCAGTTTTTAAAATTTTACATTGCAAATTCTCTAATCCCAGCCCCTCCCCCACAAAAGCAAGCAATATCCATTTTAAGTGTGAAGTCTTACAAAACATTTCCATATTAGTCATGTTGCCAAAAAGAAAAAGAAAGTAAAAAAAAAATTATGCTTCAGTCTGTACTCAGAGTTCATCAGTTCTCTCTCTGGAGGCAGATAGCACTTTTCACCATGAGTCCTTTGGAACTGTCTTGGATCATTATAATAATGTGTTTATTTAAAGGGCCTAGAGTTGGATAGTGTGAAATAGAAAATTTTTCCCAGCTTTGCTTTTAAGAAAGCCTAGGTCTCAGGGGTTAGAGCTGCTATTTCTGATACACTCATCACTGTCAGTGTCTGCCCTGTCCACACACAACAGTTATAATCTTGCCTCACTTCTCTTACATGTAAGATGAAATCTTTAAAAATATAAAAACAGGACCATAAGTCTGCATTCAATAACACCTAACACCCTAAGCTGAGCACATTGTGTCACTCTGTCTTATGTGTCCAAATACAGGGATAAGGGAAAAAATAAGAACTGAGAAATCTCCAACTCTGCCTCAACAGGAAAGATAGCATGGGATGGTGGAAAGAATGTTGAACTTTGAATCAGAGGAGACCTGAGTTCAAATCTCCTATAATACTTACTACATATATGTGTGGATAAGTCTATCACAGATATTTCAAGCTCAACATGTCCAACACAGAATTCATCTTCCCCCCTATACAAACCCACCTTTTATCATAACTTTCCTGTTTTTTTTTTCAAATGTATTACCATGCTTCTCACCATCTTGGTGTCATCCTTGAAATTTCCTTCTGCCTTAATGCCTCTCTCCCCCACCCCCTACCTCTATTTGAAAGCCAAGTGAAAGATGGATTGAATGGAGAGATACTTGAGGAAAGGAGACTGATTAGGAAACTATTATAATAATCTAGGCAAAAGGTGATGAGGGCTTGAACTATGATGGTGACTGTGTGAGAAGGGAATAGATGTAATTTACATAATTATAATATAATATATGAAATGTTATGTATGTAGAAACTATGAGTTTTGTTAAATGATTGAATATATGAAATGGGTGAGAGTGAAGTATCTAGGAAAAATCTGGTATATCCAGCCTGCATGACTGAGAGGGTGGTGGCACCCTTGACACAAGTTTAGAAGCATGTCTGGTTGCAGAAGATAATGAGTTGAGATTTTTACACGTTCAGTTTGAAATGCTCATGGAACTTCTATTTGGAATATCCAATAGGCAGTTGGCAGTGTAGGATTAAAGCTCAGGAAAGACTAGCATCCATGGCTTACAGCTGGTCAAGGAGAATAGGAATCAAACATGAAGAAAATAGTTGAAGCTGTGGCAAATAGCCAAAAAGCACAGCAGTGGCCAAATGCCTGAAGTCACAAAATTAACAAAAAACCATAGTCTGAGAAATAAAGAAGCAATGGAAAATCCACACAGCAGACAACCCTGCAGGATTCACACGCACACACATACATGCATACACATATGAGTGTAGGGAACTACTGTTGATACGAGTCACCAACCAACGACTAGACAATATACTTGACTTTGACAACCAACCAGCTATGTCAATTGATTGAGGTGGTGAGATTGAGAAACAAGGTAGAGAGGAGCTCTGATAAGAAGGACCCTGACAGCGCATATCTTAACCCATCAATCCACAATGCCAGCTTCTCCCTACCTCAGGCAAGCACCAGCTGGTTACCTTGTCATCATTTCAAGCTTTCTGACCATAAGAAATCATCCTTTTGGAAATTAATTTCCAAGTTCCTTGAATTAACCTCAGTGTTATTTCCCAAAAATAATCCTGTTTGAAGTAATCATTTCCATGGACAGAACACTGCCTGTATTTATCAGGCATTTCCTCCAGGCTGATGCTTAAAGAGAAAATGGTATTGGCTGCCAAGTTGGTATGGTGTTGGACTTGAATATTAAAAATCGAGTCTCATGTCTCTGGTGCCTTGCCCCAGCACTAAGCCTCTCTCCCTTCCTCTAAGGCAAAATTTCTCCACCCTGGTCTTTTGGCATGCTAGATCGCATAAGTAGAAACTCCTACACCAGGCCCTTCCTCATCCTCCAATATGCTCCCTACTCTTCTCTGCCACAAAACTGCTTCCTATCATTTTGGTAATTATTTTATATCTACTTATCTGTAGTCAGGAAAGTACTGAATCCTGTTCAGACAGGCTCCCAAGAGCTGATTGTTAAATTTTTAGTGTGAGCATTTACACCTTGAAAATCAGTAAGCTCCACAAATCAGGATTTAATTGATTGTTGAGACTCTAAACCGGGGGTGAGGAACTTGCTCTAAACTTTTTAATTTTCTTTTTTTTTTTTTAAGCAATTGGGGTTAAGTAACTTGCTCAAGGTTACACGGCCAGTTATTTCTGGGTGTGGTGCTGAGTGTCTGAGCCCGGGATTGGATCTCCAGGTCATCCCAACACTGGAGCCAGTGCTCTTACTCGCTGAGCCACCTGGCTGCCCCTAAGCAATTGGGGTTAAGTAACTTGCTCAAGGTTACAGGGGCAGTAAACTTTTTAATTTTCATTGTGTTGTTTTCCTCTAGTAAACTCCTTGGGTTCAGGGACTGTTTTTCCTCTTTTTTCTTTGTATCCTCAGGGATACAAAGTGACTAGCATGGTGCCTAGTGGATGGTAGTCAATTGATACATAATAAACGCTTGCAGAATTGAATTGAAAATTGATTTGTCTCTTCCATTGAAAAACCATGTTTATACTATTTAATCCCTTTATTGCTTTGTGGACAGGGAACATCATGAGATCAAATAAATAAGTGGGAGTGACAACCCTAACAGGATTGTGAGTGAAGATAGGCCAGAAACTATAGTGAAAAGAATGATGGATTTAGAGTCAAAGGACCTGGATTCAGATCTTGCCAGTTTTACTTACCTATGTGACCTTGGGCAAACTGCTTCTTTCTGGGGGTCTCAGTTTCCTCATCTATAAAATTAGGAAGCTGGACTTATTTTTGTAAGCATTTAATAAGCACTTATTATACATCATGCACTATGCTTAGAGCTTTACAAGTATTTTCTCATTTAACCCTCACAACAACCTTGGGAGGTTATCTCCATTTTACAGTTAAGGAAACTGAGGCAGGTAGAAGTTAAGTGACTTGCCCAGGGTCACACAGCTAGTAAGTGTCTGAGGCTGAATTCTTCCTGATTCCAAGTCCAGGATTCTACCCATTGTGCCACCCAGAAGATCTCTTAATATTGTCTCCAACCCTAAATTTCATCAGGAAACCTCTTTATAGTAAGCGTCTTTTGGTTTATGCTCCCTTTGCTGCAAATCATTAGGAATAGCTGAGAGCTGGCTGCCTTTCAGAGGCTCTGTGGATAATAAATTTGGCTTTGAAAGGCACCTCAGAGACTATCTAATCTAAACCCTCTATTTTGCAGATGAGGAAACTGAGGCACAGGGAGGTTAAATGGCTTGCCCATGGTCAGAGGTATGATTTGAATTCAGATTCTCTAACTTGAGAGACGGTGCTTTTTCTTATTATTGTTGTTTTGCACTGGACTTGTGATTGTAGTGATATAGGGAGCTCTCAGTGAAGAAAATCCCCTCTACAAATTCAGATTTGCAGTTTATAATCTTAGTGAGTTCCCTGGGGATACCAAGAGATTAAGTTACTTGCCTAGGGTTACCTAGCCCATATGTAGCAGAGTCAGGGCTTGAACCCAGATTTTCCTGACTCCAAGGTCAGACTTCTGTCCACTACTCCAGTCTACATCTCATTATATGACAATCAGCACCACCAAAGGGAGAGTTTCAAACTACTCTAGATGTCTTGGTCACTAGCAAAATGAAGAGAACTATACTTGTGAGGTAATAGAAATAAAATGACAGGGTTTATTGTCCCTAAAAGACAACAGTGTCTACCACATAAGCCCCATGGGGTATGGCTTGGCTATAAGTATAGCTTCTTACCTGTAATTCTCGCAGCACATAATTATCTCAGGAAGACTGTGACCCTGCAATTCTCCCCATTAAAAAGGATATTCCCTTACAAAATGAACTGTGCTTTATCAAATGGGACTTTTTTTTTGATCACTGGAAATTGCTATTGGACTCATTAGCTGGGAAGCCAGATACTTTAATTTATGAGGATTCCTCAGAGTTCCTCCCAGACCAGTCATCCAGGAGCTAAACAGCTTATCACCAGGAGGGGAAAGTGGTTTCAGTGTAGTGGCTTTATTTGCCTGGCTCTGGAGATAATGACTGGTAAATCAGTCCCTAGAAAATTCTCCCTTTTTAAGAAAAAAAAAGTCCCCAAAAGAAGAAAGGGTTTTGATATATTACCCTTCAACCAGATGTCACTTGATAGACAAACAGTTTTATTCTGCTCATTAGCACCATTTTCTCCACTTTTAAGACTTCCCAGCTGCTGAGATGAAAAGAGGATTTGAATCCTTGCCTTTATCTTTAATATTTAAAAATTTCCCCCACAACCATTTTTTGATCAAATATTGATGAGGTATCTGTTGTTCTTCAAAGCCAAGCAATTAGATTGTCAATCCTTCGAAGACAAGAAGCCCTTTATTAGAAATGAGAGTGGACATGAGAGGCTTTGCCTGCCCACCCCTCACCCAATTGCACAGCCTTTGGATTCATGCTCAGAAAGGACTAATGGACAGGTCCTTCTATCGGCACCCTTTTAGAGTGATCAGGTAGGGTGGACCCCTTCAAGCCCAGCACTGCAGGCTGCCAATGGCAAAGGGAACCTAGAGCTTACACTTTCATGTTAGTGAGACCGCCTGCTAGAAGACACAGTGCCACTTGAATTCCTGACCTGTGGTGTGGCAGCCCCAGTGGGGTTTAGCTCCATCTGCTCATTGGACAGAGGAGCCAATCTGAACCAGTTGTCCCTGGCTATGAAATAATTCCACAGTGCCCTCTAGTGATGGTCATCGGAAGCTACAAGTACCACCCATTCCTTTAAAGTCACAAAATATTGGAATCTCAGTGCTGCGAGGAACCACAAAGCCCCTCTAATCCTGACCTTACCAAAACAAAACAAAACAAACAAACAAAAAACCCAACCTCTGTAGCCTCCCTTAAAAGAAAGGTTCTTAACTTTTTTTGTACCATGGACCCTTTTGGCAGTCTGGTGAAAATGATGGACCCCTTTTCAGAATCACATCTTTAAATACATAAAATAACATGTAAAAAAAGAACCAATCATGTTGAAATATAGTTATGAAAAATTTTTAAACCAAGTTTACAAACCCCAAATTAAGTACCCCTGATTTAAAGCCAGAAAGGAACTTAAATATTGATTCTAACACCACTATTTTATAAAGGAATAATAACTTCCACATGCCTCAGTTTCCTCATCTGTAGAGTGGGGATAATAACAGCACCTACCTCTTGGAGTTGTTGTGAGGATCAAATGGAATAATAACTATAAAGCACTTGGCACACAGTAAGCACTATATAAATGTTAGCTGTTATTATTATTAAAAAAAAACATTGACAACAGTAAGTATTTATATAGCATGCAGAACCTTGCTAAGGACTTTATAAATATCATTTGGTGCTCATAAACAAGCCTGTGAGATAAATTATATTATCTTTTACATATGAGACAATTAAGGCCCAGAGAGGTTCAGTGGTAAGCCCAGGGTCACAGTTAGTAAGTGTCTGGTTTAGAATTTGAACTCAGGTCTTCCTGACTCTAGGTCCAGCACTCTATTCACTTGCCACAGAGTTTCCTAGGCCAAAGAAGAAGTGATTTGCCCAAGGTCACAAAGATAATAATAGTGTTAATAATAAACAATAAGTCACATTTATATATTACATTAAGGTTTGAAAAGTGGTTCACATATATTATCACATTTGTAATTAACAGGGGTCAGAAGTTGAACCCAGGTCCTTGTATTTTAAATCCAGTGCTTCTTCCACTATGCCACAATGATTAAAAGACCCAAGCAAAATGCCATTAACTGGGAATCGGTTATTATCCATTCCTTTTGATAACAAAAGGGAAGGGCTAGAAGGTAGGACTGAGGGTAGTAGCCACCAGAGAACTTTAAAAACCTGAGTAATTTTCCATGTGCCCAGGATAATGGAGGTGAGGGGTGGGAGGAGATTTGGGTGATTTCTTTTCTACCCTATGGGTCGACGATTGCTTTCTTCTTCTAGGAAACATGAGCACTGTATTACATCTAATTTGCCCTAATTCATCTTGTGAATATGCTTTCCTGATATACACTGGATCAATTGTACAAATAACTTCCCAGCAGCTCAATACTTTTGTCAGAAAGGAGATGGAAGAGTTCTATTTGTTTGCCCACATTATGGCCCCAGGTGGAATGCTTTAGGACACCAACAAAGCAATGAAAACACCCCCTCCCCCGTTAGAGACCAACTGGCACAGATGCTATATTAAGAACACAAATAGACTGGTGTAATTGTTGCTTTGAAACCCTGAAATGTAATTTCAGTTACATAAAGCTGAAAGACATATATTTGAGATATCGGTTATTACAGTATTTATCTTCTTATCCCTGAAGTGAGATTCTGCTGGTTGATGCCACCTACGTAATCACTGGACTGTTTCTCTTCTAGCCCTGGTATACGCACATCCATTCCTGGCTCTTATTTTTAGAAAGTGGAACAAAAGGGGGGAAAATGGGTTGGGTTTTTTTTGGAGGGGGGGAGCAGAGGGACATAAATTATATCACCCTTGTGTCAATATGACAGTGCAAAACAAATTATCCATGCTGCCATTAAAAGAAATATTTGTCAGTCCAGAAAAGTAGCTATGCATGCGTAACCCCATCCTTCACTCCCAAGCCCTGCATCCTACTCTCTGACTGGTAAATCCTTCCAGTAAGTTCTCTTTTGAAGATGTGCCCATGCTTGCTCATTCCTCTCCACTCTTAGTTCTACTTTACTCTTCTGACTTCTCTCGATCTCCTTGGTAACTCACCCACTCCCTTTCAAGCTTTTTATGTGTTAATTTTTTTTTATCCATTAGAATATAAACTCCTTGAAGGCAGGAATTGTCTTTCTCTGTGTTTGAATTGGTATTCCCAGTTCTTAGTACATAAGTACTTAATAAATTCTCTTTCCCTTCTCCATGCTCTCATGTCTCCACTCTTTCTTCTCTCCCTACCCCTACTTCAAAATTAAGGTCAGTTAATGTGAATAAAATGTTTTGTTCCTAGCTGTGTGACTTTGGTAAAATCAATCAATCTCTGCCTCAGTTTCCTCCTCTGTAAAAATGGGGATAAAACAATTGGAAATTCATGGGTAGGAACTAGGTGTGTATACACAGGGGCTAGAAGAGAAACAGTCCAATGATTCCACAAGGGGTACCAACCAACAGTATGAGAAAAAATTACAGTTCTACCATAATTATTTTACTTATTCAGTGCCATACTAATCAAACTACCAAAAAACTTTTACAGAGCTAGAAAAAAAAACAGCAAAATTTGTCTGGAAGAGTAAATGATCATTAGTAATCTAGTGTTTGTGAAAATGGGGATAATAATAGCACCTGTTTCTTAGAGTTGTAAGGATCAAATGGGATAATAATTGTAATGTGTTTAGCATAGTAACTGGCACATAGTAAGCACTATATAAATGCTAGCAATTATTTATATCACAGCTAAGTGCATAGCAATAAGGATTCAATAAATGTTTGCTGACTAAAAGCTCCTGTTATGATATAGGATAAGTTTTTGGGTAAATGACAATATATTCATTTTTATTAAAACAGATTATTTTTTTGCTCATAACAGTGACAAATATCTTATATCCTTTGACAATTTTACGTAGACACACCATCCTTAGGTTGAATACCTCGGGCCCTGAGCTTTTTAAGGAGGAGGAGTGTAAAGGAAGGTGATATCCCACAATAACTATGCTATTTGTCAGGAATTCAAGTAGTCAGCATCAGGACCAAAGGAGAAAATTTTTCCAGTTAGAGCTATAAAAAATCTAAGGCTCATCTACATATAATCAATTCATAAACCTCCTACCTCTAGCATCAAGGAAACCTAGGTGAGATTTTCCCTTGTCCTTTTGCCTTGAGCTTGTATATTTTATGACTTAGATACCTAATTCATATTGTACATGATACTCATTTTTGCCCTGATTTCACTCAAATAAAGCACGCCTGAGGAAAGGAAGAAGTTATATACTTAGGCACTCAGATTTGGAACATCTTCCTTAGGATTTATTTGCTCCAGTCTCATGGTCCACATGGATAACTCTGGGGTCTACAATCTTTCCTTCCTTCCTTCTTCCTCCCTCCCTCCCTCCCTCCCTTCCTTCCTTCCTTCTTTCCTTCCTTCCTTCCTTCCTTCTTCCCTCCTCCCCTCCCTTCTTCCCTCCCTCCTCCCCTCCCTCCCTCCCTCTCTCCCTCTCTCTTTCTCTCTCTCCCTTCCTTCTTCCTTTCTTTATTCTTTTCTTTCATTCTTCCTTTCTTTTTTTGAGCTCCACAATCTTTCTGAAAGGAGAGACCTGGCATAGAATAGAAAATTCAGAATGGGAAAATGTTGCAGAATTTCAGAAATGGTATTTATCGTAGATGGGAAACAAAAGTTGGACCTAAGAAAGGCATGTTCAGTTTGTTTGATTAAACAATGTAAAATAAGGAAAAAAAATCCATATTGAACTTAAGTTCAAAAAGTCAACTCCATGAGTACAAGACAATTAGACTTTAAAAAAAAAAATACAGCAATTTGTTTGAAAAAGGCCATAGAAGGTTTAGGGACTGCATGTTCAATATGAGTTAATAGTATGATCTAGCAGCCAAGAAAATAAATACTATCAGATTGTGCTAAAAGTAGAAGAGTGGTCAGATCTAGAGAGGTGGTAGGATTGTGTTTGGTTCTGGGCCCTGTGTTCTAGAAAGGATTGTGAAAATCTGTAGAGCACCCTGAGGAAAGTAACCAGGATTTCTGTTTTTGTTGTTGTTCAGTCATGTCCAATTCTTGGTGACCCCCATTTGGGGCTTTCTTGGCAAAGATATTGGACTGGTTTGCCATTTCCTTCTCCAGCTCATTTTACAGATGAGGAAACTGAGGCAAACAGGGTTAAGTGACTTGCCCAGGGTCACACTGCTAATAAGTGTCTGAGGCCAGATTTGAACTCAGGAAAATGAGTCTTCCTGATTCCAAGCCCAGTGCTCTATCTACTGCCCCACCTAGGTTCCCTAAGTAACCAGGATGCCATATGATAAACAGTTGTAGGAACCAGGGATGTTTAGCTTAGAAAAAAAGACTTGTAAGGGTTGTCTTCAAGTATTTGAAGATATCACCATGTGGAAGTGGAATCAGTCTTGTTTTACTTAGCCTAGTTCTAGGCAGAACTAGATGTAAATTTTGCCAAGAGGCAAATTATAATGAAAATTGTACTAAGAATTGAAACTACCTGAAAATGGGGTTCCCCTTTATTGGAGATCCTCAAGCAAAGTTTGGCTGACTATCAGGAATGTTTTAGAGGGAATCCTTGTTCAGGTATGGGTTGGACTAGATAACAGTTACTAAGATATTGATAAGACAGATAAAATTTCAGAGTTGGAACTCTCTTCTGATTCTGAAATTCAGGGATTCCATGATGTCTTTTACAGCACAGATAGGATTATGATAGCAGAAGAGAATTCAAATTTACATTATGCCGAATTAACCTTTAAAACAATTAAATGCGTGATTGTGAAGAGTTTGTGTAGTAAATTGTCTTATGCAAAGGAACCTGCAAGCATGGATACAACACTGGAATGGATCTTGGGGTCATCTAATTCCACCCCTCACTTTACCCATGAGTCAAACAGATCAAATATTTGCCTAAGGCCACATGGTTAGTAAGTGACAGGACCAGGATGCAAACCTACCTCTTCTCATTTTAAATCTAATGTACTTTAAGCTCTAGAGGATGGTTAAAAAAATTGTACAATTTCCCATAAGCCACTTATAAAAGTCTTTTCAATATAGGTGGTACCGTCACAATCTAGGTGTCTTGGGAACCCTGAAATGCAAGGGCAAAGTGTGCAGGTCTGCCTCAAAAGAATTCAAACCCCCCTAAAAATAAAAAGAATTCAACCGTTTCAAACCTTCTTTCAGTCCAACTAGTTTATTAAAACACTGGTTGTAGTGAGGGAGATTCCTAGTGAGGCTGTGCTATTTGTGATGCCAGGTTTTAAGAATATGAGCCATTTAAAGGGGGAAAGATGGATGCTTTTATACAGAAAGACTGTGGGATAATCAGGATGGGATTAAGGAATGGCAAGTAGCATGGGGTGGGGCCAGGTGGAGACAATGAGGGCCACAGTGAAAGGACAGCTAAAATTATTGACTGGGATGGGCCATGTGCCTCAGGTGAATGCCAGAGATCTGGGTTCAGGGGCTTTGGGATCCAGGTCCCAAAGACATAGTCTTTTCCTTTTAGAGGTCCAGAGCAAATCCCATCCCCTATCAGTAAAGTAGATAAAACTTAGAATCAGGAAGACATCTTCCTGAGTTTGTCTGGCCTCTGGTATTTATGAGCAGTGTGACCCTGGGCAAGTGTCTTAATCCTGTTTGCCTCAGTATCCTTGTTTATAAAATGAGCTGGAGAAGGAAATGGCAAACCACTCTAGCATCTCTGCCAAGAAAACCCCAAATGAGGTCACAAAGAGTCAGACACAACTTAAATGACTGAACAAAAATAAAATCTAAAAATCATCTAATGCCTCCTCTAGCAGAAGATGGAAGGAAGGGAAGGCAATGATTACCAAATTCACTTAACTGGTTGAGTTCTATTTAGACTTCTATTACAAGCAAGAAACTAGATTAAAACCTGATGCTACACAGGAAATATTGACTAGACCCACATCCAATTGTAAAACACAAGCCTGTCCTGTGAAAATCAAATGGTGAAAAATGGCAAGCACGATTACTAATGGGCAATAATAGTTTTGAAGAATTGGTAACATAAAGCACCCTCCCCATCCAAAAATGATCACTCTTTCCTCTTAATTCTCACATGTATGTCATTCTCCTATGGTATTCAGTACATTCTTCTCAGATTCTACTCATTTCTGTAAACATTTATCTTGCCTATTATCTTATAAGCATATAGGGTGCAGGGGAGTTGGATTGGGGGACTTCTTATGGAGCTGAGAATGTATACCTTGGCTTCATGAGAAGGGACACATTTGTTCTGCTACCTTGCTAAAGGTCATTTGCAACTAGAGGCTTCTGGTGTCTCCTTGGTCCCTGTGATGGAAAGAATGTGTCAAAGAGGATTGCGGACTAAACCAAAAAGAGCCACTCATTTTGTGAGCCTCAAGGAGTAAGGACAGGAAGCATCCAGTCTCTGTTTGGATGTGGCCAAAACTAGCTCTCTCTTGTACTTTCAGGAACCTGGGGAGGAGGGGAAGGAGAAAGGGGATTTCTCTTCCTCTCCTTCCCAAGCAGTGACTATGGTAGCTAAAAGTACATGCCTACATAATCCCTAGGGAAAAGAAAAAAAGCAAATCTTTTTTTTTTTTTTCCGTTTCCCTTCAGTCTTTACCACAGTGCCTTACACATAATAGCTCCTTAATAAATGTTTGTTGAATTTGAGCATCTTCCTTTAAGCAAACAAATTAATAACACTAACAGTAGAAGCATAAGAGGGACCCTTAGAAATTAATTTGCTAATCCTAATTCCCTGGTTGTAGAGACCTGACATTCAGGCTGCTTGCCTACCTTAGATTGGAAGCTTACAGAAGGCATGAAAGCCTACTGTAGGCATGTGCTATAAAAAGTTTTACATATCTGGGGAGCTAAATACTGAATAATAAGGCACTGAAGAACTAATTGAGCCTAAGGGCCCACTATTTTATTATTCCCTGAATGTTAGATATTTGTGATTTATTTCTGTAATTGGCATATGAGACTCTCACTTACAACCAATGAAACCCAGTTTCATATACAAGCGATGTTACAACCAATGAAACCCAGTTTCATATACAAGCGATGGAGTTTAAAACGTAATATATATCCTGTTAGTGCCCCTATGCCATTGTGTTCCATATGTTCTCCCTAAAAGGCATTTTCTTTGGAGATGTAATAACTAGAGATTGGAGTTATTTGCCTAAAGCTCTGTGAATCACGAATTGAATTAAATGACATTAAGCTAGAAATAACCTTTTTAAAGCATGTTTTAGTATTTTAATTAAGACAGGGTAACCTTGAATTCTCACAGTTTAGGGTGAAGCTCCATCTTGAGGACAAATCATTGTATTTCCCAGTGTTCTTTAAAAAGCTAATTTTTAGCCAGGAGTGGTGGCACATGCCTGTCATTCCAGGAACTGGGGAAGCTGGGGAGGGAGAATCTCTTGAGCTCAAGAGTTCTGAGCTGTTGTCAACTATGCTAACGTCTGCACTAAGTTTAGTATTAATATGGAAAGCTGTACATGGAAGGGCTGTACATGGAAGAGGAATCACCAGACTGCTCAAGGAGAGACAGACCAGCCTGGGTTAGAAATGAATCCGATCAGAGCTCCCATATAATCAGAGTGGGATCAATCCTATGAGTAATCACTATACTTCCAGTCTTCTTAAAGGCCAGTCTTTCCAAAAAAAATCTCCTTTTTATTGTCACCAGGGGCCTTTCTAGATTTTCACTGAGATTATAGAGGATTATCAACCCTGGGAGCAATTTTACTATTTGCTTATCACCCTGATATGTGATTCCCTCTCAAACTTTCCAAAAGGTAAATCTTAACAACTTGTTCATGGTTCTATAGCCAATAAGTGGCAAAGGTGACTCCTGAAGCCAATTCATAGGGTTATAGGTTATAGAGCTGGAAGGAATCTTCGAAGTCATCTAGACCGACCTCTTAGTTTTCTAGTTGAGGAAACTGACATCCAAAGATGATAAGTGGTTTACTGTAAGTTACAGAGATAAAAAATGACAAGTTCAAAATTAGAACCCAGATCCCTGGACTCCAAATCCAGCATTCTAGCTTCTATATCGTACTGTTTGAAGTTCCTCATATAGTATAGTATAGTATAGTATAGTACAGTATAGTACAGTATAGTATAGTAGTATACTATGTTATATTATTATAACCTTATTGCATCATATTAAAATATTATAACCTTATATAGACAAAATCAAGTTCAAATGAACATTTAGGGTAGTCTTAAAGAAGAACAGCAGTCACCAAAAGGAAAATAGAGGTGGGAAGTGGTGGCAGGGGAATATAAAAGGAACGACAATCTCATGTGTTTTGCTAGCACCAATCAAGGAAGCCAACAGTCAGTCAACAGACTTTTTAGGTGAGTATTATATGGCGAATCCTGTGCTAAGCATTTAGGAATCATGACCCCTGCCCTCAAGGAGCTTGCATTCTAATTGGGGAGACAATATGCAAATAACTATGTAATATAAGATATATACAGTATAAATGGGAAATAATCTCATAGGGAAGGCACTCTTAGTGAGGGTAGGTGGAAAAGCCACCTGCAAAAGGTGGGACTTGGGTTGAGTATTACAAGAAGCCAGGAGGCAGAGTTGAGTCCGGAGAGATTAAGCCATATCCTTCTCCTGTTAGAAATGGCTTCCCTAAGACACTGCCCCAGCTGCTTGGCTCCCAGGTCTAGGCAGAAACTATCCAAAGCACAGAACTGGGACAATTAGCCTAATTTTCCTTTCTACTCTCTCGGTCACAGTCTGGTTGATACCCCACTCTATATGAGTTTTTGAGAGCTAAGTGATTCAGTTGGATCCATTAAGATCCAAGGGAATCAATTACCCCTTAGACAGGGAAGGAAAAAATGAGTCATTTGTCGTTGTTCAGTCGTGTCCAATTCAAGTCATGTCCATGACCCCATGGACTGTGTCTTAGGTTTTCATGGAAAAGATACTGAATTGTTTGCCATTTCCTTCTCCAATGTATCCCATTTTACAGATGAGGAATTGAGGTAAATAGGGGGTAAGTGACTTGCCCAGGGTCACATAGCTAGTAAGTGTCTGAGGTTGGATTTGAACTCAGATCCTCTTGACTCTAGGCCCAATGCTCTAGTCACTGCATCAACTAGCTGAGTTACATCCCAACAATAAGCATATTTCTTATTTTACACTAGAAATGCATTCTTTAAACCACAGTCATCAGTCCAACACTTTTTATTCAAACAATTCCTTATGAAGAAGCAGCAATGTTTGTTTATTTTCACAGCATTTTCTGTGATATGCTTTGACCCTTCCCATTCTTCTTCAGACCCTCATCTTCATGCACTGCTTAGCCACCTTGTTTTTCCTGTGTCCTGGAACATAGGGTATTGTCTCCAAAGACATTTTCATTTCCTTTCTTTATTCTTCATTTCTTTGAGTAGCTGACACCATCTCTGACTCCAATATCAGCCGACATCAAATTCTACTGGCCCGAATATGACTGGTACAGGCAGGAAGACAGAGAGATATAAGAAAGATAATAGGCAAAAGTGTATCTATCTGTAGGTAAAAATAAAACCTTGGTCCAACAAGACAATATGTTAGGATCCCATTAGCTTTTATCCCTTTCATTAGGAAAACAGATAGAAGGTCTTATAGACCTACTTTTTCTTTAGTTTGCTATTGTGCAGAACTTTAAATGGGGGCAGCTAAGTGGTATAGTGGATTGAGTACCGGGCTTGGAATTAGGCAGACCTGAGTTCAAATCTGGCCTCAGACATTTACTAGCTCTGGGACCTTGGGAAAGTCACTTAAGATGTATTTGCCTCAGTTCCTCATCTGTAAAATGGGGACATACTAGAGGAAGAAATGGCAAACTACTCCAGTATCTTTGCCAAAAAAAAAAAAAACTACAAATAAGGTCACAAAGAGTTGGAAGCGACTAAATAACAACAAGAGATATAACTAGGCTACTTTTGTATCTGGGACAAGTGGCAAAGAATACATATTTATCCTCATTTCCTCATGTAGCATATAAGGTAATGAAGTGGTGGAGTCCAGCTGTGATAACTGCATTATCATCAATTGTGATAGATCACTCGCTACAGACACAATATTGAATGTATTCTTTTTCCCATCTTTCTGTTGTCATCCTTCCAGTTCCATCTATAAATGTTTTCGAATGACCTGGCTTAGTTGGGTCTAATGCCAAACTCTATACAGGATCATTTTCCCCTCCAATGCTTTTTATTGTTTTTGGAGGTGATACTACTCATAACCTTCAGTCACCCTCCTCTGTAATGTTTTCTAAATGAGCTTGTACTCACAAATAATGTTAGCTTTGGTTTCTGTGCCCCTCAGTTTAGTAAGAAGATCAAATGTTTGTTAACTGAGTGACTTTCTGGGCTCTTTTGACCTTAACTGTAATGACTATTTTTCATCACTAAGATCTTTCTGGAAAATAATGTTAATCTGAGTCAATGTCTATCTATTATCCATTTCATATTCTTCACAATCAACATCTTGGTTAAAAAAAAGTCTATAAGAGCTATAGTACTTCTACTATATCTTTATCCTTTCTTCTTGTTTGGTAATGATTTTTTTTTTACCTTTGGTCTAATCATTCAGTAATCTTAGAGCAAAAACATAAGAAGTTCTGAAATGACTCTTAGTTACCATTCTGTTAAGATGGAGCCAATCTCATTTTTGGTGATGTACATACACACACACACTATGTATGTATATACAGATGTTTATGCATATATCTATACCTGTATGTGTGTGTATATATATATATACATATGTACTTACATGATAGAGTAAATATATGCAGATATGAGTGTATATACATACATATATAATACAGATATACATATGATATATATGTATATGTATATATATATATATATATCTGTGAATCACCTTGAGATATGATATCCATAGGGGCTGATGAGGTTACCATAAGAGTATAAAGAAAGAAGAGAAGAACTCAGGACAGAACCTTAGAGAACTCATCCTACATTTAGGGGGGTATGATATATATACTGAGCCAGTAAAGTGGAGTGGTCAAACAGGTAGGAATAGAACTAGGAAAGAGTGATGTCACAAAAACCCATAAAGGAGAAAGTATCCAGGAGGAGAGGATGATCATCAGTGTCACATTTTAAGTGATCATTTAAGCTCACTAATATCATGGCCAAACAAACCTGTTATAGAACTCAGATGTCTGAGATATAACACAGGAAATTCCACCTGGAAGGAAAGGACATGATTGATATACCAGGGTATCTGACCAATCCCACTATTTTAATCTGCAATATGGAGTACACGTCTCAAGGCTACAAAATGCTATGTGACTACAATAGTACCACCTGGAGCTTCTTCTAAACAGCAGGAGCTGAGTAACAAATCCACTTGACACGAAGATATTAGGGCATCTCTCTGACATTGATGAAGCTTTAGAAAGCATAAGAGAAACTCATAAGGAGATTAGTTAGTTGCTCAAGATAGTTTTGAAAGTCCTTTCTCCTATAACAGTCCAGATCATTTAATGAACAAATGGCTTGATAGCAGATTCATTCATTCATTCATCCAGTCATCCAACCATTCATTCATTTATTCACTTTTTCAACAGGCATTTTGTTAAACACCTATGACTTTGTGTTTGTTGGTATGTTGGGTGCTGAAGTTGTAACGGCAAAATGAAAAGCATTCTCTGTCCTCAAGGAGCTTACCATATAGTATTGAGATATAAAATATTTGTGCAATAAGTAAATAAAATATGATTTGAGGGGAAGAGAAAACTAACATCCAAGAAATCAGGAAAGGCTTCCCATAGGAGGTGATCTGAACCCTGAAAGAAAGCCAATGACTTTAAGAGGTATAAGAGAGAAATTACTTTTCAAAGGTGAGGAGGTGCCATATGCAAATGCACAGAGGCAGAAAATGGAGTACCAGGGAAAAATATATAGGCCAGTTTGGCTGGAATATAGAATACAGGAAAGAGAGTAATATGAAATAAGTCTGAAAATATAGTTTGGAATTAATCTGTAAAGGGTTTTGTATGCCAAGTGGAGAAATTTGTATATTATCTTAGAGGCAATAAGAAACCACTGATGGCCCTTCAGTGTAACATGCTTAGGGCTTTCATGTTTTGTCAGCTTTGTGGAAGATGAATTGGAGAGGGGAGAGCTTGGAAGGAAAGAGACCAATTAGGAAACTGCCACAATAGCTTGGGTTTACAGAAGAGAGATTGAAAAGGGCCAATCACTTAGTAGGTACTTAATCTATCAATAAAGACTTTAAGCCCTTGTTATTATTAACTATCATTATTTTCCCTCTATTAGGAGCCAGGGATATAAATTCAAAGAATGAATACATGCTTATTGATTGATTGACTGACTGAACTAGAGTGGTGACCTTATGGATAAGAGGAGAGGATAGACTCTAGGAATGTCATGGGAATAGAATTGACAAGACTTGTCCAATGATTAAATGTGGGTATCAAAGAAGAGAGAAGACATAAGGATAACTTTGAGGATGTGAACCTAGATAACTGGAAAGATGATGGTGCCCTCAATGACATAGGAGAAAAGATATAGAGTACCCCTTTGCATGTGTTGAACTTGAGATGCCTATAGAATATCCTGGTAGCAACATGACCATTATGGAAGTTTTTTGCATAACTACATGACATACATGACATAACTACATAACATACATACACAACTACACATGTATAACCTATATTTTATTGCTTGCCTTCTCACTAAGGGTGGGTGGGGAGGGAAGAAGGGAAAGAATTTGGTAATCAAAGTTTTAAAAACAAATGTTTAAAAAAAAGGTTTTTTTACATTCAACTGGGAAATAAAATATACCAGCAATGGGTATAGAAATCTATCTTGCCCCACAAGAAAGTAAGGGGGAAGAGGATGGGGGGGGGGTGATAGTAGAGAGAGGAGATTGGGGGAAGGGGCAATCAGAATGCATGCCATCTCAGGGTGGGGGGAGGGAAGATATGGGGAGAAAATTTGGAACTCAAAATCTTATGGAAATGAATGTTGAAAACTAAAAATTAATTAATTAATTGGATATCCTGGTAGGCAATTTGTGACATGGAATTGGAGTATAAGAGAGTGACTGGGGCTAGGAATATAGATTTGGGAGTTATCTGCATAGAAAATCAAATCAGCTGTCTCCTCTTTTAAAACAGATGGAATTCTAGTTCTTTCTCAGCCTTTCCATATTTTCACTTTTCCACTTAAACTATAGGGAACTAATTATTTCTAAGTTATATTGGAATATATTTAAATTACACTACCTTGAAAGAAAAAAGCAACCTAGTAGACACTTTGCATCAAGCGAAGCAAGTAACTAGTTATTGAATATTTCAAATTTCCGAACCTAATGTTCATTCAAGCTTGCTCTGCAGAAATAAATGTTGAGCAGACACTTGCTAACTCCATTAAGTCCAGTGATCTTTATTAGTTTCATTCTGTGAAATAAGTTTTTTAAAAATATATGCCCCAATTTTTATTAGGTTGTTTTTTCCTTTGATATACAATATAAACTCATAATTGCCACGTATGAATAATTTAGGAATCCTAAATATTTAGCTAATATGACACATTCCTGCAAAATCTATGAGAGGATCTCATTATTTAATTTTAACACCACTCTCTGTACTAACTGCTCAACTTAACACTCACACTAGAGAGTTGGGCCCCTAAGAAAGTGGCTGTGACCTCAGGTTCTACATTCCTGCTCGTGCATCCTGTGCTTACCCTCAACAGTCAGTCAATTGATATAATTTATGTTTATTAAAGGTATTTACTAGGATGACATCATAAGTACAGGAACTATAAAACATGAACACCCCCCCCCAACCTGGAATCCATTTTCCCACAAATATACATGACATCCACAAATTTAGGGTACAGTGGGTAGTGAGGGAGACATATATAGAACATATGTGGCCAAGTCAACTTGCCACTCCCATACCATCAGGATTCAAAGCCATTTCTGTCCTCCCAAAGTTTCTTCCTGGATACAGTATCTCTGTTGGGTAGATTACTCAACTTGGCTCACATTTTTACCTGAAACATTCTCTACTCCCAGAGGTCCTACTTCTCCCTCAAGTGACTGTCTCACTGCATCCATGTGTGTTTGGGATATGTGTGTCTTTTCTCTGATGAATTCAGTGTCTCTACTGGTTAAGTGCTTTCCCAGGCACCAATGGAGTAAAACAAGGTCATGTGCTTGCTCCCATGCTTTTTTTTAGCATGATGTTTTCAGTCATGTTGTCAAATACTTTCAATGAGGATGAACATGGCACCAAGGTCAGCTACTGAATTGATGGTAAATTCTTCAACTTGAAAAGGCTACAAGCCAAGACCAAACTGGAGGGAGTGTTTAGTGCATGATTTTCTGTTTGCAGATGACTGTGCACTCAATGCAGCCTTTGAAGCTGAGATGCAGCAAAGTATGGATCAATTTTCTCTTCTGCTTGTGCTAATTTTGGCCTAACAATTAACGCTAAGAAAACACAGGTGCTCCATCAGCCACCACCACACCACATATGTAACCATCAGTTACAGCAAATGGAGAAGTTTTAAATGTTGTGGATAAGTTCACTTACCTTGGTAGTGTACTTCCCAGGGATGTACACACTGATAATGAGGTTGATGCACACATTGCCAGAGCTAGTTCAGTGTTTGGGAGGCTCTGAAGGAAAGTATGGGAGAGAAGTAACTACCAAACTGAAGCTCTACAGAGCCGTTGTGCTGACCTCATTGTTGTATGCCTGTGAAACCTGGACAGAATCCCACACAAGGCATGAACCACATGTGCTCTTCAACCTCATTTAAAATGTGACTACTTAGACCTATGACATTGATATGTCTTTCAGTGACATTTGGAGAATGTCTAATTAAAGGGGGGAAGGGAGAGAGAATATAGAAGCATTCAGGTAAAAAAATCATATAGTGATAGAGCTGTTTCTCAATCCATCTACTAAATGCAGTAGGTCAGGAATTGATTAATCAAATATTCAGTAGTTAGACTGTACATGAATTATCCATTTTCAAACAATTAAATTACAATAAGACTTAATTCACAGAACAGATTGTCCATTAAAGAGTTTGGGTTAATAAAATGCTGTATTACAGAGTTTGCTGCATCTGAAAATTTAAACTTGCAAAATAGTTAAATTGACAAATGGGAAGGTATCATAATTATTTGATAGATCAAAGAATTTACCATAGATTTTTTTTTCAAATCAGGGGTTCTTGTGTGTGAGGGACCCTTTGGGTAGTATGATAAAGCCCATGAAACACTTCTGAAAATAATGTTTGTTGTCTATACTCATAATTTAATAAGTTTCAGCTAGAGGTTATTGAAAATTTAAATGAATATTTCTCATCCAAGTTCTTGGACACCCAAAAATCTACCACCCAAGGGCTTCATCAGCTCCAGGATGAAAACTACTGCTTTGAATAGTGAACTCCCCTAGTTTTGTTCAGTTTCTTTAAAAAATTCATCTATACACAACTTTTGGCAAACATTATTTTGCAAAGTAAAGCCTGTAATATGTTTAATTAAACACTTTTGGCTAAATTCTCTCCATTGTGTCATCAACCCTCTCCCAGGGTAAGTGAAGATTAAAAGTGGAGAATCCAAGACACAAAGTATTTGAGGGACACCATTCCTTGTCCTCCTAATCCCCACCCCCAACTTTCCCTAGGCTATCTGTAGGGCTCAAGGCATTGCAGCGAGGTCTTCCAATACCATTACTCCACTCCCCGAGAGGAGAAGCTTACTACTTGTTCATTTCTCTGCTGTGCCTCCAGATGAGAAGAAATTAAAATTCCCACCATGTCTTTAATCAGAAACAGAGATCTTGCATTTCTTGCATTGTGGGACAACTGACAGAACATTTCAGTTTGCTAAAGTGTTTTTTTCCCTTCATTTTCAGTTTAAAACAAAGCAAGATGGAGATTTGCATTCACTGCAAAAAAAAAAAAAAAAAGGCAGGCTGCACATCCTGCCCCCTGCCCTCCTCCATTCTCTGAGCCTGAACAATGCCCCTTTTCCCAACATGCTGTGCACGAAAGTAGTTCATTTGAAACACAGTAATTAGCATTACAGATAAAATGACACTGCAGCAATGTTAATTACTACAGTGCAGATGTACGGCTAGATATCATACATAATGTTGTCAAGCCTCTACTTTTAAATTAAAGTGCAACAAAGCATACCCTGGCTACATGTCTTCTTCTGATTAATACAAATTAATGTTATTTTAGTTTCAGGGGAGGTTGAGGGAGGACCATCTTTAATTGTTAAGCAGCAAAAGTCAAATGGCAAAAGTAAGGCTGTCCTCCCCATTGCTTTCTCATTCCATTCAGATTGCTTCATGTTGGCATCAAGTTAAGACACAGGGAACCATGGGGTCAGATTGACATAAGGAGAAGCATTGAGCAATAGAAAACTGGGATTTCCATCAATTTCCTTTTTTTTCTCTTTCCCATCTTCAAAATTTCAGGCACTGCTTATTGCATCTGAAGTGCTTTGGGATATCATCTTCACAATTCAAAGTTGTCACCCATCATATGGTCAGCATTCATTGTTATTGTTTAGGCAACAAGATGTTTTGGCAGACTGTTAGTAACACAGGACAATTAGTTTGGAACCTCAGCCCTTACACTCTCACCTGACCCTAATCATCAACCCACCACTAGGTAAATATTTATTGAATACCTACTATGTGCAAGCCATGTGATTTTGGTACTGTACAACAGAGATGTCAAACACTGGTCAGCAAAATTCCCCAGTGCTACCTGAACCAGATTAAAATATAATTGGGAAATATTTTTTTTTTAATTGAGCAATCAGGGTTAAGTAACTTGCTCAAGGTTACACGGCCAGTTATTTCTGGGTGTGGTGCTGAGTGTCTGAGCCTGGGATTCGATCTCCAGGTCTATCTCAACACTGGAGCCGGTGCTCTTACTCGCTGTGCTACCTGGCCGCCCCAATTGGGAAATATTTAATAAAGTGAATATAAATATAATATAACATAGATAATTTTAACCTGTGATTTTCTAAGTCACTATGCCTCCCAAGGCAAGTACAAGGGGCAGCTGGGTGGGACAGTAGATAGAATACTGGACTTGGAATGAGGAAGACTCATTTTCCTGAATTCAGATCTGACCTCAGACACTTACCAGCTGTGTGACCCTAGGCAAGTCACTTAGCCTTGTTTGCCTCTGTTTCTTCATCTGTAAAATGAGCTGGAGAAGGAAATGGCAAACCACCCCAGTATCTCTGCCAAGGAAACCCAAAGTGGAATGGAATCACAGAGTCGGACACTGTGACTGTAAAAGACAAAGGAAACCAAGATCAGCCCCTTGACCTCAAGGAATTTATAGTCTCTTTGGAAAAAATATACTAATAAAAAAGGTCACTAACAACACAGGACAGTACTTGCCAAGCACCAAGTTCCCTCAAACTTTAAGCACTCAAAGGTAAGAAGAATTGAAGTGGTTAGAGAAGGCTTCTTGGAGCAGGTGGGACTATGGGCTGGTGCTTGAAAATTGTCAAAATCAGTTAGGTAGAGAAAAATGGAGATGGCATCCCAAGTAGGGAAGTAATCAGATTTAGTGCAGAAGAAAAAGCACTAATTCCAAATCCAAATTCTGCCTTTTTTAATTTTTCAAATCCTTTATTAATTTCTGATTTACATCATTCATTTCCACCAGATTTTGAATTACAAATTTTCTCCCCATTTTCCCCTACCTACCGCCCCAAAATAGCAGTCCCATAGGATATCCCCTCCTCCAATCTGCTCTCTCCCATATTTTCTCCCATACCCCTTTTGACTTTTCCAGTGCCCCAGTGCCTGTATATCTTATTTCCCAATTACATGTAAAATAGTATTAATAATAGTATATATATATATATATATATATATATATATATATATATGTGATTATTTGATTTTAAAACTTTAAATTCCAGATTCACTCCCTTCCTCCCTTGTCACCCACCTTTACTGGGAAGAAAAGCAGTTCAGTATAGGTTGTACATGTGTGGCTAATGCAAAACAATAACGTAGTAGATATATTGTAAAAGACTGACTATATTTCCCTCCCTCCAATCCCACCTCCCACTTGTTCTATTCTCTACTTTGATCTCGTTCCTTTTCAAAAGTGGGTGCTTCCAACTTCCCTCCCCCCCCAGCCTGCCCTCCCTTCCATCATTCCCCCTCTCATCCCCTTTCCCCCCCACTCTCCTGAAGGGTGAGATGTCCTATTTAGTGTGTATTTCATTCCCTCCTCAAGCCAAATTCAATGGGAATAAGGTTGACCCATTCCCTTTTGCCTTCCTATTCTTCCCCTCCATTGTAACCATTTTCCCTTGCCTCTTCTATATGAGATAGTTTACCCCATTCTGTCTCTCCCCATCTCCTCTCATTATATTCCTCTCTCACCTCTTAATTTCACCTTTTAAGTATCATCCCTTCCTGTTAAAGTGGTCCTGTGCCCTCTATCTATGTATACCTGTAAACATGTATACACATTCACATATGTATTCATATGCCCATATACCCTCATATATGTGTGTGTGTGTGTGTATTTCTATTCCCTTCAACTACTGAGAAAAGTTCATAAGTTACAATTATTGTTTTTCCATGTAGGAAAGTTAATAGTTCAACTTTGATAAGTTCCTTATGATTTCTTTTCCCTGTTTACCTTCTCATGCTTCTCTTGCTTCTTGTATCTGAATGTCAAATTTTCTATTCAACTCTGGTTTTTTCAGCAAGAATGCTTGAAAGTCCTCTATTCCACTGAATGACCATATTTTCCCCTGAAACATGATACTCAGTTTTGCTGGGTAGGTGACTCTTGGTTTTAATCCCAGCTCCTTTGACCTCCGTAATATCATATTCCAAGCCCTTCGATCCCTCATTGTAGAAGCTGCCAGATCCTGGGTTATCCTGATTGTGTTTCCACAATATTCAAATTGTTTCTTCCTGGCTGCTTGTAATATTCTCTCCTTAATCTGGGAATTCTGGAAGCTGGCTATAATGTTCCTAGGAGTTTTCTTTTTGGGATCTTTTTCAGGAGGTTATCGGTGGATTCTTTCAACCTCTATTTTGCCCTCTGGTTATAAAACATTGGGGCAGTTTTCTTTGAGAATTTCCTGAAATATGATTTCTAGGTTCTTACTTTGATCATGGCTTTCAGGTAGTCCAATAATTTTTAAATTCTCTCTCCTGGATCTATTTTCCAGGTCAGTGGTTTTTCCCAGGAGATATTCCACATTGCCTTCTATTCTTTCATTTGGTTGGATCTGTTTAACAGCATCTTGACTTCTCATAAAGTCTTTAGCTTCCATTTGCTCCAATCTAATTCTGAAGCAATGATCCTCCTCATTGAGCTTTTGAGATTCTTTTTCCATCTGGCAAATTCAGCTTTTTAAGGCATTCTTCTCCTCATTGCCTTTTTGAGCCTCTTTTGCCATTTGAATTAGTCTATTTTTTAAGGTATTATTTTCCTCAGTCAGGCTGTTGACTCTCATTTCATAATTTTCTTGCATCATTCTCATTTCTCTTCCCAGTTTTTCCTCCACTTCTCTTATCTGCTTCTTAAGGTCCTCTATGGCCTGTAACCAGCTCGTATTTTCCTTTGAAGCTTTTGGTGCAGGAGTTCTGACAGGAGTGTCTTCCTCCTGTTCCATGCTTTACTCCTTTTTGTCCCCAAAATAGGAGTCTAATGTTGGAATCTTCTGTCTGCTTTGTTTCCTTTGCCTGGTCATGTCTCCCCTCAGTCACTTGACCCCTGGGCTTTTTGCCACAGTAGGACTCTGCCACCAGACAGGGGAGCTTTCATCCCAAATGCTGGGGTTTTCTCAGCTGCCAGAGGTATTAGATGGGTGCCCTCTCTGAGGTCTCCACATGCTTTTCAAGCTGGACACACACCCCAGGACCTCCATCCTAAATTGCAATCCAGATCCAAGCAGGTTAAAGCAAAAGCAATTACCCCTCAGACTGGTGCTTGGTCCCCCTACACTCTGCACGCCAGGAGCTGAAGCTGCCATGTGGCGCTGGCTGTCTGTGCTGGCATCTCAGTGGCTTCTCGCCCCCCGGGGAAAAAGCCATGCACTCCCACTTACTGGGTCCCAAAGTCCAGATTGCACTGACCTCTCACTTTGTCCTTCACATCTATGTGTTGATAATTCTGGAAATGGCTACAGCTACTGCTGATCTGGAGTCCCTCCGGCCAGCAGCTGGTCAGGCCCGCCCTGGGGCTAAAGCCTTGGTGTGGGGCTGGGCTCGGCTCCCAGAGAGCTGAACTGGCCAATTCCTGCTGGCCTGCTGTGCTGTCTTCAGCGGGAGGTTAGCTTCTCTGTGTCATTTTGTGGGTTCTGCAGCTCCAAAGTTTGTTTAGAGTCTCCTTTTTACATGGATTGGGAAAGTGGAAGCTGGAGCAGCGGGGAGGTTCTGCTTCTACTCCACCATCTTGACTCCGCCCCCCAAATTCTGCCTTTTAATATAACCTGTGTGATCTATGCAAGGCAGTCAACCTTCTCAGCCTCAGTTTCCTCAAAGGAAAAATGAGAACTAGATGACATCTAAAGGGAAGGGGGAAGAAACTGGTATTTACTAAGCCCCTGCTGTGTATCAGACATTGCTCTAAAGCCCTTTACCCATATGCTCTCATTTGATTCTCACAATGACCCTAGGAGGCGATTGTTACCTCTAGGGGCATCCATCATTTGCAACTCACAAGTAAGCTCTTTTTAGGGTTGGTAAACAAGCAATTGGATAGACCAGAGGTCAGCAAACTGTAGCCCACAGGTCAAATCCAGTAGGTAGGAAGCCGGTTTTGACTCTTGGGCTGTAGTTTGCCTACCACTGAGATAAACCCCAAACATATCAGTTCACCATATGTTGTACTTCATTGTTGTCACATGATGGAGACTATCATTTTTCTTTCCATCCCACTCCATCTACCATGGACAGAATTGGGAAGACAGGGTGAGATGTGGAAACATTTGAGACACAGAGATATGGTTTTCCTAAATGGGTCTTCTTTATTGAACCCTTACTATTCATATAAATATACAAGTTGCTAAATTTCAGATAGCTCCTTTTGCACACCAAAAGCCATCTCTTTAGCTAGCCTCTCTAGGCTGATTCAAAGAGCTCTCTCTCTCTCTCTCTCTCTCTCTCTCTCTCTCTCTCTCTCTCTCTGCCCCCTCAATTCCCCCCCTCATCTCTCTCTCTTCCCTCACTGCTTCTATATTTTCTGTGTGTCAAATGTATGCAAATGTATTTGATCATTCACCACAAGCCATAAAAACTCAATTGAGTGCCAGAAACAGAAGGATTTGAAGAAACTAAGGTTATAAATCTTCTTCCTTATGACAGTGCTAACATGGAACATATTAAAGAAGAGAAAGTTAGTCTCATAAGGCTTCTTCTAGCTCTAAAAGTTGATGATTTTCAGATTCCTTAGGGCTTAGTCAACTATTCCCCAGTTCTCTACTCTGCCTCCCCTTCCCCATAATTATGATTGAACTTCATAAAAAAGTCTTAGAATAATTTGCTTTGGACCATATGCTCCTTGAGGACAAGTATAATAGGGCTTTGATAAAATGCCCACATAACCTATGTGGGAGGTACTGGAGACCTGCTTCTGGGAGAAGATGTTCTGTGTTCCCCTAACGCATGGATACTTCCATCTTAGATGATCTGGGCAGGTATTAAAACCCCTTTGTAGTCCTAAGATGGAGACAACTATGTGGGAGATGGAAAGAACCTCCTTCTGGGAGAAGACATTCTGTATTCCCCTGCTGCATGAATGACTTCATCTTAGATGACCTGGTCAAGCATTAAAGCCCCTTTGTACTCCTGAGTTGGAAACATTGATGTGGAGTGTGGTGGAGGTGGCGGGGGGACACATGGCAGGACCCTGCTTCTGGGAGAAGATATTCTGTGTTTCCTAACCATGTGGGTACCTACATATTAAGTGATCTGGAAGTGCATCAAATTCCTGTTATATAAGAACTATATCTTTTTTTAAGCAATTGGGGTTAAGTAACTTGCTCAAGGTTACATGGCCAGGTGTTTCTGGGTTGGTGCTAAGTGTCTGAGCCTGGATTTGATCCCAGGTCATCCTGACTCTGGGGCCAGTGCTCTTACTCACTGTGCTACCTGGCTGCCCCTGAGAATTATATCTTCTACTTCCTTTTTGTACCTCAAAGCACCTAGTACATGGGCGATCAGTAAATACCCATTCATTAAATACTGACCCTTTGAGCATACATAAACCCTATTATTGGAGTGGCCAAGTGGAAGGAGGAGAAAGAGAGAGATAGATGAGGGGGAGGAGTACTAGATCATGAGGCATCTATATCACCTTCAGATGTCACCTGGAATTTTCTCATCTGGGACTTAAAGATTATCCTATTTCTCCTTCCATGTTATTCACCTAGGCAAGTCAGGTTAAGGCAATAAGCATTTTACTATGCTCAGGCATTGTACTAAGTGCTGGGCCTACATTTACAATAAAAACACAAAACAAAAAGCATGGGGCATGGGAGAAAAAGGAGAGAAGGTATCTAAATTGTAGTATGGTGTTGAAGTCCAGAAAGACAGAAGCACAGCTGAGAGAGAAATGGAGTTTGGCTAGTTCCAAATAAAGAAACTCACCAGTGGAAGAAGGGAGCTGGTGCAGTGGAGTAGACACCTAGGTGGAACAGCGGGTAGGGTACCTGGCCTGAAGTCAGGAAGATACAGCTTTGTGAGTCCAAATCTGGCCTCAGAAACTTACTGGCTGTGTGGCTGTAGGCAAGTCACTTAACCCTGTTTGCTTCAGTTTACTCATCCTTAAAATAAGCTAGAGAAGGAAACAGCAACCTATTCTAGGATCTCTGCCATGACAATCTTAAATGGGGGTCACAAAAAGTCAGACATGACTGAAATGACTGAATAACACAGTGAAGGGATGTTCTGGGTTAAGAAAGACATAGGGACTGTTGGATGTTCCAGGGTGAGGTCGACCCAGGCATGGAGGGAAGTTTCAGGGTGCGGCTGAAGCAGAGGCATTTTGTGGAAGTCCAGAAAGCAAGTATGGGAGTGAACCTAGGAAGAAAAGGAGGGAGAAAGGAGCTAAGTTTTAATAAGATGAAACACAATAAATTATTAATACTTAAGTTGAAAGGTGCCTTCACTTTCTGTTCTTTAATTCAATGTTGGCATTATTCAGATCTCATAGAAAGTATGTTTTATAAGTTATATAAATGTATCTTCTCTTGACATTATCCCCTAATCTGAACTTCTTTCCCACAGTCTTGGATAATGAGATAGCTCTAATCCTTGACAAAGACAAGCCTGCTTAATATGCGCTTGATCTCATGATCTCCTGCTTTCTCCAGTGAATTTCATTTCTCTAAAATCTTAAACTGCCCTCTTTTTGGATAGAAAAAGATAAATGGTTTCCCCTATGGACATAATGAGTTTGAGATGTGTCTAGGATACCTACTTTAAAATTTCCAATAGGCAATGAGTGCTACAGGACTGAGACTCAGGAAAGACCTTAGGACTGGATATATAGATCTTTGAGTTCCCTATAGAGAGATGACAGTTAAACCTATAGATATGGAATGTGTAGTCAGCAAAGGAGATTGGGAGCAGGTAGGAGAACTAAGAGACAGTATTATCACAAAAATTAAGGGAAGAGAAAGTGAGGAGAGGATGATTATCAGTGTAAAATACACCAGATAGGTCAAGAAGGATAAGAAGGTTTGGAATAGTTTCTGTACCCTTTCTGTAGTGAGTGCCCAATTAAATAACATCAATTCTTAATATACCCAATTAGCACTGTGCTGTGACTTTCTTGAGCTCCAATTAGCAGCCTATAGGAAAGAGTAGAAGTAGATGGTACAAGTAAACCAATGGCATAGGTAAAAACTCATCCATTCCATCTACTTTAACTCTTGGTTTTGTCCTTCTGAAAGTTTTGACCACAAAGTGGGTCCACCTAATATACTGAAGGCCTTTTTTGTTTTTTCCTCAAATCACAAATGTACCAATGGAGTACTCTGGCTATCCACCTATCATCCCCCATTCTTACTATTCAATCAACTCATCTTCTTTTCCTGTCATATAATTACCTGATGATGACCATGACCCCTGTTCCTTGTTGGTTGTAGCCTGCTCATATCCACCATTTTTTTCTACATTGCTCTCTGTGTGGTACTCATTTTCAGTACTTTGGAGGAAGTGGTGATCCTTATCTTGCCTGCCATAGAAGCAGTACTTTCAAAATATTCCTATCACTCTCTGCTGAAAATCCACCTTTTCTTTAAGCCCAACTCATGCCACTGTATATGTGAAGCATGTCTCTATCTTGTCTGTTGAAATCCTTTCCAAACAACAGCAACAAATGAAACTGAATTCTGTGTAATTACAAATTACCAAACTCGGCCCCAGATAAGAGTTGACAAAATACACCTTTTTCCCTCCTTTATTAGAGATGGAGATTATGTGTGAAATATTACCTATACTGTTCAGAGTTGCTCATTTTCTTGGTTATTTTTTACAAAATTGCTTTTTTTCTCTTTTTTTTAGCCTCTATTAAGAGGGATAGCTTATGTTGGGAAGGGGAAGGGATATTTTTGGAGTAGAAGATGATGTTTAAAAAAGATATCAATATTTTTAAATCTTTCCTTTTCTTTCCTTCAAAATTAATTCAAATTCTATTTCCCCCATGAATATAACCTTCTCCCTCTTCCTACCCAATATAGAAGTGATCTTTTCCTCCTAAAATTTCTCATAGTGCTTTGCCTGAACCTTTCTTTTGCATTTAGGTATATATATTGTTTTCCCTCCTATCCATCATTGGATTGCAAACTCCTTGAGCACTGTATTCCTAGTACCCAGCAACATGTTCTGCACATATAGGTACTTGATGAATGTTTGATGAATTAAATATTAATTAAATCTTGTTTAAGGGCTAAAGCCTCAAATCCGTTAGAGAAAGTAGCTCTCCACTCACAAGTATGGAATTCGATAAATAAAGAAAGAATTATTCAAAATTCAGCCCCCAGGATCATGTGTAAATTATTTCACACTTTTTTTGAGATGTATTACTCCAAATCTGTTAAAGAGTTTTATGATAATTTTATGAAAAGAGGAACAGGAAGGAAAAAGTCTTTACATTTATTCTTTCATGGACTGTCTTTCAGGTCAGTGGGACCATGTACAACACAGGAAGGCATGTGTCCCTTCGACTTGACAAAGAGCATTTGGTCAATATATCTGGAGGACCCATGACATACAGTCATCGCCTGGAAGAGATCCGATTACACTTCGGAAGTGAGGATAGCCAGGGGTCAGAGCATCTACTCAACGGACAGGCTTTCTCTGGGGAGGTATGTGAACTAACTGGAATTGTTGATGTAAAATTATTTCCCTTCCCAAGGAGAGAGGAATGTTCATCTAATTGTCACTCATAAGAATTGGTACCTACTATATCCAGGAAGTATCCAGGGATACCAAGAGGAGAGATAACAAGTACCTGCAAGGGAAAGGATCCTGGAGTGCTTCTAATGGGCACTAGTGGTTCCAGTTCTTCTCTTATACTTTAAAATGGCTGAGGATCCTCCAGATACTGAGGATTTTTTTAACTTGATGTTTGTTAACTAGAAGATAATAATTCCGATCCTCAAGGAGTTTCTCAGGGAATTGTATTTGAACCATCATTCCTCACCCCTACTATGTACCTCCTTGTTATAAGGACCTTCCTGTACCCTCCTCTACAACTGGTGAATTGTATGTATGTATACATATACATACACATATACATATATACATACATATGTATACGTCATATATTATTGTCTATACTCAAAAACACCCCCACCTGTCATATGTATATCATAGGACCCAATTTTAATGCATGTCAAATGGCAAAATTTTATGACTGATCTTACATGTGTTCCCGTAAATGATAGGTGGCCTTGTGTGACTCCAGGGAAAGCTAAGTAGGGCTTGTTAAGCTAAGGTCATTTGTGGGGAGATCTTTGCTAAGCAGGTCACTAATTAAGCCCATTTCTCTTTCAATTAAACTAAAAAGTGATCATCAAGTCAAAGTTCTTTTATAAATAGTATAGCTACTAGTTTCTCTTTTTCTGTTTTTAGCCAATAGCTTGATCTCTCCTGTAAGAGCACTTTGCAATAGCAAAGCATATACCATGTACTCCCTCTTGTCTCTTTATCTTCATGTCAATATTGTCCACATATTCCTCCTTTCTTGAAGTCTCTGGCAATAAAGTGGCCCTTCTTCCCAAAGTTAGTCCCTTTATATGTGCTATTGATCCCATCCCTATTCATCTTCTCCAGCAGATTATTGTCTCAATTGTCCTCCATCTCTATTTCCAATCCTCCCAACCTATTGGTTTCTTCCTTACTACCTTCAAACATGCCTAAGTCTCTCCAGTCCTTAAAAACTGTCACTAGAGCCCATCAAACACACACACACACACACACACACACACACACACATACACACACGTGCTCACATCATTATCTTATATTTCTTCTCCTTTTCTCAATCAAACTCCTCCCAGAAAAAGCAGCCTCAACTCACTGTCTCTACTTTTTCTCCTCTTATTCATTCCTTAATGTTTTACTCAATTGTAAACTGCTCTCTGTAAAGTTACCAGTGATCTCTAAATTACCAAATCTGATGTTATTCCCTTAGCCCTTGTCCTTCCTGATCTCTCTGCTACCTTTTGACCTGTTGATCACCACCTCCTCCTGAATACTCTCTTCTCTCTATGTGACATTATTCTCTCCCAGTTCTTTTCCTCCCTGGCTTACCACACCTACTAAAACTTCTTTGCCAGTTCATCATCCATATCATACTATTTAACTGTTAATCTTGTAGATTAAGGCTCTGCCCTTGGTTCTCTTCTGTCTCTACATTTCTCTCTCTCTCTCTCTCTAAATTATTTAAACTGCTATCCCTCACTTTCACTACATGATTGGTCCTTCTCCTGTTCTAGTCACACATGGCCTTGATCATCTTCTATGATGCTTCTTTCATAACAGCTGTGTTCGAGCCAACTTAGCCCCACCATAAATATCTTCATTGCCCTTTGAGCCATCTACAGTTTTGATTCTTCTGAGATCATGCTGTTCCATGATCTATAGCAACAAAGCATAATGAGGACAAATCTGATATTGAAAAGATAGACTTTGGCAGCAGGGAGTAGTTTGAGATCATCAAAGCTTCTGTGTAATTTCTCAAGTGTGATTCAATCTGATCTCCTCCTGGGATATCTACAGTGCCTATCCAAGATATTTATACTGATGGACTAACTCAATGGGCTGCCCACCCAAATGGGCACAATATGAAAATGTTCATTCTTCATCCAATTTGGTCATTTTCTGTTCTTGGTTTCTTTTTCTGGTGTGTGTGTGGGGGGGGGTATTGTTTGTTTGTTTATTTGTATTACTTTGTGGATGACTGTGGCTCTTCCTGATGAGACCCTCTCATGTTCTAGGACTTAATAAAAGTGATGAGTATTGAGAAGTGAACCTGTTATGTCTCAGTGTCTATGATTTGATCCTACAGTGGAGATCAGTAGGCTAGGCATCCCAAAAGTCTTAGTCCATTGGAAGCTATCAAAACTTTCAAAACTTCAAATTCACTAAGGCTTTTGAGGTACATTATTTGGGGGGGTACTTGGGAAACAGAGTAAAATCTCAAATTAATTATAAAAAAACCCTGCCTAATATAGTGAACTTTTCAATCCTATTTGTCCTTTATCTCCCCATATCTCTCTCTCTCTCTCTCTCTCTCTCTCTCTCTCTCTCTCTCTCTCTCTCT
>NW_027187335.1:8963972-8990810 GCF_028583685.1 Petaurus breviceps papuanus
TCTCTCTCTCTCTCTCTCTCTCTCTCTCTCTCTCTCTCTCTCTCTCTTTCTCTCTCTCTTTCTCTCTCTCTCTCTCTCTCCCTCTCTCTCTCTCCCCCTCTCTTTCTGTCTAGTTATATACAGCATCCCAAAAATCTTAGCAAAGGTTTTAAGCTATTAAAGTTTAAGAACTACACTAAAGCTTTTGGGATTTCTTCCATGTATGTGTACGTGTCTATATTAAGAAACATAGTTTTATTACTTTCAAGTTCATATTGCTTTCAAGAAGGTTAGCACATAGCCTCGTAGAAGTTCTTATAGATTGCCTGCTTTTTAATGAATAAATAAGCATGATTTATAACTAGCTTGCCAAGAGTATGCAAATGGTTACTTCTAAGGTACTTGAGGGTACCTAAAAACAAGCTCTTCTATTGAGAATTTAAATTCTGGCATATTGAGTAGTCTGGTTTATATGATTAACTTATATTCCCAAGTGGAGAATGGAATTATTAAAGCAAACAAGTCTGGTCACTGTCTAAATTGTCTTAAAATTCAAATGAGTGAAGTATGAATTAATAAAGCTTTACTGGACTAAAGAAAGGTACCTTAGTGGCCTGGAAAAGAAACTAAACTATGAGAATATCTTAATCAAGGAGAAGTATTGTCTGATTATCATATGGAACACCATGCAGGACTCTAAGAGAACAGTCTAATGCAGTGGGAAAAGTGGTGGAATCCAAACCAGGAGAAGTGGCATCTAATTTTGGCTATTAACTTGCTGTATGAGTTTGGATACATCACTTTATTATCTCTGAGCCCCACTTTCCCTATATGTAAAAGGAAAAATTGTAAGTCTCATTAGTTTGAAGCTAGAGGGGACCTTGGAGGGAGTCCTTCATTTTATAGATAAGGAAATTGAGGCCCAGAGAAGACAAGTGATTTTTCTAAGGCCACATGTGTAGTAAGTAGCAGATTCAGGATTGGAACCCAGGTTCACCTACTCAAAACTCAATGATTTTTCTGCCTCACCATTCAGAGTCAGATTCAATTATCTACAAGATACTTTCCATTTTTAGGATATTTTTTAGGAGTCTTGCTTAACCTTTTTTTGTTAGACCCTGCTTTGGCAAGCTGGTGAAACCTATGACCCCTATTCAAAATAATGTTTGTGAATGCATAAAATTAAATATATAGAATTACAAAGGAAACCAATTATATTGAAATAAAGATGTAATTTATTTCCCATTCAAGTTCATGGTCCATCTGAGAGCACAGGGTCCACGTTAAGAACTTCTGTTCTAGGGGCGGCCAGGTAGCACACTTAGCACCCACCCAGAAACACCTGGCCATGTAACCTTGAGCAAGTTACTTAACCCCAATTGCTTAGGGGCAGCCAGGTGGCTCAGAGAGTAAGAGCACCGGCTTCAGTGTCGGGATGACCTAGATCAAATCTGGGCTCAGATACTCAGCACCACACCCAGATATAATAACTGGCCATGTAACCTTGAGCAAGTTACTTAACCCCGATTGCTTAAAAAAAAAAAGAACTTCTGTTCTATACATTTTGTGCTTAGACTATGATGTACTTCTGGAGTTTCCTGAACAGATCCGAACCTTTGCATTAACTAAACTCCCATTATTTCTCATGCCTGAACATATTCATGTTTTGTTAGTGGGTGTTGGAGGATCCTTTGAGGGAAACCTGAAGAATGATTTCCAGCAAGTTTATTTACGTTGTTGAAGATGAATAATCGAATTACCATCTGCACCATCTATCACTGCCGATAGTGATGAGTCAATTAATGCCTGGCATTTTCGTTGGCAATGTGCAACAACAGTTATCCGAAGAGCAGCAGATTAATTGCAGGCTTGTCAAATGATGTTATTGTAATTGATGGCAATCATTTACTTTGTTTTATAAAGCTGGGTGGATGTATCACACAATCGGCACCCACGTTTTCACAAAATTATTCATGTCCCACACACAGAACTCATGGACACCTCCTTGGAGCTCTGATAAATGAACTTATGTATGTATTCAAATGCATATTCTTTTAAGAAAGGAAAATTAACAATCATTATTAAGGAAGGGTTTCAATCTGCTAATCAAGTCTGAGAACTTAGATGGCTAGTTGACATAAAGTAAAGAAAGCGGCAAAGGAAAACAAATATTTTAGCAGGAGGGGAGAATATTTGAAAAGAACTTCTATTATTTGTTGACTTAGGTATAAAGTGTAACATTAAGAACTGAGTCTAGGGGGCAGCTAGGTGGCACAATGAATAGAGCACCAGCCCTGGAGTCAAAAGGACCTGAGTTCAAATTCAGCCTCAGACACTTAACACTTTACTAGCCATGTGACCTTGAGCAAGTCACTTAATCCCAACTGCCCTGCCCTCCACACTCCAAAAAAAAAAAAAAAGCAAGAACTGAGTCTAGATAAAAATAAGCTTTCTTGACTACTAAGACAAGATGGATGTCACCCAAAACTCTATCTTTCAGGGAAGCCTAGGAGAAGTAGTGATGGCAAACAAAATGGTGGTTTGCTGGAAGCTACTTAAAGGTCACTCAAAGGTATCCTGGGATACTGTAGAAACAGAGGGGCAAGGTGGTGCAGTAGAAAGAGTACTAGATTGGGAAATAAAGGTGAGTTCAAATCCTAACACTGCCACTTCATTTCTACATGCTATTGAATAAATAAAAAAAAAATGATGTCCCTACAATTTAGTTTCCACTTCCTTAAAAAAAAAAAAAAAACGAAGGAAATAAAGGCTATGACCTCTGAAGTCCTTTCCAATTCCAAAGCTACATTCCAATGAATCAGGGAAGATGGATTAAAGTTAGCATGTTGGACGTGAAGTCAAGAAGACCAGTCTTTACATCCTACCTCTGACACTAGATATGTAACCATGGGCAAGCCTCAAAAGGATTCTAAGAGCCAAAGTGAAGACAGAGAGGGTTCCAGGAATGGAGGACAGTCTGAAAAGTCATGGAGGTGTGAAGAAGACGAGCATACACACACCCCACATACACACATCATGTACAAAGCATCACACATACACTCACACACAAATAAATTAGGGAAGAAACTGAAGGTAAAAGTTTTTAAGGAAAGAACCTTGGAGGAAATAGATCAAAACAATCAAGAATCCTTTTCCAGAGTTCTTTTCTTCTGATTTATTTTCCTCTCTGGGTTTAGTTTGCTTATTTAATAATAATTCCATTATTATTAAAATGGGAATAATAATACCTGTTGTACCTACCTCACAGGTTTGTTGTATGACTGAAGTGAGATGGAGAATGGAGAAAGAGGGGATAGGTACAAGGCTGTGCAAACTTTACATAGCTTTGTTGTCATTACTCCCTCTACGTAGCTGCCAAAGTGATCTTCTGATCACTTCACACAATGCCCTCCCCCCTACACAATAAATTCCAATGCTTCCCTGTTAGCTCCAGGATCAAATAAAAACTTTTTGTTTGACATTTAAATTCCTTCATAACATGGTCCCTTCTTACCTTTCCAGTATTCTTATACTTTACGCTTCTCCATGTATTCCAGCAACATTGGCTTTCCTGTTATCTCTCATTCCTTGAATATTCTCATTTCTACCCTCTGATGTCCTTGGCTTCAATGCTACTACTACTACTACTACTACTAGTATTAATTATGATAATAATAGCTAAGATTTAGATGACACTTTAAATTTTGCAATATACTTTATAGATATTATCTCATTTTATCCTCATAAATAACTCTTGGAGGTAGGTGATATTATTGACTCCATTTTGTGGATTGAATAAGATGAGTCCCAAAGAGGTTAAGTGATTTACACAAAGTCACAAAGTTATTGTATGAGGCAGGATTTGAACTCAAATATTCCTAACCAGGAACTCTTAACTACTATGTCATCACATTCTTAACTACTATGTCAACTAGGCACCTCTAGCTTCCTTAAAGACTCCACTTAGTCCCCACAGTCCGCAATAGGCCCTTTTCAGTTCATTCTCTATCCTACCACCCCAGTGCCTTTCCTCTGAGATTAGGTCCCATCAACACTCCATATACACGTTGTCCCAAAAATCTTGCTGCAGTTTTAAGTTATTAAAACGGAAAAGTCTACCAAGATTCTTGAGACAAGTGTATATCCCATATGCAGATACTTCTTTGCATGTTATCTTCTACATTACAATGTGAGATCCTTGAGAGCAGACACCACATTTTTGCTTCTCATTGTATCTCCAGCCATTATCACAGCGTCTGGCACATAATAAACTTAATAAATGTTTCTTGATTGATGATAAACCGACCAAAAGAGCCAAAGAGATAAAATCCCTAGGCAGAAAAGAGGTTAGAGGCCAGGGTACAGAGAATCAAGGTGCCTCAACCCAGTATAGAGCTGGCTGAGGGTGGCATCTTAGGAAAATTGTTTGTGTGACTCAGATGATCATCTATGACTTCTGTATTTATGGGTCAACAGACGTCATTTCCTTTTGTCAAGGTGTAGGCGCACAGCTATAGAATTTTTCTGATTTAAAAATAAGAGAATAAGAGAAAATAGGAGAGATAAAGAAAAATCATGGCATCACTGACAAAACAAAGGGGCTCAAATCAAAAGACTAGTCATGGCTCTACCACTAATTAGAAATGTGACCTTAGACATGTCTCTTCCTCCTGCTTTATCCCCTCATTTGTTCCTACGATATATGTGTGGTCCTGGAAGGAATCTTAAAGATCGCCCAATACAATTTCCCTTCCCATCATTTTACATATGGAGAAATTGAGGCCAAGATAGGTACAGTGATTTGCTCATGGTTGCATATCCAGTTAGTAATAGAGTCGAGATTCAAACTCAAGACTTCTGACTCCAAATTCAGCATACTCTCTATTATATCATGTTGCCTTTTACGTATGTACTACAGACTGCTGTACCAGATGGTTCCTTCCAACTCTGACATTTTATGAGTTTGTGAGTTAATGGAGTACATTATCTAGATTCTTGGAAACTTTCTTAGTAAGTAACTCTCTTAATAGGAAGAAAGATGATATTTCATTGGTAGTGGAAAGCTACAGTTCAGCCTGAAGACAGAGAAATGAGCTGACTGACATCTCGTGGCTTCAGCTCTAGAATTCTCTGTACTCACACCATTTTAAGGAAGAAATGGAATAAAACTGTGAACTGATCCAATCATTTTGAAAAGTGATCTGGAATTATGCCCAAATAGTTATTAAACTAACTGCCCTCTACCTTTTGACCTAGCAATACCACTACCAGGTCTGTTTCCCAAGATGTTTAGAGAAAAAGGAAAAGAGCCTATAGTTCCTAAAATATTTATAGGAGCTCCCTTTGTGATGGCAAAGAACTGAAAATTTCAGAGATGTCCATCAATTAGGGAATGACTGAACAAGTTGTGGTATATGATTGAAATGGAATACTATTCTGCCATAAGAAATGAGGAGCTTGATGATCTTAGAAAAAATGGATAGACTTGCACAAAATGTCAAAGAGCAAAATGAGCAGAACCAAGAGAATGTTATGTACTGTAACAATGATATTGTTTTAAGAACAACTTTGAGAGACTAAGTCATTTTCATTATTATAAATACCAAAATTAACTACAAAGAACATATGAAGGAAGATTCTATCTGCATCTGGAGAAAGAATTGATAAGTAGAAGTATGTATAGAATGGTTTTACATACACATACTCACACACACGTGTCTAATGGTAGCCACTTCTAAGAAGTTGGGGGGAAAGGAAATAAAAAGAAAGTTACAGATCACTTTATTATATATTTAGAAGGAATAGCAAGTTATATATGATAGATTTGCAGTTTCATGTACAATCATCTTTTTTCTATCCTATTGTTATGGAAATGCTTGTTTTATTTCTTAAGTTCAGAATAAAATAAATAATTTTAAAGGTATAGATAGTTTATGACTTTTCTTACAAAATTCTGAATGGTTGTCCAAAATACACAAGAGTGTCCCTGTGTGTCTGTCCTTTCGTAGCCCCTTTGACATTGACTCTTCTCCCTTTTGGGAAAGAGTATTATCTTTGTTAATTTATAGGATGTGAAGTAAAACCTGAGACTTTTTTTCATTTATCCTACCACTAGTGATTTAGAACATGCTTTTAAATGGTCATTTATACTTTATAATTCTTAATTTGAAATTTTTTCATGTCCTTTGACCATTTATTTATTGGGAGTATGGTTCTTGTTACATATTTGTATCGATTCCCTGAATAAATTTATGTTCTTTGGTTTTAAAAAAAAGAGAGAAGAAGAAGAGATGGAATGTAATATTACCTACAAAATGTAAGCTTAGAACTTCCAGGGGGCAGAGCCAAGATGGTGGAACAGAGGAAGCAGCCAAGCTCACACAACATTCCTCTCCAAACAAATTTAAAAATAATAACTGAAATCAAATTTTGAAACAGCAGAACCAACAAAAGGTCCAGCCCAAAAAACCTTAGGAGGTTGGAAAGAGAGGTCTATGACACCTGGCTGAGAACTGGCCTGGAATGTATGTGGTGGCAACACCAACTATGGGCCTTGGAGGCAGTGACAGCAACAGCAGCAGCAGCTTCAGGAGTTCTTAAGCCAGAGATGATAAAGGGATCAGTCAAGTGGTCAGAAAGAGATTACAAAGGAGACAGGGCACTGTTTGGCAACTTCATTGACTATACCCACTTCTGGGCCACAGTTCCAGGTCAGAAAGGAGTGCTTACAGTCCCAAGGGAGAAGGGCCCCTGAGTAGCAGTATCGCTTCTGACTGAAAAGGATCAGGAACCCTTCCTGAGTAAGGACCAGAGCACAAACCAGCAGAGCAGTGACCACACCTCTCCCTGGATGACAAAACTGTAGAAGCATTGAAAGCTTCCAAACCCTCCCACCTAGTTCTGAAAATATTACAAAAAAGTCTGATGTTTGGGACAGTGCCCCCTTAGCCCCACCCCAGGAGAGAGGCCAACTTTAACATGAAGTTCAAAGTCAAGAAATAGGCTAGGAAAATGAGCAAACAGCAAAAAAGAATCTGACCATAAGCTATTGTGACAGGGAAGATGAAGACACAAACTTGAAAGAAGACATGTCAAAACAGCGACAAGCAAATCCTTGGGCAAGGGGGAATATGAATTGGACACAAACCCAACAAGAATTCCTGGAGGAGAGCTAAAAATTTTATTTTAAAAATCAAGTAAAAGTGGTAAGGTTAAAACTAGAGAAAGAAATGAGAGTGATACAAGAAACTTATGGAAAGACAACAGAATGTAAGCTCCTTGGGGGAAGGACTTTTCTTCTGTTGCTTTCCTTTCCCTTTCCTCCCTTCCATTCCCATTTCCTCTCTTTTCTCCCCTTTTTCCCCCTTCCCTTCCTTTCCCTCCCTCTTTCCCTCTTCTTTCCCCTTCCTTCCTTTTCTCTTTTATACATATATAATCAATACTTAGCACACTACTCAACACATAGTAGTTGCTTAATAGATGTATTTTTAAATTTGAACGGAAACTGATGCTTTCAAGTTGATGCAGATAGGATAGGTTCAAAACTAGAGAAGAAGACAGGTTAGAAAGGGCATATGGGGAATATGTTGTTTTTAAGAACTAGAAATCAGAAAAGAGAAAACAATTATCTCAGACTGGTCATAAAGTTTATTGAAGCTACAACTTAGGCTGAAAAAATAAAGTATGAGCTTAGACCTCTTAAAAGAATCAATTATTTGCCTCTTTGAGAGACTGATTCCACTGATTTCAGCTAAAGCAACACAAATTTATAGGAATAAACAACTAACAGCAAATTGTTTCAAAGTGTGTTAGGGTATGAAAATTGCTGAGGGACATATAATTTATAGCAATGGCCCCATTAGGTGTTAAATGGCTGTGGGGAAAAACTCTACAGTAATCCAATTATCACTTTTCAGTGGGACTGGAGCTAGATAATTGAAAGCAGCTCTATACACAGGATTAGAGATCTGGGAGTCAGGAAAATCAAAATGCCCTTCCACCCGAAAGGTATTTGATGGGCTCTAGGAATAGGGACATCATGCACAGGAGGACCTGAAGAGTTTTCCAAAGTGGATCAACTACCATATTGGCTATACCAGCAAGCAACTCCTACAATGACTTCCTGGTGCTTAAGGATCTTGTGTTCAGTGGTCTTTAAGAAAATGGGCAGCCTTCTTTCTGCTGGTGTGGGGGGGGGGGTCTTCAAAAAAGTCCCAAATAGCCAAGAGTACCAGGTTTCTTTAAAAAAAAAAAAGAATGGTTTAGTATCCACTAACAGCTAAGAAGTCCTTTAGAAAAGGTAGAGTCACTGCTTTGAACAATTAAAGTCAATTCATAAAGTATTGATCCAATGTCAGCTAACTCTGAGCATATTACCATGGTTACTAAACTATATGGAATGAGGAATCCTTACAGGGAAAGTAAAATTATCTCTAGTTTGGGGATAAGGAAAGTGAGGCCCAAAGGAGTTATATTATTTGTCTAACATCACATAGCTAGCAGGTGGTAGAACCAGGATGATAATCCAGGTCTTTTTTATTCTAAAGCTTTTTAAGAGCTCATATCCTCAAATAAAAGGCACAGAATCCAACATATATTAACTATTCTGAGGGCAATTCAAAACAGGAATATGTGTACAAATATGTTGTGTAGTGTAGAATAGAATGAAAGGAGAAAAGAATGTACTTTGCATAGATAGACAGATAGGAAAATAAATACCAGTAATATAAATACCAGTAATTATACCCATGAGGTAGCCAGGTGGCACAATAGATAGAGTGCCAGGCCTGGAGTCAAGAAAACTCATTTTCCTGAGTTCATATCTAGTCTCAGACACTTCTTAGCAGTGTGATCCTGGGCAGTCATTTAACCCAGCTTGCCTCAGTTACTCATCTGTAAAATAAGTTGGAGAAGGAAATGGCAAACCACTCCAATACCTTTACAAAAAAAAAAAAATCCCAAATGGGCTCACAAAGAGTTGGACACAACTAAAAAAACAACTGAAAAACAACAATTATACCTAAAGAAGTATCCTTTTTGGGGACAGGGGAATTAAAGAAAATGATTGCAAATATGTGTGTATACAAACTCCAAAATGAATATTCAGTTAGATTCAATTTGAAGTACCTACTGTGTGTTAGACACATCATACAATGACCAGAAACAAACACCCTAGTCTTTGCTCTCAAATAACTAGGAAATCATGGAAGGACTACTCTTTGGGACCTGGAAATGAAAGAGCAATACCTGAGTCATATGGTCCGATTGAGAGACTAGAGGAAATTTCACAGAGAGGAATGAAGTAGAGAGAAAGGAAAAGAGGCCTAAGTAACAGTTCTAATCCTGGTTATAAAATGAGAACAAGTTTCACATTACCTATTTCACATGGTTGTTACAATTACAGAAATTTGTAAACCTTAAAGAACTCTATAAATCTAATGTATAACACTCTGTTAGGTACTATCAGGGATATAAGAAAGCTTCAAGCTATATTCTTTGCCTTCAAGGAACATATAATCCAGATTGGGAAGACAAATCAGAAACATATGAAAAGTGAAGTGATAAGACAAGAGATAAATGAGAGTTCAATACAAAAATATAAGAAATCCCTCATGGCAATCCTTGAGACAGGACCAAATGAGTGGCATAGACAGTAAATACCATAGGAATTCAGAGAAGGAAAAGAAATATTTGTGTGCCAGAATAGTTTTTGAAGACTGCTCTAATGAGAGGGGATTGGAACTGAGTCTTTAAGAATTGGTAGGGTGATATATCTTATTTTCCCTACTATATTATTGGAAATGAAGCATCATCTTTGGGATCTATTTGTTTTTTTTTCATGGACTACTATAGAGGTTGGCAAACTATGGCCCTTGGGTCAATCCATTTTCAATATAAAAAAAACATCCTTTGAGCCATGAAAAAACAGGCAACAGGCTAGAATTGGCCTAAGGGTTAGAGTTTGCTTACCCCTGGCCTATAGCACCAAATTAAGCACTGTATCTAATAGACATTCAGTTTTTAGGTTTTAGATCTGTCAGTCACCCTTAAGCTGGTTTAACTTGGCTGCCAAGACAGTTTTTACCAGGGTGTGACCACTGTGCATACTGCAGCTTCTTGTAGCAGCAGGCGAGAGTTGGGTAAAAGGTGGATACCAAAGGTGAAGGGAGACAAAAATTGAATTAATGAACGAATGAATATCACCAAAAGAATTCTGACTTTTACAGAGTACTAGATAACCATGCCCCTACCTCAAATTCCCAGGCCATCTGGGTCAGATAGAAGCCCTGTTAAGTATTAGCATCTAATTCCTATTTCCTCTTCAACCCTCTGTAGGGTTGAGGACTAGTGTATAGGTCTGTTCCTATACAAATAAGTAATCAGGCTCCTTCATGGAATTCACAGGAATCCATATATCTCTCCCTTCCCCCCACTCCACCAAGAACACAGGCAAGACAACTGGGTCCATTGACCACAGCTGACTGACAAGGTAAAGTGCCCGAGGTAAAGTACACAAACTCACATTTGAGGAAAATGTAAATTTGTGTCCTAGACACCTCCAAATAGGAAGCCAATTAGATGTATGAGTATATAAAAATCCATTTGCAAACGATGTTCAAGTCTCACTGCATAAGCATTGCTTAGCAAGCTGGATGGATGTTGGAGATGGGTCAGATACCACAAAGATAATAAATAATCAATCATAAGAAGTTGATAATTTATAGTGTTTCTTCAATATGAATGGTTGTTACAATTTTTGATCTCACCAGTTGATCCAGTATGTCTTATGGCCACGTATAGCTCCAGTGACTTGGATATATACTGCCAAGTATAATCCCTACTGTTCAAGATCTCGAATATTGAAAATATGCTGTGTACCCCATAAGAGGTGAAAAGTAAAGCTTGACTTGTTATCTGTGCTAGAAAATGAAAATTACATTTGAGGGATGGAAGTTGCAGGTGTTTTTCTGGTGCTCCCTCCATCTGTAGGAAGGTCCATACTTTCAATGTAAAGAAAATAAATGGAAGGGTGAGAATCAATCAGATCAGTTGATTCACTCTACCGATTGTTCATCCTTTGTTTTAGAAGAGGCCAATGATATTACAGATGATGTCTTGACTTGCTTGCGAACTGAATTTAAATGAGGTAGAGATGCACAAAATCATCAGCCTTACTCTGTCTTCCTGATTCATCAAAGTCCAGTAGCAGGACAAAAGTCAAGACAACTGGAGATGAACTAGGATGCAGTGGATGCCCTTGGCACTTTTGATATCTGACCAATCTCTTAGCACCCTTAGTGCCTTCTTCAGATACTTTCATGGCTGTTAGAACAAATTGTTCTCATCTACCCATTGCAATTGCAAGAGCCTTCATGTGCTTTGAAGTAATCAATCACCCTAACCGACTGACAGGTACCCTCAAGCTGGTTTAACCTGGCTGCCAAGACAGTTTTTGCCAGGGTGTGGCAACTGTGCATACTGCAGCTTCTTGTAGCAGCAGGTGTGAGTTGGGTGATGGTGGACACCAAAGGTGAATGAATGAGCAGCCCTCACCCTAGGGGTCCTAGTCCTCCTGAACATCCTATACATCAAAGGAACCAACTCTGAAACCTTCAATGAATGATAACTCTACTGAAGTAATCAAAAAGGCACTGAATTACTTATGAAAAGTTCCTTAATTGATTTGAAAGGGGTAAAAGTCATTGGGTAAAATAACATGATGCTACACAAAAAGAATATTAGAATTAGTTATGAAAAGTTAGATATGCTCTAAAGAGAAAATGACAAGCTAGTTCAGAAGTGGGTATTCCAATATTAAACTAACCAGGACTTGGAGTAACTTCAGCCATGTCTCTGAGAAGGATGACCTCGTGAACGAACTTCGAAGGGTCAGAGGATTTGGAATTCCTCATCTGCAGTGCTGGGGGTCTCCAGAATAGCAGCGGCTGACAGTAATGACTGAATTAATAGCTGAATACATGTTGAAGACAAACTCAACAGCATTAGAAAAACAGCTTCAGGACTCTACAAGGAACTCAGTGAAAAGTTCTACTATCCCTAAAGGGAACTTTAAGAGGATTCCATGAAGTAGAGAACTTCCAATAATCATGAGCTGTGAGTTTGCCCTTTGCCACACACATGACCTCTCTGAGCTTGATCCCACCTTCCTCTAGACTCTTCATGTACTCATGGGAAAATGTGACCTAGACTCCTGGAACAATGTTTTATACAAATTGCTCTTATCCCACCACCTTGGTAAATATTCCTTCATTAACTCTAACTGGTATCAGCTGCTTCTCTCAATGTTGATGTGGGAGGGTGCCTATGTCAGCAACTTGTTGTTCAGTCATGACCAACTCTTCGTGATCCCATTTGGTATTTTCTTGGCAAAGATACTGGAGTGGTTTGCCATTTCCTTCTCCAGTTCATTTTTCAGATGAGAAAACTGAGGCAAACAGAGTTAAGAGACTTGCCCAGGGTCACATAGCTAATAAATGTCTAAGGTCAGATTTAAACTCAGGTCTTCCTGATGCCAGGCTCAACTCTCTATACACTGTGCCACCTAGCTGCTCCTGCTATTGTCAGAAATAGCATTTGAAGAAAATCTCAACCCCACCATGTTACTCCTCATATCTTGAGTGGAAAAATAGTATCTGCCTTCACAGTACCCAACTTACCACTGCAACTTGGGATTAGAATGGTAGCGCTGGAGCTTGTGCTATAAATACACATTAGTTAAACATGAAGTAGTTTGAGAAGGAGAGCAGTACTAGTCGAAGAAAGTTGCCTGGATCACTGAGAGGTTAAGTAATTTATCCAGGACCACACAGCCACTAAGTGTCAAAATCAGACTCAAAATCAGGTCCAATTGGGTTTGAGGCTGCCTCTCTATCCACTAGGCCACACTTACTCTGACATGTATATAGCTCACATCTATATAGTACTTTGTAGTTTTCAAAGTATTTTCCTTTTAACCTCCCAGAGACAAATAGGGGAGCATTATCTCCATTTTATAAGTGTTCTGGGCAGTTCCTACCCCTTTAGAGGTCCCTAACCAAGGGACTACCCCAGGAAGAAGGAATACTCACCCTCTCCCATGCCTCCTCCTCTTTGACAACTGGATGAGTGGAGCTGAGGTCCAGAGTTTATGGAATCAGGAGAATGTTTACAAATCAGCACCACAGTAAGAAAGAGATCCTTAAGTGAGTCCCAAAGCACAAAGGATCATTTTATGTACCTTGTAGGAGTTTGGAGGCTGGGATATAAGGGGTGCTGATTGAGTAAATGAAGGATTAGCACTTAGGAGACTTTTACCCCAAAAGAGCTGATGATGTCACAGATGAGGCAGCAATATTGAGTGTTTTAAATAAAGTGTAAAGATGAGTCTAGGTCATTTATCACCAACCCTCTTAATATGCCATCAAATTAATAGGTGTCACTTTACTTGAGAAAGAGAAATAAGAAGGGGGTGGTTGAAAGTTAGTGAGGACTAGAGAAAATGTCTAGTCTTTTGTCTTATTGGTCACATGCCTTTGTTCTTAACAAGATGGGGTACTAATAATATCATGCCAAGAATCAGAGAGCATAAGTAATGTTTTCTTTATTCAGACTGTATCTCATAGCATAGCATAGCTCTCTGATATTTAATAATTTCAGCTTCAATATTATTGCAAGACAAAATAAAAAAATTCCAAGTCAATATACCACGACACCATGCAAAATTAAGCAGTTGAAAATTCCCAGATTCATTTGCCTTGATATATCGATAAACTTTCTCTGAAACAAAGCTAATCGTCTCAATGGTGCAGATTTAATTGCTAGTTGGTTGACAGATAATAAAAAAACCTACAGATTAAAATATGAACTAATTATGGTATTCAATTCCATTTACTTGATTTCATGTTCCATTAATTTTTTGCATCATTTGTATGGAAGCTCTAGATTTATATTCCCCTCTCCCTTAGTGAGTTATGCCATTGAGTTGCCTGTGGCATGCCCATGTTCCAAATGGGTTGGAAAGGGCAGAATTCTGGGCAGTAAATATTTAGCAGGAATAGTCTAGCATACGGTAAGTGAAGGTAATTATCCATTCTCAAATACCATACACAGCAAGTGTATATAAATCTATCCAGATATCAGCAATGCCAAGACCTCATGACTATTCATTGGATTTTCTTATTAGATTCATACGAAATAGCTCACTGGAACTAGTGAAGATGATGGTAGGGGGTAGTTCAGGGATCTGCAAACTACCTGTTAAGGGCCAAATCTGGCACTTATTTTGTACTGCATGGGAACTAAGAATGTTTTGTTTTACATTTTTAATACAATAAAACTTTATTTTAAAATGTAAAAACCATTATTAACTCCTGCCACAAAAATACAGACAGCAGAGTGGATTTGGCCTATGGGCCATGGGTTGCCAACACTTGGCCTAGTATAGTGGGAGCCCTGACAATTACTATTATTGGCCCATAGAACTGGAACTAGAAGGGACCTCAAAGTTCATCAAAATAATGCCCTCATTTTACATTTGAGGAAACTGAGTCCCAGTGAAGTAAAGTGAGTTGGTCAAGATCACAGACTCAAAGAGAACAAAGATTCAAAACCAGGTCTTCTTATTCCAAATCCATTACTCTTTTCACTTCTGAACTTGGCTCTGCTCCTCATTTCCAGTATGAATTTAGTAAAGTCACCTCTGTCTGAGACTAAGCGAAATCCTTTGTGAAATGAAGGATTCGACCAGATAGCCTCATCACTTCCTCCCAATTCTAACATTCTAGGCTCTCCACTCAGTAGAAACCCATTTTGCCATCATCCCTACAGTAAGCTGAGGCAGAGGCATATTTCTCCAGGTGACATTATAGCAATATACATTGTGGCTTTTGTGTCCTTACTTGTCTGCTAAGGACTGTATTTTATTCACTAACAGCTCCACTTTCTTAGTTTATATCAACACATTGCCACAAAGTTGGACAGCCCCTTGAAGTCATACATATATGTGAAGTTTTTTTTCTCTTCTTTAAATATATATGTGTGTATATATATATGTGTGTGTGTGTGTACATATACATACGTATATGTGTGTATATACATGCATGCATATGTATTTATGTAAACCTCTGCAAATTTGAGAAACTGTATCATCTTGCTTGAAGGTTGGCTCTGGTTTTAAAGGAACCTTAGTGAATGCATTTTCTCTCTTTGAATCTATTTGCTGAACTTGTAATTTCTAGAATCAACCCTGTAAGTGAATCCTGCAGGAGCTCTTTGGCAAAATGAGCTTAGCCAGGAGGTTTTAAATTCTAAACCAGACTGAGAGGAGATGGAAGGAAAGAAAAGTCCAGCATTCACCAGTTATAAGATCAGCAGTAGGGAACTTGTGTGATGGTTTTTTCAAAGAAAATAATTTTTCTGCTCCAGGAAATACTGGTTGTGTAAGAGTGCCAAATGAGCCTCCCAGGGTAGCTGCCAATTTTTCATTGGGTCATAGATTGATAGAATGTAGGAGTTGGGAGCACCCTTAGAGATCATCGAGTAGAACCTTACCCTCCTCCATTTTGCAAATGAGAGAACTGGGGCCCAGAAGTGAGAAACAGCTTGACCGAGGCAACATCGTGACAAAATGAGAACCTCGGTCTCCTACATGACCATCTAACACTGCTGAGAGTTCTTCTATGGGGCTAAGTATCTTCTACAGTTATTTCACCTCCCTTTTTGGAATGATTTTTTTGCATCACTTGCATACAAGAGTTAGTTCCCACCAAGATGGAGGAAGGCTTTCTCTTAGAAGGTTTCTCAGCAACCGACTTCCCAAACACACCACACACACACGCTTCACAAAAAAACGGAGAATGATTTCCATCTATTATTATACTTCTCACTAATCACCCTCTATGCTGGCATTCCTTAGAAATGTTAGAACAATGGAGATTCACTGTGGTAGAAAATGCAAGGACAGGAAAGAGAAAAAATATTTATTTACTGCAAGAAGCTCTATGACGTTTTTCCTTAGTAGCAACCAAAGGAATGATACTGACAACAGAAACACAGATGCCATGTATGTATATATGTATAAATATGTGTATATGTGTGTATGAAATACACATAGTTAGATCATACATATATACCTAGAACTGTGATACATATGTAGGAATATAAATACATACATATGTGTAGTATAGTTTTACAGTAAATATTATACTGCTTTATATTATAATAGTAATACATAATAGGTAATAGTAATTTTTTTAGTTATTTAGTCATTTTTCAGTCCTGTCTCTTTGTGACCTCTTTTGGGATTTTCTTAGCAAAAATACTGGAGTGGTTTGCCATTTCTTTCTCTAGCTCATTTTACAGATGAAGAAACTGAGGTAAACAGGATTAAGTGACTTGGCCAGGGTCATACAGCTAGTAAGTGTCTGAGGGTGGATTTGAATCCAGGACTTCTTGACTCTAGGTTCATTTAATTGTATATAGACCTTGATTTGTGAAGTCAGCAATCTTTCTAGTCAAAAGTGTTGATCTGATATGTGATCTTTATTGGAGGTAGTCCCAATGAGGTCAGGTAAGCTTTAGAAATTGTCACTATTGTACTGTGTTAATTAAAAGTCTTTGTTTCCCAAAGCAATTGATTCAACATCCAAGACATAGAGAAGAGGGATGCTTATTCATTTCTAAAAGAGAGAATCTGCATGAAGTTTTGCTCCTTATTATCAGTACATGACCTGTTGAAACTACTGTCACATACACACACACACACTCACATTCATACACATTGGCATAAACATCAGATCTATAGTTAGGGATATCTTTTCACCTGGAAGATAAAAACAATTGTGAGGATGGAGGGTCATTCTGAGCACAAGCTAGGGAAAGTGGTCATAGTAGAGGATGAAGGAAAGTAGAGAACCAAGACATGAAATATGGGTGTGACAGGAGTAAGCTGGAGCCAGCTCCTACTGGCTGATCATTAAATTTTCAGTATAGCATTTATACCTCGGAAATCAATAAATACTACAAAACAGGAACTGATTTATTATTTTGTTGTCTACAGTAGACTTTTCAAAAAGTAATATAATAATAATGATGATGCAGATTAAACTTGAAAGTATGTCATACATACATTCTTTTTTGGTTACTAGACATTGACCAGCATGCACTTGGCATAAGGGTCATTTCAAAGAGGAAGTAGCCCCTGATGGGAATGAAGCATGTCCTACCAGGTATCAGTAATCTGGAACAAAGTCCCATTCATCCTGCTAGTTACAGCTAAAAAAAACACACAGACACAAATAAATATGTGTACAAACACATAAACACAAATATATAATGCCAACATACAAACATAAACACATATTAGTTCCATCTGGGGACATACTTTTCATTTTGCTTTGTCTCCTATGGTAAGAAATTAAATAGTTTTCAACAGTGTGTGACTGGTGCTACTTGGAAGAAATTCAAGACATGATAATCATCCACAACCAAGGTTTCCATTCAGTATCCAGTGGCCTTTGGGACTAGAACAGTTAGAACATCCTGTCACTTATAGAATATGGAAATCCCCTTTGGAGCCTGTGTTTAAACTACTCTCTCATGTAACAAAGGTAGATAATTTCTGCTCACAGAAGCAGTTGTAGGATTTGCTGTCTAAACCTGCAGGGTTTAAAAAACAATCCATAGTTAAATCTCTAGTGTCATTTATGAAATATTTATATAGCTTGATTTACATTATTTTAATTTTCTTAGTGGTGTCTTTACTAGCTGCAGGGTGATTTTTCTTTAATTAAAGAGCAATTTACCTTCAAAGCATAAAAATAAAGCCTCCCATCACCCTGAATCCCTTGTCACTTTTTTTTGCTGATATTATTGCTGCTGCTGCTGCTGCTACTACTACTGCTGCTGCTGCTGCTGCTTTTTATAGTTTTTTTTTCCTAACTTCACCTGGCTTCTTGGCCTAAGAAGAGATAAAGCCACAGCTGGACTGGGTCTGTTGTCTGTTTTCCAGGGGCAGTGAATCAGTAAGAGCACTGGATCTTGCTTCTCTTACAAATTGTCCATAGTACTTGGGTGTCTCATTCTTCTTTCTAGGAAGAGAAGGACCTGACAGCTTCTCTATACATTTTCTTGATGGGAAAGCTGTGTCATTAAGAGACAGGGAGTGATTCAAGTTGGGAGGTACCAACAGTGCCTTAACAACCAGCTGGATTAGATGATCTCTAAAATGCCTTCTGCTTTGAAATTGTAGGATCCTGATCAATCCCACCCCCCTTCCCCAGCTTAGGCACAGAATTACCAGAGGGGCAATTAAACATAGGGAGAATCTGCAGGATTACAAATAACCCCTATTTCTTATTTCAAGAGTTTTTCATCATCTAAATTATAATTTCTAAATAATGGCATACATCACTGAGTTTGCTTGCATATCACCCTTCCCTCTTTTCTTTCTCTCCTCTGACTTTTCTCTCTCTTTACTTTTCTCTGGCTTCTCTACCAATGAATAATCTGCTTCCTCCTCACCCCACCCATCTCCATTGTCAGAGTGCTAGAAGAACCTCAGAGGCTACTTAGCAAAACCTATTCCTAGACAAGAATCCTTTTTAGAAAATTTTGGACAAATGGTCATCCATTCTTCACTCAAGACCCCTTGCTAGTGATGAGGGTCTCATCATCTCCCAAAGGAGCCTCTTTCACATTTGGAAATGTCAAATTGCTAGAAACGTTTTCTTTATACCAAGCCTAGATCTGCTTCTCTGCAATTTCAACCTACTGTTCCTAGTTCTGTTCTCTGGGAGCAGAACAAGTCTGCTCCCTCTTCCATGTAACAGCATTTCAAACACTTGAGAACAGTCATCATGCCCCTTCTAATCATTATTATTGTATTATAACAGCTAGAATTTATATAGCACTTTAGGGTTTGCAAAGCATTTAACATATGTCGTTTCATTGGATCTAAATCTCTTCTTTATGCTGAACGTTCTCTTTCATTTCTTCCACTATTCGAGTCCCTTCACCATCTTGTTCACCTTATTCTGGACACTTTTCATCACTTATCAGTGCCCTTCCTAAAATAAAACACACAGAATTAAACCCAAGGTTCCAGGTACAGTTGGACAAAGGCAGAGGACAGTAGGATCATTAGCTTTCTTGTTCTGAATACTGGTCATTCTAATGAAGTTTTGGCATTATCTTTTTTTAGGACTTGTTTAGAGTATTTTACTTATTCAACCTACTCATTCCTACCTTACTGAATGACTCTCTCTCTCTCTCTCTCTCTCTCTCTCTCTCTCTCTCTCTCTCTCTTCCACACACACACATACACAAAGATGAGTAATTTCCATTTCACAACTCCCTTCTTTATTCCTTGGAAGATTCTGGATCAATTTCAGGCATTGCATCATCCCCTAAAGTTATTTAATTCTTTTAAATAATCCCCAATATGGGACATTATAAAAAGCTTTTTTGAAAATTCAAGTTAATTATGTCCACTGGGACTTCTTATGTTATTAACTTCCCTCAAAGAAGGCAAGCAGGTGAGAAAACACAGATTTCTCTCACAGAGGCTAACTTTGTCTGAGCATTATAGGTGATATTCCTCATCCTTGGCACTACTTACTCTAGCTTTAATTAAAACAGGAGTTCAATTACAATGTGCCTTTAATATCTTAGAAGTATTTAGAAATAGAATTAGAATGTTAACACTAGAATGAACCTCAGAAATCATCAAGTCTAACCCCCTCCCCTTACCTGTGTTTTTAGGCCTTGCTTGTATGAGTTTGATTCTCTCACTGAGAAGAAAAATAATGTTTACTTTAGTTAAAAGCTAAGATTAAAAGTTGAGTTTGCTGTTCTACTGGGCCATTTGCCTTTAGTTTCTTCCACCCTACTAAGGTTTCTAATGATTTTTTAAAATGTTTATTATACACTCTCAATGTGTAAGACAGAGTATATAGGGAGTAGAGAGCTCACTTAAAATCCAGGAAGACCTAAGTGCTAGTCTTGCATCTGACCCAGGAAAGACACTTAACTTCTCAATGCTCTGGCCTCTCTCTGACTATACCTTGCAGAGAAGGTTTTGACCTTGTAAAGCCAAGCACGAACAACTTTTCGGAAGAATGCTACTGTGAACAGTTTCAAGGTTCTGATTACATAGTATAATGAACTCTCTATTTATTCAGCAGTAAATTAAGGCAAATCATTCACAGAAATCAAAGTATAGCATTCACAATGTTATAACTTCACAACTTATCACTAAAGTGGCCACATAGTTTTCACCAAAGTGGTCACATAGTTTTAAGCAAAAGATAACATTTATTTAATAACTCAGTCATTTAATAAGTCCTTAATTCAGTCATAAAGTACAAAGGCCAAAGTTCTCCACCCCTAGGTCACATTGTCTTAATCTCTTCAATCAAAAAGCCTTCTTTCTTCTTAATTGGAGAAGTCCTTAACTCAATCATCTAAATGTAAAGATCAAAGTTCTTCACCCCTGGCCACAGTAAATCATGATCTTCTCAGTTTGCATTAAATACCCAAGGAGAGGTCTTTTCATTTTGACTTGAGGCATGCTCTCAGTTTCCATGGTTCCTTTTCCATATTGAAGTTCACAGTGCCTGGTCCACCTGAAGTCCTTCACAGTTTCTGTTCCTGGGAAGACAAAGTTTAACAAAGCCACAATAACATTCATAAACATTGCTGGCATCCTCATCAATTCACTTTCTGCCAGTGAAATCAATATAGACCCAACAACAAGGTTTGAGGAATCAACACAAATCATCAGGATAGTCCCAAGACCTCTGAAAACATCAGCAAGACCCTCCTCCAGGATTTCTATAAACATACAATAAGAAAATCCCCTTCCAGGGCTTCTGAACAAAGAGTAAGATCCCAGGGCTTCTGTAACCACAGCAATATCCTCTATCAGCAGATGACTCTGACAAAGTAACATCAAAACAGACAGACAAAGTACTGGCATCACAATCATGCTTCTTCCCAGTTCTCCTCTCTTCTCATTTCTCAGTTCTTCTCAATTCTCTTCTCAGTCCTTCTCAGTTCTCAGAAGTTCTAAGCAGCTCTGTCTGGCTCTTAGAAGTTCTCACTATCTCTGGCTGGCTCTCAGAAGTTCTCAGCAGCTCTGGCTGGCTCTCAGTTCTCAGCAGCCCTCAGAAGAAGTTCTTATCTCTCCAGCAGTAGCAGCCCAGCCTCCACACTGCTTGTTCCCAGCAGTTATGGCTCTCTAGCTTGGACTTTTCCTTATATATGGTATTAGCTCCTCCCTGTTCCACCCATTCCTCTTATATCAGCAACTTCCTCTTTCTGTGGGATTCACAAATTCTGGATCTTAATACTTGATGCAATCATGAACTTGAAAGATGGTGCTAAGTACCTGTTTGATTGCAAATGCAAGGGGCAAGGAAGATCTTCAAATTACCATTACCATTACAGACCTGTATTGGTAGAGGGAGTTTTCTCACTGGGGTATTCCTCATACCAATGAAATCACAAGTCCAGTCCATATTATTGACTAGGTGTAAGGCATTCTGATAAGAACCCAGGATATGAAGATGAAAAATAAGACAATCCCTGACTCCCCAAAGACCTTTCATTCTATCAAATGGGAAATAACATGTGGTACCATTTCAACAAAACCAGGTCAACACCTGAAGCTCTCACTGTATATAAGTCAGAAGGAAGAACAGTGGTTATGGAACCAAAGTATCTGGGCTCAAATTCCATTTCTGATACTCCCTGGCCTTGGATAAATCCCCAGGCCTCAGTTTCTTTATCAGTAAAATGAAATGATTGGATTAGATGGTCTCTGAGGACTCTTCTAGCTTTAGATCTATGATCCTAAGGCAAAGACTAGGTCCAACAGAGTCTCCTCCCTGAAGAAGCTTTCATGCTACTTTGGAGATCCAACTGCCAAAGACTCTTTAATTTCCTGACTTAGCCAAGGCATTTATATTACTTGTATACAAAAGAAGAGAACTGGGCCTGGTATATACAAGCAGTTCTCATAGCCATTCCTACCAAGTGGAATATGACTACCCAATCAATAATCTTACAACTTGATTTAGAAGACAATGACTAAGGATACATCAGTAGTACAGAGTTGAAAGGGGAATGGAATAATAGAAGAATACAAAGTTGGAAGATTGATAAGGGTATGATTAGTACCTGGTACACAGTGACCAGGTTGTAACTGTGACATTTCAAGAGATCAAATTTTGATGTAGTTTCTTCATGTTAATCCAGTGGAGCAATGTCTGTTAAGGCAGTTTGCATATGAGGGAAAGAGTCTTCTAGATTACTACAGAAGAGGAAGCTTCCTCATTCCCTCTCTTCCAGCCCCACCAAGGGGGGTATCACTTGACTTATCCAACTATTGCCCTTGTCTGCTCCCTAGCTGCTGCCCTCATTTCTTCCCCTACAGAAGGATTCCTCTGCCTCATTATGGAGAACAATGGAGTGAAGGGCCATGGGAACACCACAGCAAAATCATGCCTATCTACAATCAGCCAACCTGCTTTTTAAGTCCTTAACTTTTTGTTTTGTCTTTTTTAGCCTGGGGGATGAAGAGGGACTGGATCTATATATTTTTTACCCTGCTTTGGAAAGTTTATAAAATATGACAATCAATATGGTTCTCTCTCATATAGCTCAGAAGCCCCTATGGTTACTCCTCCCTCCCCTGACAATTCAGATACAGTCGATGTTTTCTGTGCCTTTCACATCTGTATTGCCTAACCTAGTCACTTCATCCTCCCCCCTCTGGCTTCTCTTTCACAAAAATGAAACACACAGGTCCAAAGCAGCTATAATCCATCAAAGTTTTTCTAGGCAGAATTCATGCTAATGAAATAGAAAGGTAAATAAACTTTAAAAACTAGATAAGTCTTGGACTTAAATCCTCCAGGACAAGGTGAGGGAGGAAAGAAGAACAGGGTAAATTACCAACAGTTAGCAAGTCCCTCAAAGGGATAATTCATCAGTGATCAGTATGTTCTACCTATGCCCATCTCTTCTTGGTTAAAAACTACCCTATTGCTGTTGATATGCAAAGGCATTTGCCTCCTCTAAAGCCTCATTCCATGTCTCTAGTCTCCCTCCCCAGTCTGTCTTCCTCCAAAAAAATGAAAATGAAGCCAAATGTAAAGGAGGCACTCCATTCAGATTTCCAAGTCCTCGTTCAGTTCTCACAGTCTGTGAGATTTTCAATCTCAAGGACGAATGAGAACCAATCTGTCTCTTTAAGACTCACAGCTCTTCTTTTGTCCACGGATTATGAAATACCAAAGAATTCCATTCTGGCTAGAAGAGTTTCATCCATTCTATCTATCTGCCCTCGAGAGGGAGAACTACTAAGCCTTACCTACAAGTCTCTGTAGTCAGTAATTTTTCTAATTAAAGGGGCCATCCCTTGACTCCCTTCCTAAAGAGGCCTATTCACTGAAGGGGCATTACCTCACTCTAAGTGAGAACCTGAAAAGGCCTTAGCCTAAAAGGGCCAGGGTCTCACATGGCATCCTGGGTCATCTCCAGCCATCATGATGAATATCCAGCCACTGGATCCAGATGGCTCTGGAGGAGAAAGTGAGGCAGCCTTCCCTCACTCAAGTCCAAGTCAACTGCAAGTCATGTCCTCTTTTCCCTGATGCCATGGTCCTCTTCAAAAACAAAGGACAAATACAACAACTAGCACTTACTTCTCATTTTGAATATAATTTGCATTTACTTTTCTGTGTACATGTTGTATCCTCTTCAGTACTATGTAAGCTCCTTGACAGCAAGGACTGTTTGATTTGTGTCATTATATCTCCTGATCCTAGTATATAGTTGTTGTTCAGTTGTGCCCACCTCTTTGTGAACCTTTGTAGGGTTTTCTTAGCAAAGATGCTGGAATAGTTTGCCATTGACTTTTCTAGTGGATTAAAGCAAACAGAGGTTAAATGACTTGCCCAGGGTCACAAAGCTAGTGTCTGAGGCTGAATTTGAACTTAGGTCTTTTGACTCCAGGCACAGTACTCTATCATATAAGCCACGGAGCTACAAAATGTAGTAGATTGTCTCTTTTAATTACGTCTTTCCTTTTTGCATTGTCTGAGATCATAATTACTTTGTTGTTGTTCGGTCTTCTTTTTCCATTACTGTTTGACTCTCTGCAACCCCATTTGGACTTTTCTTTGCAAAGATACTAGAGTATTTTGCAATTTCCTTTCTCTAGTTCATTTTACAAATGAGGAAACTAAGGTAAACAGGGTTAAGTGACTGCCCACAGTCACACAGCTGGTATGTGTCTGAGGTCAGATTTGAACTCAGGAAGATGAGTGTTCCTGACTCCAGGTCCCACTCTCTATCCACTGTACCACCTAGCTAGCTACCTAGTATGTAGGTAGGCTGTATTAAAGTTTGTTGAATAAAACTGAAAAATGTAGACAGGGTCTTCTTTCAGTATTCTTTCCTAAGGGTCTTTTGCATTTTCATTTCCTATTTTTGTCTTTGTTAAATAGATTTTATTGATATCTTTTGTCTTTATCGTGCTTACCTCTCCCTCTCTTCCCCATTCTTCCCCAGAGAGCTAATCTTTATAACAAAGAATTTTTTAAAAAAAAAAGGAAAATAAAGTGCAGCAATACTAGTCAACACCATGAAAATAATCTGACTTTTTACGCAAGATTCCATACCTGTCAACCCTCACCTATACAAAGAAATGGGAGGAAGTGTCTTCTCCTATCGTTTCTTTGGAGTCAAAATTATTCTTTATAATTTCACAGCATTCAGTTTCAATTGTTTTGTGGTGGTTGTGCTTTCCATCTATAATGTTGTAGGCACTGTGAATATTGTTTTCCTGACTTAACATGCTTCACTTTGCATTATTTCATCTTGCCATGAATCTCTGTATTCATCATTTCTTACAGTACTGTAATATCCCATTACATTCATGTACCACAATTTGTTTAGCTATTCCCTGGTTGATAGGCATCTATTTTTTTCCAGTTCTTTGCTACCACAGAAAATGCTGCTATTAATCTTTTGGTGAATATGGAGTCTTCCTTTGTCAATAATTCCCTGATGGTAATATGTCTAGTAATGGAATCTCTGGGTCAAAGGGCACAGACATTTTAATCACTGTTTGCATAATTCCTCATGTTTTTCAAAATAGTTGCACAGTTCCACAAGCATTGCATAAATATGCCTTTCTTCAATCCTTACACTGCTAGCTATTTCTTCTGCCATCTTTGCTAACTTTCCTAGTGTGAGATGAAATCTCAGGGTTGTTATGATTTGTTCCTTTCATTATTAATAATTTGGAGCATTGTGTCATATGATTGGGGTTTTTTCTCTCTTTTTTAAGAAAGTTTTTAAATTAAAATTTCCATACACACACATATAATACAACTGAAAAAGAGAACATATAGTTCCCTAATAGTTTTTAGTCCTTCATTTGAGGACTGTTTGTGCATATCTTTTGACTATATATTGGAGAATGGTTTTTGAATGATCAAAATTGATCAAAAGAAAGCTTTTGATGATATATTTCTATAAGTTGACTACATATAGATTACCAAATCCTTATCAGCTGTACTTGATATAAAGATTTTTTTCTCCATTCAACTTCTTCCCTTATCCTAGAGGCACAAAACCTTTTCAATTTCATGTAATCAAAATTATCAGTTTTATCTTTTGATATTGCCTCTGCCCCTTCTTTAGTTATCTCTTACACATAGTTATGAAAGGTATACAATCTGCTTCCCTTTTATCTTTACAGTATAATCTTTAATATTCAGGTCACATATCCCAATGAATTTTTGTTATTGTTTTGTCTAGCTTTATAAAGTATCTCTTTGGTAGTTTGGTATAAGACCAAATCTGTATATTAACTTTAGTAGTATTATCATTTTAATTATATTGAGATAGTTCATCCATAGGCACTGCTATTTAGGTTGTCCTTTATTTTGTAGTAGGATTTTGTAGTTGAATTTGTGCAGAGGGTTATTGAATATACTTTGGTAAACTAATTCTTAAATATTTTATGAATTTTAAGTTATTGAATGTATTTTGGTAAAATGGTTCCTAAATACTTTATGTATTTTTAGTTATTTTGAACATGACTTTCTCTTCTATTGTTGTTTCTGTTATATGGAAATATGGTTGATTTTTGTGAGTTTAAAAAGAGTGCCACTTTTTGCTAAAGCTAGTGTTGCTATTATTTTTTTCTGATACCATAGGACTTTTAAAATTAAATCTTCATATCAGTAGCAAGCAGGCATAGTCTTTCTTTTTCTCCTCTGCCAATCTTTATGCATTTCATAGAATTTCTAGAACTGTATCCAATACTAACATGGAAAGGGGGTATCCTTGCTTTACTACTGTATTTATTCAGAAAGCTTCTAATGTTTCCCATTACATATAGAACTAGCTTTTGGTTTTAGATAGATTACTCTTTAATCATATTAGAAAAAAATCTACCATGACTATACTTTGTAGAGTTTTTAGTGTAAATGAGTGTTGCATTTTTTCAAAGTCTTTAACACCTGCTGAGATGATCATGTGATTATGGATATTTTTATTTTTAATGTGCTGGCTTATCTTTCTATAATTATTAGGAATTGAACTTGTAATAATGAATGACTTCCTGGATAAACTGATGTATCATTTTTGACAGAACTTTAATATTTCTTTCCTCTAATCTCTGAGTAAACAAGTAGATAATACCTCAGGCCTAGCATACTTTCAAAGGTTTCTATCCGTGGCTTTAGTTATTTTCAGGAAGTTTCACTTTTAAGAGGGTGGGGAAGTATAAATTGGTAGGACTTTGTTCATTTAAGCCAATTTAAAATATGTGGAGATTTCCCCCCC
>NW_027187335.1:8990820-9041322 GCF_028583685.1 Petaurus breviceps papuanus
GGGGGGGGTGGGGACACAGTAAATGGAGTAGAGAGGAACCAACAATTTCCAGGTTGTGTCATGTTCTTAGTATGACATTCGATTCAAACCTCCTATGCCTTCTGAATCTACATCTACAACCAGGAACAATGAAGAATTTAATCTGGTAGAAAGCTTGGAGCTTATCTGGTCCAACCCCTGATTATCCAGATGCCATTCAGAAAAATTAAGAGACTTACCCAAAGTCACACAGAGAATAAGTGACCAAACTGGGAACTGAACATGAGTCCTCTGATTCCAAATTAAGTGATTTTTCTGCTGTATCATCTTCCTCTATGAACAAAAAGCACAAAGATGGGAATGAATATGCTTTGTTCTCAAGTTAGTGGCAATTCTGGCCTGGTTACAATTGAGAATATGTGTTGTAAAGTATTGGGAGATATGGTTGGTGAAGAAAGATGAGGCCAGATTATGAAAGGTTTTGAAATCTAGGTCCATTTTGATATATAACTGTTTAAACCTTTGTATCAGTTCAGTAAATAACCAAACAGTAAAATTCAGTTATAACCTTCAGGAACCAGGTAGGACATTACATGTGGGTCATTAGGTTAATCTCATTCCCTCTTCTGACTGGAAAGTATATTTCCTTTCAGTACTCACCAACAGTTCAGCTTTCACATTTTCTTTTTAGCTCTTCATAGCCCTATATGCTGAAGCTAAACTCCAACCTAAGTGCCCTGCTAAGTTCTGTCACTCTCAGAGAAGTTTTCTGAGGACAAGTTAAAAAGGGCAGAGGGGAAGTGACTTGAGAGTTTAAAGTTTCATGCATTTCTGCCTCAATTTGCAAGAAATGTCATGCATCATTTATGTGGGGGTTTCTATGAAGTTTATTTTATTCAAAGCCCATTTATCCTGGACTTTTTCCAGTATGGTATGAGATTTTATGATTCATCAAATCCCTCTTCTCCATAATGTAATTTTTCTTATGCACTGGAATATGGTGTGCTCTAATGAACTCACCAAGGGTGGTAGGGGGAGTAGAAGATTGGGAATCTAGGTCACAGGAAAGAAGTACTCCCATCCTAGAGACCAATTCCTTTCTATACCTAGCACTTATGTTTAGAAAGGGAAAAGGAAAATCTCCTCCCTATAGTCAATTGCAGTAAACTGCCACAAATAAATATGCATTGCTGGCTGTAAAATATGGTTATGAAATGGACTATTTAAGGCCTCACTCATTTCTTTTAGCAAAATGGCATGCAAAACTATTTCTTCTTGAATCATGAAAACCAAGGGGGGGTAGTTTTTTTGCCAAACAAATGTTAGACCCTAGTGAGCCTAGGGCATTTTGGTCCCTTATATTCCCTTGAGGTATTCCCTGGCAGAATAAATTGAAGCTGAGGGGGATTAAATGACCTGCTCAGAGACCTGCAGTTCATAATCATCTAAGGTAGGGGTTGAATGCAGGCTGTCCTGACCCCAGCACCAGCACTCTCTCCTCTGTATCATATTGAGGGGGCTTCTCTAAGAATCATGGATCTTTGATCCCAACCAAACTTATATAGGACCAATAGAAGAAAAGTATGGACATTCATAGCTGGACTGGATTGAACTTCCATGTCAGAATGGAACTGAAAGGGAAAGAGACTAATCATTTCTATGAGAGAACAACAGTGCAGGGAGATACTGAAAAAAGTGAAAAACATAACTCTTGGAGGTTTTTAGGGGGAGGGGAGAGAGTGGTAACAGACTGCTAATTTCACTGGTTTAGAAAACTCCTGGCATAGAAACTCATTCTATCAAAGCAGATCTGAAACTTTTCCAAACTTTTTTTTTGCTTTTTGGAGGAGGAAGGTATGGTAATTGAGATTAAGTGAGATTAAGCCCAAGGTCACAAGGTTAGTTTTTGTTTTAAATGTCTGAGGCCGGATTTGAACTCAGGTCCTCCTGACTCCAGGGTGGGGCCGGTGCTCTATTCACTGCACCACCTAGACTCCCCTAAACTTTTTTTCTTAAAGAGTTACCTGTGGACACTAAAAATTTAAATGACTTGCTCAAGGATCACAAGCCAGTACTGATGCATCACAAATAAAACTGGAACCTATCTTTTAACTCTGTGGCCATGTCATTCATAGGCATACACAATTTCACAGACCTCAGATTAAGAACTCCTGTACTCAGCTGTAACTCTCTTGAGGGGTCCCATAGATACAGAGATCTCATTTTACAAGTGGAAAAGCATTTTGCATAGTCCAATAAAAGGTGCTTGGTTTGGGGTTTTTTTTTTTGTCTTTTTTGTTTTGTTTTTGTTTTTTTTTCATTTGTGAAAAGGATGGGCTATTTGAAATTGTGACAGTCCTGGAAAACCTGGCACATGTAAACATAGGCCACCAAAATGAGAAGACTAAATGTAACAAAAAGTAAAGGAGGTTGGAGCCTGAGAAAGGAGCAAAATTGTGGGGATCTATAATAAGAACCCTGCTGGTACAACAGAGAGGAAAGAGAAGCCACCAGAAAGCATAGAACAAAAGGCGATCCTGATCCCAGGAGTGCCTGGAATGTTTGCTCTGAAGGCTCTAAGTTGTAGGCTCAACCTCTCAGTTCACTAGCAATCTTAACCCCTCTGTGTTAGGCAGTATCAGCCCTCTGTGTTAGCCCCTGCAGTGCTAGGAAGTAAATAGTCCCAGGGACGATAACATAAAGTATCTTTTCCTAGGATTGTTGCTTCTTCACTTAAGTTCTGGTTTACCTGGCTAAAGTTTGGGGCCAGGGTTCTAGACTTCTTTCATATACAACTGAATTCATCTTTTATATCTCCTAGATATAAACTATCTCCTAGATATCTCCTAGACCCAGCAACAGATTCAACTAAAATCAGTGTTGGAGTCATAAGGTGGCAGGTTTAATTCAACAAGCCTTTCTATGTGCCAGGTCCTGTGATGAGTGTTGAGGAAACAAAAACAAAAATGAAAACAGCCTCACCCTCAATGAGCTTATATTCTACTGGGGAGAAATGAAGTCTAGAGAGAAATATGTGTGTGTATATATGTGTGTGTATGCATGTATACACATACATACACATATGTGTACTATATATGTATATGCATATGCACACATAGATGGATATGCATATATGTATATATATGATAGGCAGTGGAAGTGTAGGGAGGGAAGCACTAACAATTGCATGCATCAGAAAAGGTTTCTCTATAGGCAGTGGCATCGGAATTGTGAAAGGAAGCTAGGGATTCTTTGAGGCAGAGGTGAAGAGGGAAGGCACTGCATTGGGGTGGGGTGACATGGGGAATGGATCAGCCAGTGCAAAGGTGCAGAGTTAAGGAAATAGAATGTCATATATATATAGGTAACAGGAAGTACCCTACTTTGGTTAGGAATGGAGAGTGTTTGATGGGGAAACAATGTTAATTATGTCTGGAAATATAAGTTGGAGCAAATTATGAAGGATTTTAAATGCCAGAAAGGAATGTTTGCATTTTGTCCCAAAGGCAATGAAGAGCCACTAAAGCTTCTTAAGGAAGGTGGTGTCATGATTAGATTCCATGGTCCATATCTCTCCCAAATGCAAATACAGAACTAGGTAGAAAAAGATTCATGTAAACAGTCATGAACATTGTTTATATGTATGCTTATCTGCCATTACAATGTTTCTGTTTGAACTTTGAAAGACTTTAGAACTCTGATTAGAGCAATGTTAAACTTCGAATCCAGAACACTGAAGGGAGTGGAGAGAATGAGTATTTATACAATGCATACTATGTGCCAAATACTGTGCTAAGTGTTTTATAAATAATATGTCATTTGATCCTCACAACTCTGGGAGGTAGGTTTGGTGATTATCTTCATTTTACAGTTGAGAAAACTGAGGCAAACAGACGTTAAGTGACTTGCCCAGGGTTATATAGCTAATAAGTATCTGAGACTGGATTTGAACTCAGGTCTTCCTGACTCCAGGCACAGCATACTATGCACCATGTTACCTAACTGCCTCAATTAAAGATGAATCATGCCAGCCATATCCTATCAGAAATGTGAGGGACTTAAAATTCAAAATGATACATGATCAATGTGGCATTTTATTTTGCTTGACTATGAGTATCTGTTCTGAGATATTTCTTTGTTACTGTTTTGTTTTTTAATAAAGGAGGAACAGAGGGAGGGAGAGATAATATTAAAAATTTTTAGTGTTTTGTTTGCAGAACCCCTTGGACCTTTTTATTTTCTTGCTAGAATACAATTTAAGAAACTCTGACCTAATCCAGTCACTATTTTACATCAGAGAAAACTGAAGTCCAGTGAGGTTTTATGACTTACCCAAGGTCAACAGCTAGTTACTACTAGACACCCCCTCCCCCAAAGTGTGGTCATTTGGGTAAGGTCTTGACTAAATATTGTCTCTACTTAACAGAGGCCCTCTTCGCAGAAAATAGTTATTACTGTCATAAAGCAGTTTCCATCATTCTGATTTCAAACACTTAAGAAAAGCCCATTTATAATCAAATAATTGATAGTCTTAATTACAGGTCATCTAGATCTATTCATTAAAGTAAGTCACCCATGTATGTCTCTTAGGCAACTTCACTCACCTACTAGTCTGGTTTACTGTATTTGAAAAAAATACAATCTCCATGTTTGAAATATATCTATAATCCAGCTTTCCCCAAAACAAATTCAAAATGGCACCCCTCTCCAATTGTTCTGATAGCAAAGTTTCACTGTGGCTTTTGTTTGTTTGGTTTTGCTGTTGATTTTGGGGGAAGACATGCCATTGGTCTGAATCTACTCTCTTTGTAAACATGGTTTCTTGGGACCACCACAAGAGCTGGGAATTTCTTACCATAACTGGCAAACATGTATATCTCGCATGGTTTAGCTTTAGAGTAAGAGTGCTAATATAGGCATGAATTATGTTGAATTCAGTGAAACATTCATATTACTTTACACTGAGCTATCTCCAAGGTTTGTAGTGTGCTTACATAGTAATTATCTCTCTTAAAAAAAACCTATAAACATCCCTTTAGATATTGTGATTTTTGCTTGAGAGTATAGCAAATTTACTGAACCATTTAATTAAGTTAAGTGTTTAAACTTCAGGAGGTGTTGATTGATTCTAATCAGTATTTTCTGCCAGTATAATTGAAGCCTTCTCTTGGACAGTGAAGCAAAAAATAAAATGTTATTTGGTCTTTAGATTAGTTGATCACAAATTTAGCTCAGCCCTAATCATGTGAACCTCTGTGAGAGTGGATGTGGCCAATTTTTCTTTTCCTTTTTAAGTTGGCCAGCCATTAGGAGTAGGGAGGAGATGAGCCTTGAAAGAGAAGATACCAGCCCATCCGGCAGTGCAGTAGGAGGTCCTTACCACTTCACTCCAAGACATGAACCCCAAGCCAAACCACTTTCAGCTTTTATAGTTTGTACTCTTCCCAAAAACCCAGCAGGGAGATTTTTTTTTAGGAGGGATGTTCACCACCTGCAGAAAGTGACTTTTCCTCTTAATTGTTCTTTTCCCTGAAAATTTCCAACTTCTCACCTCCTGGGTCAGTTTCCTCATCTATTGCAAAACTATTACTGAGAGGAATGAGGTGAACCAAGCAACAGGCCTTTACAATGCTGCAGTGAGCTTGGGGTATGGTCTATGTGGAGTTCTGGCAATAAGGAAATCACTTTAAGCAGGCCTTTATTGGTTCTGGTTTGTGTCCAGAGAAGGGGAAGGAAAGAGCTGGGAAATGAGAGACCACACAGGAACACTGCTGGGCAGCTTTCTTGGCTTGTGTGGCAACTGAGAGCCTGCCCCTAGGAATGACACCCCCCCCCCCCAACCAACCTCAGCTTTTTACCACCAGGTTCCCCATTAGTGAGTATAAAATGATTTTCCTGGCAGGCTGCCCTGGGTTCCTCCTGAGACAAATCTGCTCTAGTTGACTTCAGTTTTGTGCAAAATAATGTATAATGGGTACTGCATTTTTCTGCTAAGAAAATGTGGACTGTTAAACTAGCTCAAACCGCCCTCTTGTTCTCCAGTGCTGACTCATTTTAATTATTGAACATCTCTCCCTAGAAAATACTCTTTGTGCTGTTTGCTGAGGATCTGGCAGTTTTAACACAATTTGGAAACTTTTCATAGATTGATCACCCCAGGAAAACAGGCAGCTGAACAACAGAGAAATTCTGGAGTTTTCAATTAGCTTTCAATTTGATGTCAAAGAAGACATGAAATGGATCCATTCTTTTTTCTTCAGCTGTCACCTCCTCCTTCACTCACAAAGTTGGTTAACTTGATTTTATGACATTCAGATGTTCATTTCTGGATACCATATGATGGCTTACCTTGAGTAGGGATAGCTCTTCAAACAATTATATGAGGTCCACAGGAAAAAAAAAAGCCACGTTATTCTAATCATGATGTGGGGTTCCGATCTTCCCATTCCCTCTGTCCTTGAAAACCATACTCCAGCTCTTACCAGTGCTAGACTTGTCTACGGTTAAAGAGATTTGTACTTGAGGTCACCTCCTATTATTCCGGTGACCTGAAAAAACTGAATTCACCTCTGTCCAGAAGGTGAGCAGCTTGCTCTATACTTAGCAGCAGAATTTAGTTCACCCTCTGTGATGAAAAACATAAAGGCTGTGGTCCGCTTCAGACAAATACTCAGAGAAGGTCTGCTCCTTAATAATAGGGTCACATCAGGTCCAAGGCCTGGTCTCCAGCTTTACATGTGTATCAATTCAGCTAAGGCTCTGAGGGACTGACTCATGCTCATTCAACTCACATGGGGCTCATATAGAAGCCAGAAAACCAATATATCCTTCTTTAAAAGAAACTGGACCTTTAGTATAACTGATGTAGGGAATGCCTAGAGAGGAAATTCTCCCTACCCACAAGAGCTAGGCATGTATAGTCTTAGTTCCCCGAGGGATTAAGAGATTGAGTGATCTGCCTAAGGTCGTAAAACCAGTATGCGTTAGACACTGGATTTGAACTCAAGGATCACTCTCTACCCACTCTGCCATGATGCCTCTTGTTCATACACAGTGGTTAAATAACAGGAACAAGTCGCCTATACTGGGCACTCAGTCTTTAAGGATAAGTCAGAGGGTCATGAGGCAGCTGGGTGGCATAGTAGATAGAATGCTGGGCCTAGAGTCAGAAAGACGTTATCTTTATTAGTTCAAATCTGGCCTCAGACACTTACTGGCTGTGTGACCATGGACAAGTCACTTAACCCTGTTTGCCTCGGTTTCCTCATCTGTAAAATGAGCTGGAGAAGGAAATGGCAAACCACTCCAGTATCTCTGGATAACCCAAGAAAACTCCAGATGGGGCCATGAACACTCTGAAATGACTAAACAACAACATAGTGTTGTAGGATCATAGGATTAGACCTGCAGGGGATCTTAGAAGTCATCTAATTGGTGTCATATTCAAATAGAAAAGATCTCTACAGGCAACATATCAACCTAGAAAACCAGAAGCTAACATAATCTATGTTGTATTGAATTTTTATTCATTTTGTTCAAGATTTCCCAATTACATTTTAAACTGGTCTTACCATGTCACTACTCCTACTCAGATTACAGTGGCTCCCTATTGTCTCCAGGACCAAATAAAAATTTCTCTGTTTGGCATTCAAAACCCTTCATCCCCAGCCCCCTCTTACCATTGCAGTCTTCTTACACCTCACTCCCTTTCATTTACCCTTTGATCCAGGGACATTGGCCTCCTGGTGTTCCACAAACAGGACACTCTGTCTCTCAGGTCTGGGCATTTCCTCTGGTTGTCCCCCATGCCTAGGAGACAGGATCTCATGCTCTCCCTCCTCTTCTCTACCTACTAGCTTTCCTAGCTTCCTTTGAGTCCCATCTAAAATCGCATCTTTTACAAGAAGCTTTTCCTAAACCCTCTTATTTCTAGTGCCTTCCCCCTCTTATTTAAACAGGTTTTTTGTACATATTTGTTTGTGGTCTCTCTCATTCAATTTTAAGCTCTTTGAGGGCAGACACTGTCTTGTTGTATCTTCAATATTTAACACAGTGCCCAGTATATACTAGGTGCTTTAAAAAAATATTTATTGACTATTGTTCAAGCCATAGTGGAGTTTTATACATTACATGCAGCCCAAGTGTGGCACCTCTGACCTAGTGAAGGAAACTAAGAGTGATAGAGTTTAAGGGATTTGTCCAAGATTGGCAAAACCAAAGTTCAAACATGTGTCCCCTGATTACAAACGTAGCTCCCTTTCTGTTGTACTGCACTATTGAGAAGATGAAATTAAAGGTCTGAAGGAAAAAAAAGCTCTAAAGGTGACTTCATAAACATAGAATTAGACCAGAGGGAATTAACAGTTATTTAGGTATATTTCTGTCCATCTATGGTAACCTGATGAATTGGTCTTCTCCACGAAGGATATGCCTTTCCTAAGAACCAGGGTGGAATCATAGCAGAGCCCTCCTTCCCCCTGGATAGTACTATAGAAATGCTGACAGAATATTCTCCTCTCTCCATTGTTTTCCACTGCTTCCAGAACATTCTTTCATTAAAAAAGCATTGAGATTGTATCTTGTGATGTGCTACCCAAAATCACAGCCTATTTCATATGTGTTTATGGTTAGATTAGTAATTTCCGGATGAAGGTGGAGCTCAGCTTTTTGAGTGGATTGGAGAGATTCCCTACTTTTAAACGTAACTTACTTGGAAAACATCTCACAGGTCAAAATTACTCGTTGGGAGATTTCTACAAGTGGCTAACGTGCTGCTCCTTTTGTTGTTCAATTGTTCAACTCCTTGTGCATCCGTTTGGGGTGATCTTGGTAAAGATATGGAATAGTTTGCCATTTCCTTCTCCAGTTGATTTAACAGATGAGGAAACTGAGGCAAGCAGGGTTAAGTGACTTGCCCAGGGACACACAGCTATTAAGTATCTGAGGCCAGATTTGAACTTGGAAAGAAAGGTCTTCTTGACTCCAGGTCAGGAGCCAAATCCACTGTGCCACCTAACTTCCTCTGTTGCTCCTTAGGAGTTTCCATTTCAGAGGGATTCTTTTCCTGAGCCTATTTCCATTGAGAGCACATAGACCTCATTTCCCCAACCAAAATTCAGGACACGTGATCTGGCAAAACCTGGTTAAAACTATACACTGTCTTGGGGCGGCTAGGTGGCGCATTGAGTAAAGCGCCAGCCCTGGAGTCAGGAGGACACGAGTTCAGTTCCAGCCTGAGACACTTAACACCCACACAAAAATACTAGCTGTGTAACCTTGGGCAAGTTATTTAACCCCAATTGCCCTCCAAAAGGCAAAAAAGAAAAACCTATATGCTGTCTCTTAGTAAAATCAGGACTCTCCAGTAGAAAATAATATGTGTGTTTGCTCTAGCACAGGGGTGGAGAACATGAGGCCCTCTAGGTCCTCAAGTGCAGCCCTTTGACTGAATCCAAACTTCACTGAACAAATCCCCTTAATAAAAGAGAAGTATGGATTCAGTCAAAGGCCATGTGTGTCCTTGAGGTAACAGGTTCTCCATCCCCACTCTAGCCCTATGCATGTATGGACTATAGAATCACAAACTCACTAACTTATTGGGGACCTCAAAGGTCATTTAATACTAGGTAGGAAATCTTTCTTGGCTTTTATTAATGGGAAGAGAGGATTGCTTCTGTACAATTTCAACTAATTCTGCCCATAAGTGTATGGAAGGACTGTATTCTGTGACCTTTTTCTAGAGAGTAGAAGTGTGGCATAATGGACAGTAAGCCAGTCTTGTAAACAAGAAAATCTGAGTTCCAGTCCTACCACTAATACATAATAGCTGTGTGACATTGGGCAAATTACTTAACCTTTCAGTGCTTTAGAAAACTCTTCAGGTCCTGTTGGGTCTGAGGCGTGGCTGGCCTCTGGGCAGCCTGCTCTGTGGCTACCATCACGTGTCACCCTGCTGCAGGTGCATGTCACAGCCTGCGGTTGGATCCTGGAAGCCATCCCAGCTGGGCTGGTGGAGGGGGCAGTAGTGGCGGCTGACCTGGAGGCAGGTCATGCTAGTTCGAATTCCTGCTGGACAAGCATCCAGGCAATGCCTGCCCCATTCTGTACCAACTGTACTAGTTCAGCTGCTAGTTCAGTTTTTAGAACAGGCTTCTAAATCTTCAATTAATGAACAGAACCAGGTTCAATCTCCAGCTAATCACAAGAGAAATAGAATTTTAAAACTTCTTGCTCTTAAAGTTGCTGCATATTTGAAATGGGATTTAGACACACTAGAGAAAAGCTTGTCTGTTCAGGTTCTGAATGTGCTACTAAATGAACTGCTGTGTATCAGTAAAATTACTCCAGGGACAAAACATGTACTTTGCCTCCAACTACTACTATGGCTATCCTACTCTACAATAGAGGTGCAATTAGAATAATTGTTCAAGGTAGCTTCCCCATCAAACAGATGAAATCTACACACACACACACACACACACACACACACACACACACACACACACACGCACACTCCCCCTAATTGAGTGTTATGAATCAAATACAGCAAGAGGAGTTAACAGAAAACTTCTTTTTTGCTCCTGAATGTTGTATACCTAATCTGTTTTACTGATCAACTTTCTATTTTTTAATCATTTAATAATATTTTATTTTTTCCTAATTACATGTAAAAACAATTTTAACATTCTTTTTTTTGAGCTCCAAATTCTCTCCCACTCTCCCTCTCCTCCCTGAGATGGTAAGCAATTTGATATATGTTATACATGTGCAAACATGCAAAACATATTTTCATAATAGTCATGTTGTAAAAGAAAACACCAAAAAAAGCACACCCAAAAAATGAAGTGGAAAATGGAATGCTTCAACTTGCATTCAGACTCCATCAGTTCTTGCTCTGGAAATGGATAGCATTTTTCATCATGAGTCCTGTGAAATTGTCTTGGATCATTGTATTGCTGAGAATAGCTAAATCTTTCACAGTTGATCATTGTACAATATTGCTGTTACTCTGTACAATGTTCTACTGGTTCTGCTCACTTCACTTTGCATCAGTTCATGTAAGTCTTCCCAGGTTTTTCTGAAAGCATCCTGCAAGTCATTTCTTATAGGACAATAGTATTCCATCACAATCATATACCACAACTTGTTCAGTCATTCAATGGGTATCCCCTCAATGTCCAATTCTTTGCCACTACTATAAATATCTTTGTAGAAATAGGTCCTTTTCCTTTTTTAAAATCTCTTTGGGATAGTACTAGTACTGCTATTGCTGGGTCAAAGATGTATGTATGCATAGATTTATAGCCATTTGGATATTGTTTCCAGAAAGGTTAGATCAGTTCACAGTTCCACCAACAGTGCATTAGTGTCCCAATTTACCCACCTCCCCTACAAAATTTATCACAGAAAACATTTTTTAAATGCTAAAAGAACAGACTGCTGATTTCATTCTAATATTAGAGGCAGCATTGAAATTAAACAAGGATTTTTATTTCCACACAATGAGAACACTGGATTTATTGGCTATAAGACCCGACATGGCAAATGGAGAAACTTAGAGTTAACAGCTCAATTAATAATAAAACTGAAGTAAATGCAGTGCCAAGTATATTATGATTTGGGTACAGTTTACTTGCAAAAAGGCACTACAAATTCAACTGTCTGTGAGAATGCAAGGGAAAAACTTTTCAGGACCAAAGAATTTATTTCAAAGAAAGACTCATTATCTCTCTATGGCTCCATAGATGAGTAAATGTTAGCTGGCTATTGTCAGGCTGGGGATGTCCTTGCACTTTCTGATAATACATCACAACAGTCAACTTCATAGAGTCAAATTCATATCTGTATGAGATCAGGCAACTATCAATGCTTGGATACTCTGTCACTCCTGTTGGCCCAAGTCATTCAGCAAATATTTACTAAGTACCTGCCAGGGACCAGGGTAGTGATAAATATGTTCCTTGAAGATAATCTAATACTGAGTTCACCTGTTTAGTTCAGTCAGTCTGTGCTAAGAGAATTGTTTTTTTTTATTTAAAAAATACTTATTTAGCATTTTATTTTCCCCAATTACGTGTTAACATGCATTTTAAAAACTTTTTAATTCCAATTTTTCTTCTTCCTTCCTTTCCCTTCCTCCTCATTGAGAAGCCAAGCACTTTTATATAGGTTACACATGTGCAGTCATGTAAAATATATCTCCATATTAGTCATGTTGTGAAAGAAAAAACATACCAAAGGGGAAAAAAACAAGAAAAATAAAGTATTTTTAAAGTATACTTCAATCTGCATTCAGATTTCATCAGTTCTTCCTCTGGGGATGGATAGTATTTTTTATCCTACGTCCTTCAGAATTGTCTTAGATCATCATATTGCTAAGAATACCTAAGGTATTCTTACAGTTGCTCATCATACAATATTGCTATTACTGTGTACAACGTTCTCCTGGTTCTGCTCATTTCACTTTGCATCACTATGTAAGTTTTTCCACATTTTTCTGAGAGCATCCTGCTTGTCATTTTTTATAAATGCTAAGAGAACTTTACCAGAAAGTTCACCAGGGAGTCAGTCTGTTGAAGCCAGTGGTAATCAGGGACTTTATATGGGTGATTACTAGTGGCCTGCTTAGTTTGGTTAGGAATCTAATTCACTGTAAATCATGGTGGGAGGGGCCCTGCCTTCCTCAGCACCACCAGTAATAACTGCTGACCAAGTGCCAGTGAGAAGCAGAGAGACATCACAGTTCTCCAGCCCAATCCTTAGAGCCATTATGCAGGGTGCAGGCAGACAAGCCAACCTAGCCAAAGGAGTTCAGCATTATGAGAAAGAGTGACAGGAGTTAGCACCCTGAGACATGTACATCAAACCACCACCACCACCTTGACCACCATCTGCCATCAGATCCTGATAGAGACAACACAGGACCCTGAACCCAAGAGCCTTGGGAACAGCACTGCTTCCAGCCCAGTGCCCTCAGCCATTATCCTGGGAAGCAACACCTGCTCCTAAAGAGGCTGCAGCTACAGCTATTGAAAAACCAGAATGGAAAATTTTTGCCACCAGAGTCCTTGCTACTTTGTGCCAATATAGTTCAGCATCAAAAACAGATAGGATTTAATCAATGAATATGACATTAAAGAAGATGCATCTGTTTTTGTGCTGCACCCTAAGGACTAAGGGACTTTTCCATCTCGCTGGCATCTGAAACTTTCCATATGTGTTGTCTCCCCATTAGAATCTGAGCTCCTTAAGAGCACAGACTCACTTGCTTTTCTATTTGTGCTTCTGGCACTTAGCACAGTGCCCTGCCCATAGTAAGGACTTAATGAGTGCTTCATTCATTCATTTATTTGTGTGTGTGTGTTTGTTTGTTTTTAAAAAATAAAAGAAAACTGTTCAAGTTGCAGAGAACATGTTCACTTGCATTGGTTCCCTCTAGGTCCAGTTCTTCACCCTAGAACTTAGCCTGCAGAAGTAGCAGCCATCCCAGCCACACTCTCAGCATAGTCCCCTCAACTGTCTGGGACAGCGTTCACCTGGGAACTTGTTGTTTGGGATGGCAAAACAACCCAGGATTGGCCAGGTCATCAAGAAGACTCTTTGCTCCTTCTGGAAAGGAGCCAAGTTCTCTAACTGGCCAAATTTAATTTTTCAAACTTTATTTAGGCCACCATAAAGATTTGTCTCTTTTAATGGCAGAAAACCCAGTTTCTTAAGTGTTTCCTCAGGAGTTGCTTCTATACCACCCACTAAGCCTGTTCATCCCACACCCCATTAAGGAACAAACACCAAATGGAATGATGGAATGTTAGTAAAATATTATCTCTAGTAATAGCCAGAGCAGTGGGCCTCAGAAAGTTTATTCAGCGGCTTATGTCAGTTACAATGATAGTAACTCTTGTATATCATATGTTAAAGTCTATAGTATATAACCTTTACAACAACCCAATGAAGTAGGTATTACAAGGATCTCTATTTTGTAGATGAGAAAACTGAGGCCCAAAGATGTTTGTTAGACGTTACCTAGAGTTACACAGCTGGTAAGGGCTTCCTTCTAAGCCAAGTCACAGAGAGAGAGAGAGAAATAGTTCCATATTCAGCTGATCTAACTGTAGCAATAATTGACCATATACAGACCAATCTAATGGGCAAAGGATACAGAGGATGCATGTGCTCACTCAGCCTTGTTGCCACCTATATCTTAGCATTGGCTTAAGTTCCAAAAGAGGAAGCAGCCCACAATATAGTCCCAAGCAACTGGCAACAGTCAGAACTTTGAAGTCTAGTTCTGAATGGCCCAGGGTGTTTAGGGATAGTGGTGTTTTCTGCTGGGGAGGGCAAAGAGAGTTAGAATCTTTTTTTTTGCCTTTTTTTGGAGGGGGAGGGCAGGGCAATTGTGGTTAAGTGACTTGCCTAAGGTCACACAGCTAGTAAGTGTTAAGTGTCCAAGGCCGAATTTGAACTCAGGTCGTCCTGATTCCAGGGCTGGTGCTCTATTTACTGCACCACCTAGCCACTCCAAGAGTTAGAATCTTTGACAAATATGCCCACTAACCCAAAGTAACTGGTAGTACCATCCCCATTTTATAGATGAGGAAACTGAGACCTAGAAGAGTTGAAGGATTTGCCCACAGTCATGTGCTGATCATTGCTGGAGCCAGCCTTGACCAGTCTTCTGATTACCTATCAAATGCTAGACCTCTAATTGCCCTAAATTTCATCTCCCTGGCTCCTAGTTAGGGACATTAGTTCAAGGTCTGATGGATCATTATCTTTCTCTACAAATTTTTTATTTCATGAAACCACATGAACTAGAAGACCAAGGCTAAAGTCTCAGGAGTGCCATTAATTTATCATCTAACCTTAAACAAATACCCCTGAATTTCATTGTCTCCATTTTTAATGTGGGAATAATGTCTGCCTTCCCTCCCTCCCTCACAAAGATGTAAGGATAAAATCAGATAGTGTATGATAGTATTTTGAAATATATGTGTATATATGTGTGAGTATATTATATATACATATATATATATACACAAATTCAAAATATTTTTAATGTACTGATCTGGATATACTTTGGTGACTCTGTTTTCATTATGTGCTCATAACCTCCACCAATGAAGACAGCAACCCCAGCATATCTCCTCAACTTCATTCTTGTCCATATTTTTTTCATAAATTTTTTGTCGAGAATGTACCCAATGTGATGAGCATCTTTCTTTTCATTCTTTTGATATAGTGAGGATACCAAATGCACCATTTAGGCAATGCCATCTGTTAGTTTTCATTTTTTTCTATATACAGTCATCTTCCTTTTCTAGTTATACTTGACCTTATATTTCCCGCTACTTCTCAAGGATAAGTTCTCCCTGATAATACAATGTACCCAACTTTGACCTGCTGTGAGACCTACAGTCGCTATTTAACCTTCAAAGTTCTATCTAAATAACTTAGAGCAGAGGAAATTTCCATGCAACTGAAAAAATTACAGATTATAATTTTACCCTGCCCTCATTCCAAAAAAGAAAAAAGAAGAATATTATAGTAACTACCAATCAGTACCGTTGCTTTCTGATTTTTCTATCTGTATGAGGATAGTCTATATATATGCATGCATCTTTGATGAATACCTGAAAAAGGAACAGGTAGGCTTTCACAGATGATTTTCTATATTGGTATCATTCCCTTCCATGGATACATGTATTCTCAGACTAAGATAAATAATACTGGAACACATTGATTGGAAAAGAGAGAAATGGGAATAATGTCTAGCATATCAGTATAACAGTTTGGATAGTATGCCACATAGCCATTCTTATGTGGATTATATCAATATTGACATTTAATAAAATAGAAATTAAAACAACTTACTATTATTACAAATATAGTTTCAATATAACAAAGTCATTAAAAGAGTTTCAGGTATCCCCAGGGTCCCTAAATCATACCCTAAAAACCACTGGTATAGAAATTTTAAGATCCCTCTGTAGTCAGACATAGTAGTGCCTGCCTATGATGGCAACTACTAGAAAGGTTGAAGCTGGCAGATCTCTTGAGCTTGAGAGCTTCAGTGAGCCAAGATGATTGGGTGTCTACACTAAGTTCAGCATTAATAGAGAGGGCCCCTGGGAGTATGGAGCCATAAGGTTGCCTAAGGAGAAGTGAACTGGTACAGAACAGAAACAGAGAAGGTCAAAGCTCCTGTGCCAATCAGCAGTAGGATCAGGTCTATGAATAGTCCCTGCACTTCCAACCTGGGTAACAAAGTACCTAATTTAAAAAAATCCTCTGTATTTATCATTCACTGTTTTGTAAGAAAGCATATGACCACCTAAAGGAAAATGTAGTCTTTAAAGGTCTCAGACAAAGTGTTTCACATACATATATCAAAATTATATAAGACTCCATGACATCAATCATTCAATCAATAAACATTTATTAAGTGCTTGCTACATTTCAGGTACTGTGCTAAGTATTGGGAATATAATAAAGAATAAAAACATTCCCTGTCTTCAAGAAGCTTACATTTTATTATATATATATATATATATATATATATATATATATAAAATTTTCCCCAATTACATGTTAAAATAAAAAGTTTTGAAATAAAAATAATTTTTTTTAATGTTCTGAGTTCCAAATTCTCTCTTTCTCCTTCCCTCCTCTCCCCCCTCCCCAGATGGTAAGCAATTAGATATAGTTTATACAATTATGTAAAACATTTCCACATTAGTCATTTTGTATAAGAAGACTTAAAAGAAAAAGAATGAAAGTGAAAAATAGCATGCTTCAGCCTATTTTCAAACAGTATCAGTTCTTTCCCTGGAGGCAGATAGTATATGCTTCATCATTAGTCCTTTGGCATTGTCTTGGATCACTGTATTGCTGAAAATGACTAAATCATTTAGAGTTATTCTTCAAATAATATTGCTCTTACTGTGTACAATGTTCTACTGGTTCCGTTCACTTCACTATGCATCATTTCATGTAAGTCTTTCCAGGTTTTTCTGAAATCATCCTGCTTGTCATTTTTATAGCACAATAATATTCCATTACATTATATGCCACAGCTTGTTTAGCTATTCCTCAATTGATGGACATCCAGAAGCTTGCACTTTAATAGAAGAGACCATGTGTAATTAAATAAATACGTACACAGTACAGACTAAGGGTAACCTTAGAGAGGAAAGCTTTAGAAAATCGAAGGTCCAAAAAAGGCATCCTGAAGAAGGTAATGTTGGAGCTGAAATTTGAAAGAAGTTGAAAATTCTAAGATGATGAAGAAAAGCATTCCAGGCACAGGGGATACATGATGCAAAGGCCTGGAGACGGACCATGGAAATAACGAGTAGACCAAGTTAGCTGGGTTATAAAACTATGAAATAACTTTATTCAATGACGGCCTGAGTACTGACATTAAGTAAGATGCTGAAACATATAGGTTATATGCTCACCTAAGGTAGTTTATCCATGACATAAAAGATATCCTGTACAGATCCAAACAAAAAAAGATTCCTTATTAATGGTGAGGTTCTCCATAGGCTTTTCTTTACATTGTGGTTGTATTATTGCACCAAGTCCTAGAATACCACTAAGCCAATTTAATGAAATACAGAACAAGGGGGGGAAAGATTAATCTAATCAGCCAACTCTGAAAAAAAAACAATCTACATAGATAGATAGATAGATAGATAGGCAGACAGACAGATAGATGATAGATAGATAGATAGGCAGACAGACAGATAGATGATAGATAGATAGATAGATAGATAGATAGATAGATAGATAGATAGATAGGCAGACAGACAGATAGATGATAGATAGATAGATAGATAGATAGATAGATAGATAGATAGATAGATGATAGATAGATAGATAGATAGATAGATAGATGATAGATAGATAGATAGATAGATAGATAGATAGATAGATAGATAGATAGATAGAGACAGAGATTAGAAAATGGCATACCTAGACAGCCAATCCATTCCTTCAGTCTATTAACATAGTCTAATAAGAGTTGAATGGAACTTAATGAACTAGGGCTAGTATTGAGTAGGAAGAATTCAGGACAGATTATATTTGAGAAATTCTGCAATTATTTAAAAAATAACAACAATTTGCATGTATAGTTTAAAAAGTGTTTTCCTTACAATAAGCCTATGGAATTGGGAAATAACTAAACAAGCCTGTGGTGTACAAATGTCATGACCACCATTTTACAAGAGGAAGTTAAGATTCACAGAGGTCAAATGACTTCCATAGTAATACAGCTAATAAGTGGCAGACCTGGGATTCGAACCCAGTTTTTTGGACTCCAAGGTTAGGGCTCTTTCCATTCAACTATGCTGCCTTTTGAGGAACCATTGGTCCTTACCACAAAATAATAGCATTCTTCCATTGGTTCTCCATGGCTATGATCTCAGAAGAATAAATATCACACATTATCAAGAGGATGATGGATAGGAGCTAATATGGACTGTTTTTCCCTAAAACCTGATATAAATAAAACATGAATCCAGCTGTAATCATACATATTTTATGAAGACCAAGAAGAAAAAAACAAAAATTACAAAGATTGAGGATGATAAAATAAAGTATCTGTATTTGAAAAGGAAGGCATATTTTTTTAAAAAAGGACTTTCACATTTAAAATATATATGCCAAATTTGATGCTATTACTTTGCAACATATACCTATATATTTTTCCTATCTGGGATTTCATATTATGACTATGACACATATTTGGACAATTCGGTAATAATAATAATAATCTCATCCCTTTGCCCAGTGTTAGACAATCATGTCTTTATTATAGGGATTGATTCCTGCTGAGGCAGAAACCAATAGACACATCTGTTATACAGAAATGTTCATTTAATATGATCCTTTGTAATAAGATCAACAAGGCTCTGCTATAATGAACCATCTGCCAGAATATGAAAATAGCCACATTACCTTCAGTTTGATTCAATTCAACATTTATTAAGCACCTACTTTGTACAAGGCACTATGCTAGGTATCAAAGATACAATCAAACAAAACAATTTCTGACATTCAAGAATTTATACTCTAAGGGAGAGCTATCCACACAGAGATAACTAAACATACACACAAGCATATATATACAGACATAGAATGTACAACATGGAAAACATATAAACACATATGTGGGTATGTGTACACACATATAGATATGGTGTGTACATGTGTGCATGCATGTTTTATATATATGACCATGTATATATGTTCCATCAGTTAAAAGGGGTGAACAGATCTAGGGAAAGTATATGGGAGAGTACACACATAAGGAACATAAGTGACCAGGACACATATACAGAGACACAACTGATACTTCTGATCCTTCAGTACCTCTAATGTCCCCTGGTGATATCATCAAGCTGTTCCTCTTGAGTCTGTTCCCATTAGACAGCTGGCCACTGGTCTTGAGAGCAGGGGCTTTCTTTTACCTTCCTTTGTATCCCTAGCATTCAGGACTTAGTGCCTGGCACATAGTAGGCTCTTAATAAATGTTTATTGACTGATAGACTATAATGGCCAGAAATCCTCTCTTTAATAAGAGAGAGTTGATACTCTTTAGACATGACTAAAGCTATTAGCCACTATATATAACTAATGTCCAAACACCAGGCAGAGTGCCCCAGATTAAGCTTAATTATGCTTTTTAAACTTAGTTCTTTCTACTAGAAGAAACGTTATCGCCATGTTTCAACTCTCTATCTGACTTAGGGTTAGAAAGTCTTTTTAATTCCCACTTAATTTCTTCCTGGAACTCCTATTCCCCTAAACACATTGAAGGGCCCTCTGCCAAGGAAACCTGACATAATTGGTTATAAATGAGCTGCCACTCACATTACTCAAGTGTATTTGTAATCTCTGAAATGTGGCAATTCCTTCTAATGATAAAGAGTGGAACCCACCCATGCCTTCCCATCCTGTGTAAGCCTTGTCTATGTTTTCTCAAAAACTTCACCACAAGAGCATGCACCAATGTACTGTGTAGGCCTTTCTCATTTTCTCCCAGTGGCACAAAGGAACCAGTCGAGCACTCTGACTATCCACTCATAAGTCACATAACAGGAACAAACAGAGGTTTACATACCTATAGCAGAAGGATATTCAAAAAGGATAGGCACTCAGGGCACCTTAAGTTAATTCAGCTGAGCAAAGCTCCTTTGCCAGAGTCACTCACTGTGACCCACCAGCTCTAGCTCCTTGTGTTTGTTTCATACTCAAATGATGAATAAGTGACATCAACAGTCCAGAACCAACCAAGTCTCAAGGAACGTCTCCATACCTTTTAAGGAATAACCAGTTTAACTTGGATGAGGGAAAGGGGGAGGGTTAGATCATTGCTCCTGCTGCAGGAAGACTTTCACAAAGTTTGGTATAGATAGGCAAGAAGTCGTACATAGCTCAGGAATTACTGATGTTCCCTGGGTCAATTTCTTTCAGTGTTAATAAAGTCTAGGATATTTTTCCCATACTTTTTATATCTTCCCTTCCTTCAGATAATGCCCTCACAATTATATCACTTCCATCATGAATCTTCTCTATATGTAATTGGTCCAACCCATCTATTTTCTTTATCTGTATTCTTTTCAGTACCATTTTTAAATTTTCTCTATAAGTACCCAAGAAACTGCAATGTTAGGGTTCAAGTGTGGCAGTTCCATTAACCTCAAAGAAGAAAATAGTTTGTTGAAATGGCTTTTGAAGCTTTTCTCATTTTTCTTCCATATCTAATTCTCCTTTCATTTTCATCCTTGTATGTCCTTGGGATAACGTTACCCAGTCGAATATATTGTCAAACTTTCTTTAAACTGGTCTCATCTTCCACAACTTCTCCCTCTTTTTATGAGATAACATTGTTAACCATTGTCTGTTGTTCTTCTTTATAAGATTTCATAGGCAAGTTTATATATATATATATATATATATATATATATATATATATATATATATTTGTTTTGCTTTTTGGAGGGGGGAGGGCAGGACAATTGGGGTTAAGTGATTTGTCCAAGGTCACACGACTAGTTTTTATGTTAAGTGTCTGAGGCTGGACTTGAACTCGGGTTCTCCTGACTCCAGGACCAGTGCTCTATTTACTGCGCCACCTAGCCTCCCCACAGGTTTATATTCTAGCCTAGTGTGGGCCTGGAGTCAAGAAGATTCATCTTCCTGGGTTTGAATCTGGCCTCAGGTACTTACTATCTTGTGTGAACCTAGGGAAGTCATTTAACCATATTGCTCAGTATCCTCATCTATAAAATGGTCTGGAGAAGGAAAAGGCAAACTACTCTAGAATCTCTGCAAAGAAAACTCTAAATGGGGTCGCAAAGAATCAGACACAACTGAAAAAAGACTGAAAGGGCAGCCTTTGGCAGCCATCTCTCTTTGGCAAATAAGTCAGATTTTACTGGTCTCCTTGTGACAATAAATGCACATTCATTAAATGTCTAGATGAAAGTATTATAGTCAATTTGATGTCAATCTATTGTCCATTTCACTTCTTGATTTTCAATTAGTTTAAATAAATAAGGGTTCAATCGTTTTAATTAAATTCCATTTTTTTCACTGTTTTTTCTTCTTCCTCCTTTTCCTCTTCCTTCAAATTCCAATTTTAACTCTAAGTAGTTGATGGTCTGTGTATAGACATACAGCTGACTTAAATATAAATCCAACATCAATAAAAATTCTTTTCCTCCTTGTTAAAATGAGATCTATTTCATTCTTTATCTCTTTCATTTCTCTGAGCCATCACAGCTATTTTTTCCCCAGGACCCACAAACCCTTTTGGCTTACAATTCAAGTATATCAAAGAAATCACAAAAGCCAAGCTAAGAAGAGAAGGCCGTTGCCTTCCTCCTGCCTGGTCATATTCCTACCATTATATATAGAATGTCCCAAAAGTTTTAGAGAGGTTTTAAGAACTAATAGCTTAAAACTGCACTGTCTTTTGGAACACCCTATGTGTATGTATATGTGTATACATACATGTAGGTATGTATGTGTACATCTATACATACATGTAGATGTGTATTGTACATATATACATATGTATCTGAAGTACTTTACATAAGCAATAATAAGTATTTATTAAGCATCTACTATGTCACAAGTACCAGAGATACAAAAAAAAGTCTTTGCTTCCCCTCAATAGCTACTTCCATCAAGAAGCTTACATTCCAATGAGGGAGACCACATACACACACATATGTATGTATATATACATATAAATATATACACACACACTTATATGTGGGTATATACAAGGTATCCTGAGAAAGGAAGACACTAGAAGTTGAAGGGACCAGGAAAGGTCTCCTGTAGAAGGTGGCCCTTGACTTGGACCTTGAAGGAAATCAGGAATTCCAAGGTGTGGAGGTGAGGAGGAAGAGCATTCTAGGCATGGAGAACAGCCAGTAGAAAGGTAAAGAGATAGGAAATGGAGTGTCCTGTAAGCATATATGAAGACTGTAAAGGTAATAGCTAGTCACACTGTAAAGAATTTTTAATGTCAAACAGAGGACTTTATATTTGATCCTAGGGGTAGCAGGCAGACAGACAGAGAGAGAGAGAGACAAAGAGAGATCAAGATAAAGAGATAGCAAGGAAACACAGCAGAGGGCTTCTAGGTCACCAGAAGTTCTAGGAAGACCGTTCAGCTGTGCCTCTCATTAGCTTGACCAGCCTAAGCAGAATGAATAGACTGTCATCTGAAAATATGACGAGGAGATTCTAAAATGATATGTAGCATAGTGAGGAAGTCACATTATAAAAGGCATATGGTCACTAATACTGACAGACTGACCAGGGAAACAGTAGATAGACATCTCCCATCTCCAGTTCACTCTAAGATATATGTTCACTGAGAGAAATGGAGTGCAGAATTGTCCGCACTATTTAAATTGTTCTCTCTCTGTCCCTGTTCCCACCTCTCTGTCTCTCCCTGTCTCTATCACTCTTACTATCTCTTCATCTCTATCTCTCTCTCTGTCTCCTTCCCTCCTTCTTTTCTGTCTGTCTCTGTGTCTCTGATAATGATTTACATTTATAGAGTACTTTCCATTTGCAATTGATTTAAGTGCTGTCCACTTAATCAGTCTGTGATTCCCCAAAACAACCCTACAAGTTAGGTGGCACAATATAGTTATTCTCTTTTTACAAGTCACTGACACTCAGGGAAGGGACATGGTCTGCCCAAAGTCATCTGGTTAGCAAGTGTCAGAGCCTCTTCAAATCCCAGCCTCCTGACTGTTCTTTCCAACCACATCAAGCTATCTCCCTTCTAACTTCTCTGATCAACTATTGCCTCTATTCCCTCTTTTCCAGCCATATTAATCATCTTCAACCTGCCTTTCTTTTTTTTTTTTTTTGCTTTTTTTTTTTGGAGGGCAATTGGGGTTAAGCAACTTGCCCAAGGTCACACAGCTAGTTTTTGTGTTAAGTGTCTGAGGCTGGATTTGAACTCAAGTCCTCCTGACTCCAGGGCCGGTGCTCTACTCACTGCACCACCTAGCCGCCCCTAACCTGCCTTTCTTGAACTCACTTAACTCAATGCCTTTCACTTCTTTCTGTTAGTCCCTTCTTCTGCTTCTATGCCCTGGTCAGTTTAATATAACACAATTCATTGAGCACCTGTTTGTTCACTTGATTGTTTGCTCCTAGATATAACACATATTATTCTATGTGTGTCTATAGCAAGTTACATTTTACCATTCATTATCCTAAGTTCTTAAATGATTCAAATTTGCCTTCATTTGACAACAGGGCACATTATTGGGTGAGCTTGGGAAAGCAGTCATTTGCAGATTTGGAAATTGTCTTATCAAAGAGGCAATGCAGGCAATTTACATAGATAACAAAAAATGTGGTGGCTTCTCTAAGACAAAAAGAGCCCTAACTGGGGGATCCAACAAAGGCTGATCAGTTAATTTTCACCCAATACAGTTCTAATAGTAGAAGGTTTTACTCATGTAAATAGTTTTTTTTCAGAGTTCTCTGAAGGAGAACATGAACTCCCATGTAAATTGCTGCTCCTGAGATTCCCCAACATCACATAATTCATCCAATCAATCGACAAGGATTTTTTAAAGCACCTACTATGTGCCACTATGCTGGGCACTAGGAATAGAAATAAAATAAATGAAACAATTCCCACTTATTCCTTCTGGGTTCTCCTTTGCCTCAAGGGCTTCTCTATATTAGGTCTAGGAGTTATAAATTATGACTTATGTATCTAGGCCGTCCAAGGGGGCCTTCCACAGCTTTGGAAAGAAAACTGATCTGGGAAATAGAAAGTATGTATGTTCGGAGGGAGGCACCTTTGCAGCCACTGGTGTGGCAACTTTGGGAACAGAATGGTTATGTTATAACTACCATGAGAGGGACCAAGCCTGGCTCAGAAAAGGGGAGGTCAAGACCTCATATAGAAGATGGAGCACATAGGGTAGAGAAGTGTTGGAAACAAGTCCCATGCCTGACTGTTGCTAGGAGTTTGGAATGCAAACCATGTTACCACTCTCCAATAGGTTGATCAACTACCCCTTGGAGTCAGGCCACAGCTCCCCAGGTGGTCCTCTAGCTACCACTCCAGACACTGCTGGCTAGGGGATATATTTGTGGTATATTTCTCTTGTTTGGAGGAAATCTAAATAGTATTCATGCCCACTCTTCCCCTACAAACACACACACATTAAAGACATACATCAGCTTATACTGAGAGATTATGTTTTTTATCCCCTTAAAGTTGGAGTTCTTAATTTTTGTGTCATATACAACCCCTCTAGCAGTCTAACAAAACCTATGGACCCCTTCTCAGAATAATGTTTTAAAAGGCACAAAATAAAATGCTTAGGATAACAAAGAAAAACCATTCTAGTCCAAAAAGAGAATTCTTCAAATACTTTGTTCTTCTTCTTTTAAATTCTGCCACATGTATCTGAGGTAATAAATATTTTACAATTTAATAAATGTTTTATCTGTCTAATAATATACCATCCCATCTTCACCATCACAGTCTCCAGATTTCTCAATAATTAAATAAAAACAGTCACTCTGGGATCTCCACTGATGATTTTCTATCAGTCTATGTTTATTTTACATTTCTCACTGAATTTTAAGACATTTTAGTGATGATAACATTGATATCTTAATTTTCTGGTGGATACTTCTCATGTTGGATGGTTAGTATAAGACATGAACAAGAATTTCTTCAAATTGCTAGGAAACTGTTATAGTGTGGACTCTAAGTCTGGGGTCCAAGAATAGCTAATGCAATATAATGAAAAGAATCAAAAAAGACTTGATTCTCAGTCTCAACTCAGCTATTTCTGGCTGTGTGTCTCTGGGCAAGTCAAGTCAATAAGCATTTATTAAGAACCTACTGTGTGCCGGGTTCTGTACTAAACACTGAGGATATAAACAAAGGCAAAAAACAGTCCCTGCCCTCAAGGAGCTCACAATCTAACATGAAAACATCTATGTACAAACAAGATCTATGCAGAATAAGAGAGAAAATTAACAGAAGGAAGGCACCAGGAATTGGGAAAGGCTTCCTGATGAAGGTGGGACTTTGGTTGGAATGTGAGGGATGTCAGAGAAGTCAGACAATAGAGATGAGAAGGGGGAAAATTAAGATACTTAAACTCATTCAACCTCTATTATATAACCTCTAAAGTGGATATAAATAATATGATACTTCAACAAGTATTTATTTTATGCTTTGTATGTGCAAGGTGAGAGGCAGAATGTGATTTATTAGATAGAAGGAAAGTCTTCTAATCTGATCTGCTTTTGAGTCCTTCCTCTAACATATGCTATCTGTGTGACCAAAGTCACACAGTGATCTTTCAGTGACTGAGGAAATTCATTAAAAATTATAAATTACAGATGAATTGCTGATCTGTACAGTGAGAGGAATTTTTATACTGAGAGTTGCCCACACAATTATATCTATGAGGATAAAAATTATTCAACCTACAATAAGAGAGACTGAGACAGACAGAGCTCTGAGCCAATGGCACTTTATGAAAGGGTCCATGGTCCCCTCTAATGAAGCGAACCTCAGATCTTCCTCACAATCTGAGATGCCCCCTCCTTCCAGGGCCCTATTTTTATAGGTTTAGATATCTAGACATTCAAGAAGTGCTATACCAAATACAGAATAATTCTATTGGTTGATATATGATACATAAACTAAGATAAGCAAAAAGGATCTGTCAGTCACAAATTGGGTGAAGCAAGGAACATCTCTACTTATGACTTATCTTATGACTAGGTGGTCATAAGATGGATGGGCTTCTCATTAGGTTAGGCAGGAGCTATACATATGCCCCAAGAACATATCAGGGGGATATTCCATATCATGCCACCCCCATGCTTGGTTTGGTCATGAAATTTGAGCAAAACAGGGTCAAGACATCTTTGTCAGCATTCTTGTGGTTTCACAAGTGAGCTCCACAGAAGAATGTTAAACCATTGTTAAGGTCATCAACCTTGACCTTCAGAGGCTACCTTGACCTAGTCCCTAAATGAGGAAACAAAAAGAGAAAAAATCTACATCCCACTGATGTGAGTAATTGCTTATTAATAATCATTTCTCATAAGTAAATTAAAAGAAAAATCTAAGGAGAACAAGTACTAATGGTTCAGTGAAGCCTTCTTGAGAAGGTAGAACTTAAACTGAACTTGTGGGAAAATAACGATTCTGAGAAGTGGGTGAGGATTGCAGACTTGGGGGAATGGCTAGTGCAAATTGTGAAGGTAGAACTTAAACTGAACTTGTGGGAAAATAACGATTCTGAGAAGTGGGTGAGGATTGCAGACTTGGGGGAATGGCTAGTGCAAATGCACAGACATTAGAGAAAAAGTGTCAAGTGAAAAGAGTACTTTGAAAACCTTGAAGTACTATGTAAATGTGCACCAGTATGGTCATCCCAGATGACATACAATAGCCATAGAACTATAGAACCTGGTCTTTGAGGCAACTAGATGATCACTTGTTAGGAACATTTAGAAAGGTTTTATTCTTCACCTGTCAGTTGAACTAGATTACCACTAAGGTTCCTTCCAACTCTGAGATACCCAGGAATTTCCATTCTTTAGGCACACACCAGGAAGAGGCCCTGAGCAAGAAAGACCAGCTTGTTGTCAAACCTATACTCTAGGTAATTCATAATATGAATAACCTGCATATCAATAATTGTAAGACAGCCTTTTTAGAATCCATCTCAATCATTTAGCTATTGGGGGTAAAAGATATGAAAGGTAAGGAAATGGTGATTGACTAATTGTTTGATTTTTAATTTTAAATTCATTAAATTTAATTTTAAGTCCCATAATTAATAATGAATGATATTTATATAGCATAGAAGGAAGTTATACCCATTATCTCACTTGAGCCACACAATATCCCTATGAGACAGATAATTATTAACACCATTTTACAGATGAAGAAACTGAGAACCAGAGAGGCTATATGATTTGCCTCTGGCCACACCCAATTATTCCTGATTGCAAGCCCACAACTCTCTCTAATAAGCCTTGTTCAGTGCCTGTTTTCATCAGAAAACATCAAAATAGTCTTCCTTTCCATGTTATTTTTAATGCTAAGTGTTAAGAGAAACCATTTATCTAGAGTGTGCACACCAACTTTAATACATTTCTTGCTGAGCATGTTGACTTTTGTTTTACACTGAGCTTAGAGGCCTTCCATCTATGACAATAACTGATAGTCTAGGACCTCAGCAGCGGCTCTTATTGAATTCCCCTCATTTCCCTGCCCCAAGTCACTATATTTCTGCCTTGATGACCCCCTTTCACCTTTATCTAGGGAGCAAGAATCTAAAGACCCAGGCATTCATTTTAGTTATCTGTTGATTTATAAAACCTGCCCTTTGCCTTGAGCTCCAAGTACATTACACTTTTATAAACAATCCCCTAAACATTATCACTCTTGTCAACTAAAGTATGCCCCCTGAGATAAACTGAACCTTTCCACTCCAGTAAGGGAAGCTTTCTTTTTGGCAATAAGGACCAACAATCAATGGTCACATGTCATCACCCAGGTAATGGGACAGAAACCAACACACATCCAGAAGACCCTTCCCTTTCAAAAGTTCATCAGGAGTGCACAGTAGTTCCCTGAGAAACAGTGGCAGGTCCTGGCAGGAGAATATAAAGCTGCTTTTTTAAGTCAAGTTTTCAAAGATCATACAACCAGGTTTAAAGGGTCTATAGGAAAGTGACTCCACTCTGGCAATAACAGAATATGAATTTCAAGTGTTATGGTTAGAAATATTTTTAATGGATGGGGGGGGAATTTATTTCTATGGATCAGTGATCTCAGTATGCATACTTCCCTGTGTAAGTACAAAATACAACTAATTCATATCTTCACACTTTGTGGGTTACTTTTTACATATTGATCCACTCAACATGATGAAGACCTTCCCTCCTCTGGTTCTTGTAAAATTTTGTGGGCATTAGGGCAAAGCATGGAGAATAAAGTAGTCAGATATATGCTGCGCCCTTCCCACCCCCATCACATTTTGACTCACCTCAAATATATGCTTGATTTGGCTAAATTGTATCTCTTTATAATTTTTACATATATTATCCAGCCATGAATTTCAAAGCAGTAAGTCAATTCATGCCTGGAAAAATTAAGACAGAAGGGTAAACTTTATTCAGAAGAAATGCATTAGGTAAAAAGATAGAGTGTAATCATATTATATACCAAGATAATATACTATAGTGAATATATCTGTGAACCATAGTAGGTGAGAATGGTGGAAAACATTTGAGTGAGTGAAGATTAATGGAGAGATAAACTAAAGCACTATTGCTTTGATAGTATTTATACTACATACCACTTAGACAGATGGAGAGATATGTGTGATAAGTCTCAGAAAAAATAAAACAATTAGCATGGAAGCATAATACAGTAGTGATAGGGGATTTAAGTCATCAGGATATCTGCTGGAGTTTCTCTCTCTCTGTCTCTCTCTTTCCTTCTAAGATGGCATGCTTACCAAATTTGCAGCTGGCACAAACTGAAAAGCATGGTTAACACTGGAAGTCAGAATCAGAATAACAAAAAAATCTCAATTTAGTAGAATTAGACTGAATCTGAATTCAAATGAACACTAATACTACAGGTATAAAAATATAGCCCTTTGGGAGGAAAAAAGTCAACTACACAAGTAACATATGGGGAAGAGCTCGATAGATAGGATGGATAATAGAGTTGGATTTTTGTTGTCTGGAAGTTTCTTGACCAAAAAAAAAAAGAATTAAATTCTATCTTATATTGAGAAAGTTTATAATTCTTCAGTACTAGACCTTGGTCAAACCATATCTGGAATATTGTTTTTTTCAGTCTTAGGTGAAACATTTTAGAAAGGACATTGAGAAGATAAAATGGAACCAAAGGAAGGCAACTGGAATAGGTTGACCAAGATGTTATAGGAACCCAAGGAGGTGCAAAAGAAAATTTATTGAAAGAACTCCTGAAAAGAAAACTGCCGGAGTGGGGATAGTGAACGTGGGAATGGTTTCAAGCATTTAAAGGGCTATTACATAGGTTTGTTTTTCTTGGCCCCACGGCCCATAACAAGGAGCGATGTATTGGAAAATGTTTGACAGAGAATTAAATTTTGCATGAAGGCAATTAAAACTCCCCAAAAGTTAGAACTGAACAAAAGTAGAATAGGACACCTTGGAGAATAATGATTTGCTCATTACTAATGATCTTTAAGTGAGGAATATAGATAAAGATACAGATAAAGAAGGGGTTGCTATATAAGCACAGGTTTCTTCCATCTCAGAGTCTATAATTCTATAATCATTTTCATTAAAGTCATAATCATGTTGAATTAGAATTGTAGCAATTTTTTCTTCCTGTGTTATTTGTCCTTTCCCTAGAGGCATTAGAGATGCCATCCTTACAAGCAGCAAAATAGGGTGTGTGTATGTGTGTGTGTGTGTAACTCTTATATTCTTCTACTCTTAAAATATGAGCACAAAAATTAGAATATTAGATTAGTCTTCATAACTCGGCACTTTATGACTTCTACTGCTTATAAACCTCTGCCCCCAGCACCATCAACTAAAATCCAAGATCTTTAGTGTGGCATTTAAGGCCCTCCACAATCTTGCTCCAACCTACATTTCCAGACTTAATTTGAGTTATTTACCTTAAATACTCCATGCTCCAACCAAACCAAACTAATCACTCTCCTCCAAGCATAATCCATCTTAGGACACACTGTTTTCTATACCTAGAATATTTTCCCCACTGTTTTTACCTAAAAAATTCTATCCGTCCTTGAAGGCCTAGATGAAATTTCATCTTCTCTGTGAAGTCTTCCTGATTTTTCCAACTAGAAGTTATCTCTCTACTATCTAAACTCTCAATACTTTGGACCTCTCTTATATACTATTTTAATTTATATTATATGTGTCGGTACACATGTTTATTGCCTCATAAAACAGTCTGAGCTCCAAGAAGGACAAGGACAGTTACTTATCTACCTTTATGTTTGCTCTTTCTTTTTTTCTTGACATATTACTATAGCTAACATTTCTGAAACCATATTACAATGGTGGCAGTGGAAATCCTTGCTTTATCCTTGTTCTTATTAGAAAGGCCTCTAGAGTTTATCCATTATAAATAATGCTATAATGATTTCAGATAGATCCAATTTGCCACATTAAGGAATGGCCCTTTTATTTCTATTCTTTTTATTGTTTTTAACATAAAGAAGTGCTATATTTTCCCAAAAAAATCTACATTCATTGTCCTATTTATTAAAATTATTCATTATATTGATAGTTTTCCTAATAGTTAATCAATCCTATAATAGAGGTACAAAGATAATCTGGTCATATAATCTTTTCAATATGTTATAATTTCTTGGCTAATATTTTGTTCAGTATTTCACATCTATTTTCCCGAGTGATATTGTTCTATAGTTTTCTTTCTCTTCTTCATCTGCCCTGGACTTAATATCAGGCCCATATTTGTATCATAGAGTTTAGTAGAATCCCTTCTCTATTTTTGTAAATAATGTATATATTAGAATTAATTGATTTGTGAATGTTTAATAGAATTCATTTGTAAAGACAGCTGATCATTTTTTTCTTTTGTGAATTCCCTTATGACTTTTAAATTTCTCTTTCTAGAATTAGGGTTTTTATGTTCTGTTAAGCTGAACATGTAATATTCTTGCAAATAGCCATTTCACTGAATCCATTTCAGGTTTTTTAGCACATAAATGGATGAAATATTTTCTAATAATTTCTTCTATTTCCCCCTAATTTGTTATGAATTCCCCTTTTTAATTTTTTTATATTAGCAATTTTGATTTTCCTCATTTTTATCAGATTATCTAATAGACTACTTCATTAGCTGTTTTTAAATAAGCAGCTTTTCATTTTCTTTTTAAATTCAAAAATTTTTTGTTGTTTTCAACTTTGTTCCTTGATTTACAAATTTCCACTTTTGTGTTTAGTTGGGGTTTTGAATCTGTTATTTTTCTAATTTTTTGTATTGTTTTATTTTTAGTTAAATGCCCAATTCATTGATTTGTTCTTTCTGTTGTTGATAAAAAATAATAATTTAGAGATACAGATTGTCCCATAAGAACTGCTTTGGTTGCAATCCAAAATTTTGTTATGTTGTCTCATTGCTGTTTTTTTTTAATGAAATTATCTATTGTTGCAATGATTTATTATTTGACCAATTATTTAGGAATAAGTTATTTGGTTTCCAATTAGGTTTAAATTCCTCCTTCAGAGGTCCTTTATTGATTATAATTTCCATTGAGTTGTGGTCATTATAGAATGTGTTTAATATTTCTGCTGGTTCGCATTTATTTATGAGTTTGTTTTTTTCTCCTAACCCATGGTCAATTTTTCTAAATGTGCCATATACAGTAGATACATATTTTACTTTCTATTCAATGACTGCCAGTGATCTAGCTTATCTAATAAAGGGATAGGGACTGGACTTGTGTTTTAATTAGTTTAGAAAATACTGAAATGGGGAAACCCCTCTATTAATACAGATGTTATACATCTGTATACTGATATACAGTATATCTGTATACTGAAAATACATTTTCAGTTGCTTGAATTAAATATTGCCTTTGTTTTTAGACAAAAAATGGGGGATGGGGAGGATGGGAAAACTCTGTACTTTATACTTTTATAGAGTTGCCTAGAGGACTGAAGTTAAGTGACTTGTCCTGGATCACACAGTATGTTTCAAAGGCAAGAGTTGAACCTAGACCTTCCTCTCTTCAAGAGTGGCTCTCAGGGCAGCTAGGTGGCAGAGTGAATAGAGCACTGGCCCTGTAATCAGGAGGACCTGAGCTCAAATCTGGCCTCAGACACAACACAAAAACTAGCTGTGTGACCTTGGGCAAGTCACTTAACTCCAATTGCCCTCTAAAAAGCAAAAAGAAAAAAAGTGGCTTTCTCACTCTGACCCAGCTGCCTCTCCTAAAATTAAAAACTTGGGCCTCACTGGTCAAGGGAAATTTGGATAAAATCAGCAGCTAGGAAATTTCTAACTCTACCAGCTCATAAGACAGATGAATGCAGAAGATGGGACCAGAAAAACTCTAACTCAATCAGGAGGAAACAGTGGGAAGAAAAGTATGCTATAGTTTCTCCTGAGAAGGAGAATGGCTTAATTAACATGATCTGACATTACTATCAGCACTATTCTACTGAGAGGAGAGACCTATGTTTCCTCATTAATAGGCCAGGACTGAAATTGTTCATCAGAATTTGCTTTTCTTCTTATTAACATTTATACTGTGATAGTCATTGTATATATTGTTCTTTTGACATGATCTTCTTCACTCTTACTTCATACAAATTTTCCCCTATTTCCATGAATTTCTGATATTCCTATAACACAATTTGTTGAACCATCCCCAATCAAAAGGTCTCTCTTTTTTTCCCAACTGGAAAGGTTTGGGTTTTTTGTTTTTTTATTTGGCTCTTTTTGTTTTGTTTTCTTTTTTGCTATTATGAGGAAAACTTCTATGAAAATTTTATATTACATACAAAGTATCACCAAAATAAGACTTTTCTGTTATTGACTTCCTTATATAGAGATATATGCATATTAGTGATATCACTGGGTAAAGGATTTGAACAACCTTTTTGAACTTTTCACAAAGTGACTAGAACTGTTGATACCTTGAATTCTTCATCTTCCTTCTAACATATACTTTTTGGGCATAATCATTTCCCTTTCTTTCTTCAGTCCTTCCCAAAACCTCTTTACTGCAGTACTCGGACAAGTAGCTAACATCCTGTTTTCTTGCCAATCCACTGGGAAAGGAGAGCATTTTTGTGCTAAAAGCTGTTTTGCCAATTAAGATAAAGAGAACTTTGAGGATACCTAAGTTCATCCTTAATTGTTTAAGGGAGAAGAACTGCAGATTTGCAACATGTAAATTTCCCTCTCAGGAGAAACTATAGCATCCTTTTCTTCCCATTGTTTTCTCCTGATTGAGTTAGAGTTTCTCTGGCCCCATCTTCTGCATTTACCTGTCTTACAAGCAAGTGGAATTAGAAATTTCCTAGCTGCTGAATTTATCCAAATTCCCCTAAACCAGTGAGGCCCAAGTTTATGAGCATGAGTGCTCAAAGGAGTCCTAGGCATTTCTCACACAGCTCTCCCAAATGGAATGATAGCTCATTAGTTGCAACTGGAATCAACGGAAGTTAAATGTTTCTAAACAGTTCTACTTTTCCGGAGTGGTGTATGGTGTTTGTCCAAAGTAGGTTTGCTCAGAAGAGCTGCTTTCCACATTTCTCAGGAAGGATAAGCTGTTATGTGGGTCAGGACATAGTCACGTAGTCCTACTCACATTGCTCAGGCCCCACGGACATAATAATCATAACCATGATACTGCATTAATTGCCGAAGCAAAAGCAATACCAGGTCTGGTCCTGAGTGGGATAGTCATTGACTACCCCCTTCTTGGCACACTCTCATAAGCAGGTTCCTTTTCAGAAGCTAATAATAGATAAAGTTTCTCTTGCTTAATTACCTGGTCAGAACCCTATCCCTTCCAAAGGAGATATAGCATCCTTGAGACACTGTTCCCTGTTTATTTTAGGTAATTGGTGGAATACGGTTGTGTGTTTAAGATGAACAAGAGTCATGTTAATCTGAGGTTAATGATAGAGTAACACTCCTACAGGAAATAACCAGTTGCCTTAATCATTTTTAAGTAGTTATTAGCAACAGCCTGAAAAAAAAGTAGTATGGTTCCATTCAATCCTGGCACAAAAGAAATTAAGAGATGAATAAAATTATTTGAAATAGATTTCTGGCCTCCTCCATCTGGGTGGTATTAAATTGTATTAATCTTTTTCACCAACTTCAATCCTGAGACCACAGTTGTGTGATAAAATGGGAAGGGAGCTGCTGGAAATAGACACGTCTGTATTCAATTTATGGTACCAATTTACCAACAGGCTAAGTACAAACCACTGCTGTGAGCTGGGCCACGGAGAAGAGGAAATGGCAGGTAGATGTATGGATTAATTAATAAAATGCGGATAAAGGCATCTTTTCCAACATTAATATTTTTAAAAGATTATGCTCTATATATCTCTGTAAATTTTTTTAAACACCACAATATAGTATTTGTGGGGGGTTTTTTCCTGAAGATAACCATCATTGTTCAAGAAACAGCTAAGCCAACAGGACCCACTTATGACACTGCTAAACAATAAAGAAGAGAAATAAGCAAAGACGAGAGGATAGCTTATTTAAAATCTTTACTATTGCAAGGAATTTTCAAGTGATTTTTCTTCTTTAAGTACAGCCTTTCCAAGTAAAGGTGACTATGTTCTGTGGTGTTGGGGTTAGAGAGTCAGCCTAAAAGCCAGGAAGACATGAGTTCATGTCCCAATACTGACATTCATTGATCGCGTGACCCTAGCAAGTCTTTTAACTTCTCCATGTATTCGGCAATGCTCTAAGAAAATAGGTTGTAGAAGAGGTACCAACCTACAATGATGGAGAAAATTTCCTCATCTGAGTGTTCCCTAAACCAGTGAAATCATGGGTCTAGTCCCAAGCCTTTTTGGTAGCCTCTGATATGAAAGGACCAAGAGGGACATATTCAGGAAGGGGTGAATCTATTCAGAAATACCAGGGAATTTAAAGGGCACAGCTCTCTGAGGACATTTCAGAAAAGTCTGCCCTTCCCTGTACACAGTGATTCACCCTAGCAAACTGAGGCTGCTGCCAGTGGCAGATAGCCAGAGCAACAATTAGGAATCCTGTTACTTGAAGTAAATTCCATTGAAAGGGAATTGTACAGGCTCCAAGAAAGATTGAGGTTCCAGAGTGATCCATTTCCTCCAACCTTGGTCTTCCCTCAACCCTACACCTGTGCCTTCTCCTAGCACCTACCTCTTCTCTTTCTTCATCCCCTCTGCTAGAGGTGAGTGGCATAATCAAGCAGATCAAGTGCTAGGCCTGTAGCCAGGAGGTCCTGAGTTCAAATCTGAACTCAGGTGATGACTAGCTATGTGATCCTGGGCAAGTCACTTAATTCCTGTTTGCCTCAGTTTCCTCAAACTATAAAAAAGGGGATAATAAAAGCATTTACCTTGCAGCACTGTTGTGAGGATCAAATGAGATATTTGTAAAACCCTTAGCATAGTGTGTGTCACACAGTGGGCATTATATAAATGTTTATTCTCTCCCCCCACCTCCCCAAAAACAGAACACCAGTAGAAGATTGTGAGGCGCTGAGGCTATTGCCATTCTAACTACTTCAGGGAAAATGTGCCTAACCCCAGATAAAGATGCCTGGGGAAAAGCCTAGGCTACACAGCTCTCAATATAGCTCTAGAACTGAGACCAACGTTACACAGTCCTAGACCCTTGCTACTTGTAACCTATAAGAGGGAGAGAGAGAGACAAAGACAGAGAGAGAGTGTACCTTGTCCTTTGTCAAATGATAATGGTAATATTGGCATTAGCTAGCTCATAAGGCTATGGGGAAGGAGGAGAGAAGCTCTGTAACTAGAAAGCACTCTTATGAATTCTTGGTGGAATCACTCCAGTTTAGCCCAAATTCTACTACTAAGTGCCTGGCTTTCAACATCATCATCATCATCATCATCATCATCATATCTATCTGTATAGAGATTTGTGTAGATATATACAGAGAAATAGATATTGTCATGGTGATAATGAAAGCTACACACAGATATGTGTATAGATAAATTAATAGATAGACATAGATATATTATTTAAAGTGTGCAAAGTAATTTGCCTATATTATATAGCTGGGTAGAATAATAAATGACAGCTAGGTGGCGCAGTGTGTAGGGTGTTGGGCCTGAACTCTGGAAGACTCATCTTCCTGAGTTCAAATCAGACCTCAGACATTTAACAGTTTCCTCATCTGTAAAATGATCTGGAGAAGGAAATGGCAAGCCACTCTGGTATCTTTTCCAAGAGAACCCCAAACGGGGTCACAAAGAGTCAGACATGACTGAAAATGAATGAACAACAAAAGAATACTAAATTGAGTGTTAGACTTGGAGTCCAGAAGACCTGAATTCAAATCTTGTCACTAATACCAAATTGCTTTGTGAACCACACCTCCCCCCCCCCACGTCATACATACACACACACCCCTCAATACCCTATTCCAAAGCTACCCACCCCTTCCACTGTGCTTTCTGGAATGCCTGTTCCATAGGTAACAAACTAGCCTTCATCTCAAACATTTTCTTTTCTCTCTACTTACTTCTTCTTGGACTCATTGGGACCTGGCTCCCTCCTGATGACACAGCTTCCCTGGCCACCCTTCCCATCACTGGTTGCACTTTTTCCCTAATCGCTGGTCATGGTCAGGAAGTTGGAATATTCCTCACTCCCCATTGTCACTTCTAGGCTTTCCCTGTACTATCATCACTCTATCGCCTCTCCTCCTTTGAGGTTCACTCAATCCACATTTTTTACCTAATCAAGATTCTGATAGTTGTTCTCTACGGACCTCCAAGATGCTTCTCTTTTTATTGTCAATGAATTCAGAAATTGGCTTATAGTCTCTCTCCTCTTCAATTTCTGACCTCATTCTAGGGGACTTAACATACAAATTAATACTCCTTCAAGCACTCTAACCTCCCACTTCCTCGATTTGCTCATTTCCTATGACATACTCCTCCACCTCCCCTCAGCTACACACAGAGATAGTCACACCCTTGATCTTGCCATCACCCATAAGCGTCCCACTTCCATGTTATAAAAACTCTAAAATTCCTTTATCTCCCCATAACATGTTGTCATTCCTTATCTCCTTCTGCCTTGCATCCCCTAACACTGTTTTATATTCTCACCCTGACCACCAAATCCCTCCACCCCTCAGTTCTTTTCCAGGTCATCATCCCTATGCTCAACATATCCAAAACTGAAGATGTTGTCTTTATTCATCCTATAATGTTTTGAGTCTGGGTAACGAGGCTCATAGAATGTCAAAACTTTGATGTAATCCTCAACTCCTCACTCTCTCGCCAACAATACCATAGCCAATCAGGTCCCGTTTCCTACTGTTGCTACTTCTATAACATCTGTTGTATACGTCCCCTTCTTGCTTCTGCCACGGGCACCACCATGTCGCAACTACATTTTCCTTCCTTCCTCATCTTGACTCCTTGGTTAACTTCACCCGATCTTCTTTCTCTTGAGTCCCTTGCCCCCTTATCCTATAAAAGATCTTGCCCTGCCAAGAGTCAGCCTTGAATTAATCCCACCATCTGCTGCCTTTCTTCCTTCTCTCATGCTGCTAATTAAAGTTAGAGAAAATAACAAAATAATACTAACTGGGTCCATTACAAAATTATGCTATATAATCTCAATTTAGCCCTCACTGTAGCAAGATAATCCTATTCCACTTGCCACAGTGGTTTTTCCAGACCTTTTCATTCTTTCTCAAACCTTCCATGGCTTCCCCTCCCACCTTCTCAGCTGAGAACCTTGCCTCATATTTCACTGGGGAAAATGAGGCCGTTCATAGAGGCATAGAGGGCTCTTTCTTCCCCCCTCCTCTTCATCTCACATCACTCAGATGTCTTCCACCACAATCTCCTTCTTCACCCATCTCACATGAAGAACTGGCCTTTCTCTTTGCCCAGGCAAACCTGTCTATATACATAAGTAACCCCATTTCATCCCATCTCCTCTAGAAAATTGTACACTCTATCCATTTTCTCACTTATCTTTAATTTCTCCTTGTCTACTGGCTGCTTCCCCAAAGCCTACAAACATGCCCATGTCTCCCCATCTGTAAAAAACACTCAATTTATGTCTCCACATCTGTTAGCTATCATCGTATATGTCTCCTTCCTTTCATAGCTTAACTCCTTGAGAAAATCTTCAACAATTGGGTCTCTACTTCCTTTCCTCTCACTTTCTTCTTAACTTTATACAGTCTGGCTTGTAACTTCATCATTCAACTAAAACTAGTCTTTCCAAAGTTACCAAATTGCCTCATCTAATGATCTTTTCTGAATCTTCGTTCTTCTTGACCTTTCTGTAGCCTTTGACACTATTGGTTACCCACAGTCTTCTCCATGATACTTTATTCTCCTCAGGTTTTCACAACACTTCTGTCTCCTAGTTCTTCTCCTATCTATCTAACCACTCCTCAGGATACTTTACTGAAATGTCATCCTGTGTCTCCCAAGGGTCTGTCCTGGGCCTTCTTCTCTTCTCCCTTGTACTATATCACTTGGTGACCTTATCAGCTCCCACTGACTTAATTATATCTCTATACATATGATTCTCAGATCTATTTGTCCATCCCTAATCTCTCTACTGACCTCCAGATTCATATCTCCAGCTTCCTATTAGATACTCAAAATGGATGCACCATAGACATTTTAAACTCAGCATATGCAAAACTGAACTCACTATCTTTCTCCTCTCTTCTTTATTTCCCTATGGCTGTTTAGGTTTTCATTGTATAATGTTTTGAGCCTGAGTAACTGGGCTCATAGAATGTCAAAACTTAGATTAAATCCTCAACTCCTCACTCTCTCGCCACCACCACCCATATCCAATCAGCTGCCATGTTCTATTGTTGCTACTTTCATATCATCTATAGTATATTTCCCTTCTCTCTTCTGCCACTGCCACTGCCACCACCATGTTGTCACCTCATGCCTGGAATATTACAATATCCTGCTGGTTAGTCTCCTTGCCTCAAGGCTCTCCTCTCTCCAATTCATCCTCCATCCAGTTGTCAAATTGATCTTCCTTAAGCACAGATCTGATCATGTCACTACCCTGCTCAGTAAACTCCAATGGCTCCCTACCACCTTCAGGATCAAATATAAAATCCTCTGTTTGGCTTCTAAAGATCTTCATAACTTTGCCCTTCTTATCTTTCCAGTCTTCTTACACTTTCCTCCCTTCCATGCAATCTTCAGTCCAGTGGTATGGGCCTCTGCCATCCTTCATACATAACATTCCATCTACCAGTACTGGTTATTGTGGTGTTTGTCCTCCATTTTCAAAGAGGAACAGGGAATATGATGACTTACAGTTGACTTTGATTTGAGTGAGGGTGGGCTGTGCAAGGTCACCAGCCTCACTTTCTCCTCCAGAGTCATCTGGGTCCAGCAACCAGATATTCATCAGGATGACTGGAGATGACCCAAGATGCAGTGGGAGACCCTGGCCCTTTTAGGCTAAGGCCTTCTCATGTTCTCACTTAGAGTGAGGTAATGCCCATTCAGTGAACAGGAGTCTTTAAGAAGTGAGTCAAGGGATGGCCCCTTTAATTAGGAAAAAAGAAAGAGAAACAGTTATCACTGACATTTCACTCAAAACCAGGAGGGCCCAAATATAACCATTAAGTGGAGATTGGGCAGGGACCTATTGTGGTCCAATTTATAAGCTTCAGAGTGAACTGGGTTTAAGGTTTTGCAAAAAAAGGACAAGAAAGAAGGAAGGAAGAAAGGAAGGCAGGGTGGAAGGAAGGAAGGAAGGAAGGAAGGAAGGAAGGAAGGAAGGAAGGAAGGAAGGAAGAGAAGGAAATCTAGCCAGTAAACCCCAAATTAAGTGGGCAGCTTCTGGCCATCAAAATTTACCTTCCTTTGGAGAGAAGAAAGAGAGGGAGAGGAAGAGGAGAGGACGAGCTGAATTACCCAACTGTCTGGGTCCCCATTCAGGCAGCATGTCTGAAACTCTCTCCCTCCTCATTTCTGCTTCCTGGCTTCCCTAACTTCCTTTAAGCTTCAGCTAAAGTCTTGACATCTTTAACTTCCTAGCATCTTACCATCCTTAATTTTACTATGTTCACTCTGAGATTCCCATTTATCCTGTGTATATCTTGTTTGATCATAGTTGTTTGCATCTTAGTCTGTGAGCGCCTTGAGACTTACTTTTTGCCTTTCTTTATATACTCAGCACTCAGATACAAACTGTGTCCTCCAATGGGGGCAGAGATACCATCATGAGGTCACTGTTGAGGAGGCCACCACAAGGGGAGAGGACGACAGTGTCTCCCCGGAGATGAGCTTAGCAGGGACACAGCCACCAAGGAACAAGGCCTGTCATCTGGTAGCTTACTCTTTTAACTAGCCATTCTTGCCTCCTGCAATGGTAAGCTCTATTGTTTCTAGCTCCTCCAAGAGCCTTCTACATTTTGCCTTCTTGATCAAAGCCCCAGCTGAGCCATCCTATTTATATCCCTATGTAGAAGTCTGCTCCATTTGGCTCTACCAAATAAAATGCTCTCTTTAGCCAATCATTAACAAGCACAATAGGACTTTATATCCTCTACAATTATCAGTCAGTTTTGCATCCACAAAGCTGTCCCACTGTAGATTATCACTTGCGAAAACTAGGCTATTTGCTTACACTTCTAATTGTTTTCACTGAGGATGCCCTCAAAAGTGGGGAGCTATAGTGAGGATCAGGCTAGTGAAACTCTGGCCTTGATATGCAAAGCTAAGGGGCAAAGAAAAAAATAGATATAAAATATGCAAAATAACTCCAATGAAAGTATAGGAAAGGGCATAATTTTATGTTATTGCCTCGGGCATAAAATTAGCTAGTTACAGCTCTGCTCTCATTGCATGCATTAGGACCATTCTCAATTAAGTTTTTATAGCAATGAGAAAGCAGACATATGGGTCAGTAGTTGCTAATGTCTTCTTGATTGCTTTTTTTTCACACAGTAAAAGCACCCTGTATGATCTCTTTCATTCTTTTGGATTCTTCTATTGTTTAAGTTATCCTGAGAATTGATCCCTGGGCGCTTTTAAAGACACTACACAGAATCTTAAAATCTCTGAGCTAAAAAGGAACCTTAGAGATTATCTAGCCCAGGGGTTCTTAATCTTTTTTGTGTGTCATCCACTGCTTCAGAAGTGCCTATAGATACTTTTCTCAGCATAATGTTTTTAAATACATAAAATAAAATATATAGGATTCCAAAGGAAACCATATTGAAATGCAGTTATCAACATATTCTTAAAATAAGTTTAAGAGCCCCTGGTGCCCAATTCCCTTGTTTTACAATAATGAAACTGAGTCCCAGAGAAATTGTGACATTCTTAAAGTCACGTAGGTGAGAGGACAGAGCTTGGGATCTGAACTCAGATCCTCTGACTGTGAATCATGGTCTGTTCCCACTGTAACATGATGCCCCTGCTTTTGCTGTTGCTCAGTTGTTTAAGTAGTGTCCGATTCTTGGTGCCCCATTTGGAATTTTCTTGGCAAAGATACTGGAATGGTTTGCCATTTCCTTCACCAGCTCATTTTACAGGTGAGGAAACTGAGGCAAACAGTGTTAAGTGACTTGCCCAGGGTGACACAGTTAGTAGGTGTCTGAGGTCAGATTTGAACTCAGGAAGATGAGTCTTCCTGACTCCAGACCTGGCACTCTGCACTACAGTACCACCTAGATGCCCATGCTGTCCCTACATTGACACATAATTAGAAGCAGGGTTGGGGCTGGAACTTGGATGAGAACCCAGGTCTCCTGGCTCCCAGATCAGCATTCTTTCCACTATATCTCAGCTGTCTCTTATAACAAACAGCTTCCACCCACCACCCACCAATTATCGCTGCAAGTGACTGGATTGCTGAGACCCTAGGAAGATCAAAGAAAAATATCTCTCTTCAGTCAGGGCATCTGTCCTAGCCACAAAAGCAGACAATTGTATAGGGGCCAGAAGGTAAATAACATCTGAAATGATTGTCTTTGGATTAGAGGGAGAGGGAAAGGGAAAGAGTGAAAGTAAAATTGGTGGTGTGCTCCAGAGAGATCAGGTCAATTGTTCTTGAATCCACTGTGTGTGGATTGCGGGTGCGCATAAAATTGGAGTATTGGGGGGACAACAGCCTTAATATAGACTACCCATACTATTGTTCCCAATACTGCTACCTAACAATGCCAGAAAAATGCCATCTCCCTGCTCCTGTCAAAGAGCACACTTTGGTAGACTAGAACAAGGGCACCATCTGGGTTCTCATGTAGTAAATTGAGGGTAATTCATCTTCATTTCCTGCCTCCCTCACCCTCCTGAAACTGTTTCCTCAGTAATAGGATTGACATGTTGCTTCTGGAAAACAGAATCCAGTGGAAGCCAGTACCTAGGGTAGAGGAAGAAATTAATTTTATTCCGTGTAGTATTCATCAGCAAGTTGATTCATCCCATATACAAGTTAAAAGGATTTCAGGATAGAAGACCCTTAGAGAACATCCAGGCATAGCATCAAACATGTAGAACTAGAAGCCCAATCCTCCCACTTTACAGATGAGGAAACTGAGATCCAAGGAACTTAAGTGACTTGCCCAAGGTCACACAGGTAGTAAGCATCAGGCCAGGTCCTTTGACTTCAGAGCCAATTCTCTTCCTACTGCACTACACTGAAAGTCTAGTACATAATTTTATAGATCAGGAAACTGAGGCCCAGAGATGGGAAATGACTTGTCCAAGGTCATATAAGCAAAGTGGAACTAGGCTTTGAACCCAGGACTCAGGATTCCTAAAGTTGTTTTGTATTCAGATATAGCACCACTTGCCCAGAGTGCTTACTAGGATCATCAATAGGATGGGAATCTTCAACAATCCTAGAAACCCTTCTCACCAGGCATTATGCTGATATTTATTAACCAACAGGCCTCAAACCCATTGGTGAGTTAGAGGGGTGTTTACCCCAAGCATGTGAAGAATCCCCACCCCCAACCCCACAGAATGAGCAGATGAGAACGATTCATTCTAATAGAACTTGGTCAGACATCAACAATGCCAAGGTCATCCTGAGTTCTATCTTGGCACCATACTTTGATGACTCTGGAAGAGGGAGTGAGACTGACAACTCTGTACAACTCTGTTTCACTTAAGTCCAATTCATGCACAAGTCAAAACATCCCTCTATGATGTCACTGGTCATCTTCAAAAATGAAAAGCAGAACAACAGCAAGAGAGTACCATGAGGGCTCTGATATCGCTTCAGTCCAACAGTCCAAAAAGCATTTATCATGTATATGCAAGGCAAGAAAGAGCAAAGTCAGAATGACTTGAGTTAAAGTCCCAAATCTTATGCTGTAACATGAAAAGTCCGAGAGACATAATTTCTGAGTAATTAGCAATCATTTTTTATTATGGTTCATGAATAACTAATAAAAGAGGGTAGTGGCACTCTCCTATACCACAGCCACTCAATCCTTGGAAGAGGGGGTGTTCCTGATAGGCGGAAATAACTCTGATTGACTAACAATTAATGAGAGAATGACTAGTATAATGAGAGGCTATTCTAATGGGGTGGGGGGACGACTTAACTTTGATTTTGTCACTCTTTTACTCATCTCTACCCAGACCACCCCATCTCCCACAGTCTCTAGACAAAGGGATCTACTTCCTTCCAAGCCTGCCCAATGGGCAGAAATTCCCCTAAATTTGATTTTCTTTGTAAGGTTTTCTAATTGGTTGGAGCCCAAGATCAAAAAGCATGTACCCACATATTTGGGCAAGCTCATCTACCAGCAATGTCCCTCAGAGACTAGCTGAATAACCTACAGAGGTTTATTTCTGAATAAGGAAATAGAAAGGGAAAACTTTAATCTATTTAATAATTGATTATTAATATAAGAGAGAAATAATCATTTCTCTCAATACTCTCATACTGCCTGCATGTCCCTGGGCAAGTCACCTAACCTCTCAATGCTCCAGGCAACTCTCTGAGATGATAAGTTGCAGACAAGTTGTTACTCTTCATTGGCTGAGGGAGTTTCCTCACAATGAAATCACAAATCTTCACCCAATGCCACTAGACTTCTTGCTTTCCCTCTCACAAAACACCCCCTTGGCTTCAGGCATTGTCACTGCTTATTCCCCCATACCTGGAATGCTCTCCCTCCCCCCTTCTCTGGCTTCCTTCAAATCTCAGCTAAAATCTCACCTTCTACAGGAAATCTTTCCCCATCATCCTTAATCCTAGTGCCTTGCCTCTGTTGATTATTTCCAGTATATCCCATCTATAGCTTGTTTGGACATAGTTGTTTGCATGCTATCACTCCTATTAGACTGGGAGCTTCCTGAGAATCAGGACTGTCTTTTGCGTTCTTTGTACTCTTAGTGCTTATTAGCACAATGCCTGGCATATAGTAGGTTCATAATAAATGGTTTTGGACTAACTGATTATTGACACTCTCCCTTCCCCTACCAAAATGTGTTGGTGCTAAGGAAACAAAAATGAAACCGGTATTGTCTCTAAATAGATTTTATATATGTGTGTGTATGTTGTGTAATATATGTATATATATATATACATATATATAATAGGGGCTTGAAATGAGTTCAGAATTGAATGAGTTACTTTTCTGAGCATGACTTATGCTATGCACTGTACATACTGCAAGAAAAGCTTTAAAAGGTCCTGGTCCCTGCCCTCTGGGAGCTTACAATTTACACTGGGAAGCAGCAGTGCAGAGTTCTACCAATGTGCCCATAGATACACAACTGTGTCAAAATTACTGGAGGAGCCAAGAGTTGTCTCTTGCCTTGCCTACAGTCACTGGTACCCAACCACCCAGAACCATAGAATGTTAGAGCTGGAAGAGTCTTTGGAGGCCATGAAATCCAACCCCCTCATTTCACAGAGGAGGAAACTGAAGTCTAAATAGGAAAAGTGAATTATTCAAGCTCTCATTAAATGGTAGAGGAAGAACTAGAAAAAGTCTTCTGATTTCCCAGGCATTATGTACCCCCAGAAGTTAGAAATTTTCCAAGTTAGAAATTATCCTGGTTTATTCAGGCTGGATGCCCACAACATCCAAGTTCTACAGCTCATGGCCAGCTGTCACTAAGTGTTTCTGCATGTATATACAAATGTGTGTATATTTATGCATATGATATACACACAGATAAAAGCTCTACCTCCCATAGAATTAATATATTCATATGGATATATACATAAGTGTATATGTGTGTGCATTGATTTCACTGGGGGTAGTGCTTTTATGTGTGTATATATGTATATGGTATATGTATCATATAAATACATTTATATGATATGTGTATATATATATTCATTTTACAAGGATAGTGCTTTTATATGTGTGCATATACATGGAGAAGGAAATGGCAAACCACTCTAGTGTCTTTGCCAAGAAAACCCAAAAAGGGGCCACAGTCAGACATAACTAAAATGACTGAATGATATGTAGATAGATAGATAAATAGATAGAGATAATACACACATATATGTATATAAATGTATATGTGTATATATACATACATATACACATACATACTTGTATATTCATTCAGTGGTGGGGTAGGGGGAGCACCAATTATTTCCATTTCACAGATGAGGAAAGTGAAACACAACTGAAAGCTGAAGTGGTTTGCTTAAAATCCAGCTGCATCTTTATGGTGGAGCTAGGAGCAGAGCCTTGTACCTCTGATTCAGCACATACTTTTCCCATCATACCCTGGGTCACTCTTCATTGGCAAGCCCAGTAAGTAGTACTCTGACAATCTTCTTTCTGAGTTATCTGTCTTTAGCTTCTCCAGCCCTAAGTAGCTTTGATGGGTAGAGGTTTGGAAGCTGGTTCTCATGAAGACTTTTAAGAATCCCTAGATCCCTAGATAACCTGAGCCACTTGACAAAAGGTGATGGGAAGACAGAAGCAGTATGGTTCCAGGAATAAAACACTTGCCTTGGGAGTCACAAGACCTGGGTTGAATCCCAGCTCTGCTACTTACCAGCTGTGGAAGAGGCAAGTCAATTCCCTTGTCCAGTCCTCAGTTTACTCAATTGTAAAATGAGGGGGTTAGGGCAAATTATGTCCAAGTTCCCTTTCAGTCTGTGAAAGAGCCAACAGCTGATAAGCCATCTAGAGCTGACCCTTCCCAGAACAGTCAAATCTTGGAAAAGCTGTGAGAGTAGAAGTGACACTTTCTGTATATAGAAATGAGGAGGCATCAGAGAGTCATAATCAAGATTTAGAGACAAAAGGGATCTCAGAGGTCCATCCCCACATTTTACAAATAAGGGACTAGACCCAGAGAGGTGAATGACTTGCCTAAGATCACACATGCAGCAAGAAGTAAAGTTGAGAATTGAACCCATGTTCTCTGTGTCAAGACCTAGAACTTTGTTTCACTGTACTCCTCCTGACCTGTATTGTTGGTAGTTTGTATTTTTCCAGAAAAACAGCATAGCGCAGTGATAGATAGTCAGCCTTGGAGCCAAAAGGACCTGAGTTCAAGTCTTGCCTCTAACAAATATTGACTATGTGACCCTGGGCAAGTTGCCTAACCTCTCAATGCTTTAAGCAACACTCTACAACTATTAATTACAGAGAAACCATTCACCTGCCTTAGTGGATGGTGTTTCTTCACCTGAAAGTTCCCTATACCAGTGAAATCACAAGTCCTCAACAGCCCCATTTTTTCCTAAGTCTCAATGACAACCCCAAATCAGTGACAAAAACACTTACTGAAAACCATGAATTTTTAAGGTTACTCTTTTCATCCCATGCATTTTCCACACTAGGAAGAAAACTAAAAGGCTTCTGGTCCCTATTGCCCTGATTTGATATGCTGGAGAGCAGTTGTGTCCACAGTAAATGGTATTTAAGACTAGTGCCTTAACGTTTTTAATCTATCCAGTTACTAAGCATTACACTTTAGGCAATGAATTCAGTTTGTGAACTTTTTATCCAAATTGCTCATCAGTCTGACTTACAAAGAGGCAGGGAGGGAACCCTCCTATGCTTATCTAATAGATGCTGGGTTGCTGTGTTCCATTAATATGACAATTAGGAGAGCCCTCATCTAAATTGACTCTTCTTAATTAGCATGTAGTAAATAAGGGGGCTGAGGCAAGTTATTTGCCAGGATTTAATCTTTACTACATTGATATTTATGGACTCCAGGCAGTTATAGAAAGCAACTGCAGTTGATTAACAGGTAGTAAAAGGTCCTGGTGTATTTATTTGTTTATAAAGCTCATATCTGAGGTAAATTAATGCTCACCCCCTCCATCTACCAGTGAATTTGTTCTAGGAACTAGAGAAGAGAATCATAAACTTGCAGGAAGCAGAGTTGCTAGTGGCCCAGTGGAAAGAAGGCCCTGGATATGAAATCAGAAGAACCAGGTTAGAATCCAGATATCTGAAGGCTAACCCCTCTTGGTGATTCTCAGAGCCCTACCAAAGGGTAATTTAGGGCAGGGGTGGTGGCTCCCTGCTACTGGGGATACTGAGGCTAGTGGATCACTTGAATTCAGGAATTCCAAGCAGCCCTAACTTTAAAGTCATTGGGTAATCCACACTAAGTCTAACACCAACATGGAAGACTTCCCATGACAAGGGACCATCAGGCTGGCTAAGGAAGGGAAAACCAATTCAAGTCATAAACAGAGCAAGTCAAAACTTCTGTAGAGCTTAGTAGTGGGATCAAGATATGAATGACTACTACCCTCCTTGCCTGGGTGAGATGGGGAGCCTAGTCTCAAAAAAAGTAGGATACTGAAAAAAATGTTGTGAGGCAAAACCTGGGATGAGACACTTCTAATTTCCTCTGACCCTCCCCCCTCTCTCAGAGAAGCAAGTAAGCTAATTAAGGACTCCTGATTTTTTTAAGGAGAAGTAGAAAAACTGAAGCAATTAGACCTTAACAATGGCAAGAGACCTTTGACCATGTCAAAAAAGCTGTGAAAACCATCAGTCACACCAATCCAGTCAGTGAAAGAACCAATCACAGAAAATGAGGAGAGGAGAGGGGAAGAGTGTTGATGAGTCAAAAAAAAATAGCTTCAGTTCATTCATTCAGCAACCACTGGTTTAAAGTCTCTGTCTGCCAAGCAGTGGGTAGAACACTGAGAAAGCAGAAACAAAAATGAAAAAGGATTTGTCCTTAAATTTATGGTCTAGGGTGAGGGAAAGAGGCTAGAGAAACATATGTGTGTGTTTACATATATATACATGTGTATATATATGTATACATGCATATACACATATATATCATATGTGTGTAAATATATGGATGGATGAACAGATGTGTATGTATGTAAATGAATTGATTCAAGTGAAATAACTGACTATTGACTCTGTTAATACAGTTTGATATAGTGAGATTCAATGAAAAGAGTGGTAGACTAGAATCAGGAGAGCCCTGAGTACTAATCTCATCTCCTTCAGCTACTAGCTGTGTGATTCTGGGCAAATCATTTGATCTATGAACTTCAGTATCCTTTTCTGTAAAATGGGAACCACAAAGCCAATAGAACCTACCTCACAGAGATGTATAGATAGAATGATATAATGTCTATGCAATATTTGGTAGACCTAGTTGAGGTCTCTAAAATATTGTATAGATAAGATATCTCATACCAGTTTTATAGAGAAGATGGAGAGATAAATTAGACAGTAATACCTTGAGATAGATTCAGAACTGGTTGGGCAGATGGATTGGATTTATTTAGGAAGGAAGGAAAGAAGGGAGGAGGGAAGGAGGAAAGGAGACAGAAAGGGAGAGAGGAAGGAAGGAAGGAGGGAGGAAAAAAAAAACATTTACAAAGCACCTATTATGTGCCAAGCACTGTGCTAAAAAAAAAAAAAAACCTTTGTAAATATTGTCTCATTTTATCCTCACAACAACCTTGGGAGGTAGGTGCTTTTATTATCCCTAAACAGAAGTTAAATGATTTGCCCAGGATCACACAGCTAGTAAGTGTTTGAGGCCATATTTAAACTCAGATCTTCCTGACTCCTTGCCCAGCACCATATCTACTGTACCACCTAGATGCCTCTAAAAAGACTAGAGAAGACTTAGGGAGGGTCAGGAGGGTATGATTGCCATAGACAAATAATATAATGGGCACCAAATAAGGAAGGGATTAGACTTGTTCAGTTTGACCTCAGAGAGTAAACCCGGGAACAATAAGTGGGAGTCACAAAGAAACAAAATTGGGCTGGATGTCAGGAAAATCTTGCTAACAATTAGATGTGTCCAACAGTGAAATGGGTTGTCTTGAGGAGCTGTGGGTCCCCCTGCTTGAAAGGCTTCCAGCTGGGACCAGATAATCATTCATCGGGTATATTATAATGATGATTCCTTCCATGTTTGGGCTGACCAAAATCGATGTCCATTGAGATCCCTTTTAACAACCAAACTCTGTGATTCTGTGAAATGCTAGAAAATGTTTGAGATTATCATTGTGGTCATTGTTATTAATATTATTTCCAAGTCCATGTTGTGCACATGGGGAAAAAAAGGTAGATTTAGTTGCAACAAGTCTTCTCAATGGATGGGGGAGGGGCAGGAAGAGGAAAACTTGATTTTTAATGAATGTTAAAAATAAGTTAATTTTTTTAAAAAATCAGTTGCTGCAAAGAGGATTTAGGTTAGATATAAAAAAACTACTTTGCAAATACTAGTAGTTACTGACAATTTTAATAACAGACTATGAGGTTTCCAACCTTTGCACATGATTGATTTAGTAGCTTTCTTGTCTGGAGACAAAGAATTCTAAGTATTTTCCAGCAGTTTTTTTTTTAATCTAGTCTTGTATTTCCCTTTTTCTTTTTTTTATTTCAGTTTGTGACATTTTATGTGTAAAATAGTCCGTAGACAATTCTTGGGGACTTGATACACAAAACTAACATATTCTCTTGTCTCTCCCAAATGTAGCAGGAGACAATGAATGATTTGGGACCAGGTTAGCCCTCACTACACTTAAATGTAGATAGTGGGTGCATAAAAATGTTAAATGGAATGGAATTGAATATTTCAAAAGCTCTGTGAATGTAATCTCTTTGAGGGGTAGGAACTATTTTTTTTTCCATTTTGTATATGCATCCTTATCTGCCTTGAACCTGGCAGATGCTGGATAAATGTTTGTTGAATTAGGTTGGATTAATTTGGATTGGACTGGATTGGCCCTCCTTAATGTAACATACTCCCTCCACTGATTCA
>NW_027187335.1:9041332-9055112 GCF_028583685.1 Petaurus breviceps papuanus
TATAACCTTTTACCTCATGTCCCACCATTCCTCCACTCTTTCCACTCCCACCCACTTTTATCCTCCAACTTCTGTGCAAGTTTCCAACTTCTCCTTTCTCAGCACTCTGGGGTAATGACTGGTAAGAAAGCTCCCTGCTCCCAAACTCTTTCATTTTCAGTGAAGAGTAGGCATAGATGAATTGAAATCTAGATCACAGGTCTTGTTATTTTTCCCTCCAAGCCCACCCCAGTTCCAAACTTCTCTTAGAGAATGCCACCATTCCTCCAGTCACTTAAGTTCAGAACCCAACTCTCATCTTGAAATCTTCATTCTTCTTTAACCTCACAAATCCAAACAGTAGTCAAATCTTGGGTTTTTTTTACCTCTACTAACATCTCTCACTCACAGAGCCACCACCCCAGTTTAGGCCCTCATCTACTTCTGTGCCTGGATTATTACAATTATTACACAGCCTAATTAGTGTCCCTGACTCAAGTCCTTCCCCTTTCCAATTCATCTTCCACAGAGCCACCAATGGGATTTTCCTAAAGCACCTATAAGACTATGTCACTCCCCTATTCAATAAATTCCTTTGGTTCCCTATTAACTTCAAGATCTAATATAAGATCTGTTTGACTTCTAACCCCCTTCAAAACCTGGTCCCAACCTTCCTTTCTAGAGCTGTTATATATTATTCCCCTTCTTCAACTCTGTCAATCAAAACTGAATTTTTTGCTGTTTCTCATGTGTAAAAACACCTGCCACATTCAGCTCATGTACCGCCTTTCCTGCTTCCCTCAACTACCAGTGCCCTTTCTTCTACAACCTTAAATGTATTTTATTTTGCATATATTCCGCATATCCTGATTTGTGTATACGTCTCTTCCAATTGAATATAAACTCTTTGAGGGCAGAGACTTTTTTATTTTTAATCTCTGCTTCCTTTGCCTATCACAGTGTTTGGGACAAAGTTGGTGTTTAATAAAAAAATTTTGACTGAGTACTGGAGGGAAGTCCCAAAATGATGAGATCATAAATACATTTGAGGGTTGTTGGTTTTTTGTTTTTTGAGGGATTAACCTGCTTTGTTTCTACATTTATAAACCTAGCCAAATCCCTGAATTCATGAACAAGCCATAGAAAGAATAAAATATGTATCTGGGGAAAAAAAGATAGAAAGAAAAGCTAAGCATAATATAATACTAAAAAAATTTACAGAGTTCCAAACATATACAGGAAAAATGAATATTTTAGGAGGAAATATTTATTTAATAAATGCTAGCACTAAGATTACATATATCAATATTTTCTACATAGACCTTCACTGGTTTTCTCCTAGGAAAGTGCTTAGAAGAATTATCTAATTTAAAGATATTTACATATCTTTTTTTAAAACAAGTATTCAAAATTTTCAACTTTTTTATTTTATTTTTAATCTATTTTATTTATTTTGTTAAATATTTCCCAATTACATGTTTAAAATTCTAACACTCTTTTTTTAGATTTTGAGTTCTACATTTTCTCTCTCCCTACTGCCCCTCTCCTACCCCTTCAGAAGGCAAGCCATATGATATCAACTACACATGTGAAGTCATAAAAAACATATTTCAATATTAGCCATATTGAAAAAATAAACACGCACACAAAAAAAAACAAAAAAATAAAAAATTTTAAAAAGTATCTTTCATTCTGCACTCAGAGTTCATAAGTCCTCTCTTTGGCAGAATGTAGCATTTTTTATCATGGGTCCTTTGGAATTGTCTTGGATCATTGTCTTGATCAGAGTAGTAAAAGCCTTTCTTAGTTGATCATCATCACAATATTGCTGTTACTGTACACAATGTTCTCCTGATTCTGCCCATTTTACTTTGCATTAGTTCATATAAGACTTCCCAGGTTTTTCTTCTGCTATCCTGCTTATCATTTCTTATAGCACAAGAGCATTCCATCACAATCAAATGCCACAACCTGTTCCGCCATTACCTGACTGATTTACCAACCTTTTCTATGATGACAAGTGGACAGCCACGCAGCACAATGAATGGAGCACTGACAATAGGAAGACCTGATTTGAAAATCTTCTCTCAAACACTTACTAGCTATGTGACCCCAGGAAAGTCATTTAAACTCTATTTGCTTCAGTTTCCTCAACTGTAATTTGGGAATGATAATAATAGCACCTACTTTCCAAAGTTGGTATAAGGCTCCAATAAGATAATATTCATAAAGTGTTTGGTGCAGTGCCTAGAACAGAGTAGGTGCTTAATAAATTATTGTTTCCTTCCTTTCTACAGTATGCTTCCTAACAGATAAAAAATAATATAACTGACTTTATCTTTCCTTTCATAGTAAAAGAGTAAAAATTACATTTTAAAATTTTGCTAGGTTTTTTTGCTTTTCTCACCTTTATTCCTCAATTGATTATCCTCCTTTTCAATGTTTTCCCCTCACCCAATGAACTATCCATTATAATGAAGAATAAAGTCTTTCCATATTTTGTTTCTGTAGTCATCATATTCATATCTTATGGAACAGCAAAAAAAAATCCATTATATTCATGTACCACCATTTGTTTGGTCATTCTTCTGATCAATTAGCATTCGCTTTCAAGTTCCTTGCTATTACAAAAAGTGCTGCTATATACAAGATGTCCCAAAAGTCTTGGTGCTGCCTTGTAAAGCTATTGAGCTTAAATGCTATTAAAGCTTAAAGCTGCACAAAGACTTTGGGGGCATCCTGTATATGTTTTGGTAAATGTGGGGTCTTTCTTCTGCTCTCTGACCTCAATGGAATGCCTGACATTGAGACCTCTGAATCAAAAGCTTGTTTTTAGTTACTCTCCTAATATAATTCTAATTTGCTTTCCAGAATAATTTGACCAGTTCATAACTCCATCAACAGTGTATTAGTGTGCCTATCTTCCCACACCCCTTTCAACTTTGATTATTCTCATATTTTATCAATTTTTATCAATTTGCTGAGATAAAAACCTCAGAGTTATTTTGATTTATATTTTTCTTATTACAAATGATTTGGAAGATTCTTTCATATGGTTGTTAATACTTTACAATTCTTTTGAGAACTATGTGTTTATATCTTTTGAGTACTTATTCATTGAGTAATAGCTTTTGGTACTATATTTTTGAATTTGTTCCCTATTCATCTTGGCTCTCAGACAAAAGTGACATTTTAACAAGGAATAAGAAAGTAACTGCTTTGGGAGGTGGGGGTAACACATGCCATAGAGAAAGCATTTTCAAACCAAATGTCTGAAAATGTTCCCATCATTATATGATTTTTGTTGTTGGAAATGATATAAGTATTTCACCTATGAAAATTCTCCAATCTGCATATTTTGAAACTTAGAATTTTCTAACCGATTAAAAAGTCTTCCAAATCAGGAGTTTCAGTGCGTTTTGAAGCTATTTGTCAAAAATATAGAAATGTTACAGTTTAGTTTGCAAGAATAACTGATTGATGTGAGGGAAAATGGGAATTTACCCACTGAATTTCAACAAAAACCCTTAGATAACAAATATGGGACTGAAAAACGAGTCCCAAGCTTCAGGAAGCACAACTAATGACGCATTTCTTCCATTTGGATTTGAATGTCTTTGCAAGGTATCTTTTTCAGCTACAACAGTCATAAAAAAAGCCATGTATCAAAATAAACAACTTAGTACCATATACATGGGCATAATTTATAAGTACATATGTGTATTATGTGAAGGTGGCTACCTGCAGACCAGATTTTTCATAGATGATCTTCATTAGGTACTAAGAGCAAGAAAATTCATTATTTGGTAACCAGGCTTCTGAGAAAGATACTCTCTGAACTTAGCTAGGTTGATCTTTGGAGAAGACCCACATGACTCTGCTGAGAAAAGATTCAAAGCCACAGAATACCAATCATAGGTAGAAGGTTCAGTGAATAAAGTGCCAGGCCTGGAGTCAGGAAGACTCATCTTCATGAATTTAGACACTTACAAGCAGTGTGACACTGGGCAAGTCACTTAATCCTGTTTGCCTCAGTTTCCTTATCTGTAAAATAAGCTGGAAAAGAAAATGGCAAAACACTCCAGTGTCTTTGCCAAGAAAACCTCAAATGGTGTCATAAAGAGTTGGACAAAAACTGGGGGGAAAAACCAGCCTGGTTCTTAAAGCCATGGTCCAGGGATCAGCCCTTTTTCAGAAGTGACTTGTTCACTTTTCATCAGGTGATGCAGTGTCCCCTCTTCTCAGAAGCCATAGGTTACTGAAGACCCAAAAAAGAAAATTCTCACCATAAAAGTCCTTGATACTCTCAAATGGTTTAATGATGGAAATGGAGATGATTTTATTTGTGGAATTGTTGTTGTTCATCCTTCGTTCTCAAAGAGGACCAAGGACATCACGAGGGTAACATCTTGACATGTACAAGAACTGGATATAAGTGAGGCAGAGCTGTGCAAAGGCATCAGCCTCACTCTCTTGTCCAGAGTCATAGAAGTCCAATGGCAAGACAAAGGTAGAGCCAACTAACAGTGACCCAGAATGCAGTGAGTCACGTTGGTCTTCTTATATCAAGGTCTTTTCCAGGTCTCGGACCAACCAGTTGTTTTTACGCCTTTTACATGTATATATGGCCAGCAAGGAGATGACTTAAGGTATCCTTAGCCTCATATTTCTTGGTCAGGAGGTTAGTCATCTGGACAAGTTGTCCAACTTCTTTTAGTCTTCTGCTATCTCCATGGTATGGTTTTTGTTGCATGTTTCTTCTGAGAAAGCATAAGAATAAGAAGTGTGACTGCCCAAGAACAGGCTAGTCATTCCCTTCAATAAAGTTAGGTCATCGACCAGAATATACAGGGTTCAGGGTCCTTCTATCTTCCCTCCCACAAAGGTTAAACCAGTGCAATTCTAGCCCTCCTCCCCAAGCCCCATCGTCCCCAACCGTTATCTTTCTTCAGGTCTGTGAAATAATATTCAGTGGTATATAAATGTAAAGCAATTGTACAATGCCATAAAGAGTATGATTTCATAGAAATCTGGGGAGATTTTGCTGATACAAAGTGAAGTGAGCAAATTAAAAATATAACCTATAACACCAACATAGCAAAGACAACCAATTTTGAAAGACTGAAGAGCAGTTATCAAAACAATGACCAACCATGGTTCTGGAGGATCAATGAAGAAGTTATGTTGCCTACCTCCTGACAGAAAGGTGGGGGATTCAAGAAGCAGAATGAGATGTTTCGGGACATGGCCAATGTGGAAATTATTTTCCTTGACTATGTACAATTGTTGCAATTGTTGTTTTCCTTTTTCTTTTTTCGATGATGGGGAGAAAGGGAGACGGAGAGAAAACAGATGTTTGCTAAATGAAAATTAAATTTTAAAAGAAATTAAATAAAATAAGACATTGCCATCAGTTTTGCTGCTGCAGCCTAAAGAACTATCTGATTTGCAGGCAAAACTTCCTATATGTCTCCTCCTATTAGAATGTGAATTCCTTCAGACCAAGAACTACCTAGTTTTAACAATTGTGTCTCCAGCAGTTAACTTGCTATTTTGTACATAGGAAGCATAGTAAAAGGGCCGCTAGGTAGCACAGTAGATAGAGCAAGGGACTTGGAATCAGGAAGACTGATCTTCATGAGTTCAAATCTAGCCTCAGATACTTACTAGCTTTGTGACCCTAGGCAAGTCACTTAACCCTGTTTGCCTCAGTTTCCTTATTTGTAAAATGAACTGGAAAAGGAAATGGCAAACCACTACAGTATCTTTGCCAAGAAAACCCCAAAATGGAGTCACAAAGAGTCTAAAACAACTGAACAACAAAAAAATAGTAAAAAGCAATTAATAAATTCTTTAATTAATTATTAGTAGGACTGATTAAAGTTTAAATTCGGTTGGCATAAATTTCAAGAACCCAGGGTCACTTCCATGGCACAATAAGGTATTGGAAGAAGACTTTGTTGAAAGGGACCCTCAGGGTTGGCTAGGTGGCACAGTGAATAGAGCACTGGTCCTGGAGTCAGGAGGACCTGAGTTCAAATGCAGCCTCTGACACTTAACACTTACTAGCCATGTGACTTTGGGCAAGTCACTTAACCCCAATTGCCCCTCCCCCCCCAATAAAGAAAGAAAGGGACCCTCATTAGTTGTCAATAATAATACAGTCAATTTATATATGGAATTATCTGAGGGAGAATTTGAAGCCTCAGAGTAAAAGCATACACAATGATGGGATGCATTAAGTTCGTTGAGGGGATGCCATGCATGTAGTTTGATTTGAGCTGACAAATTCCAATCCCAGAAACTAAAAATGAAGTGTATTCCAGGAAGCAGCTATTTTCACATCATTATATGTTTGGCTTCAGAAACTTACTAGCTGTGTGACCATGGGCAAGTCACTTAACCCTGTTTGCCTCAGTTTCCTCATCTGCAAAATGAGCTGGAGAAGAAAATGGCAACCCACTCCAGTATCTTTGCTAAGAAAACTCAAATGGGATCACAAAGAATCAGACAGGGGGCGGCCAGGTAGCACAGTGAATAAGAGCACCAGCCCCAGAGTTTGGATGACCTGGGGATCAAATCCAGGCTCAGATACTCAGCACCACACCCAGAAATAACTGGCCATGTAACCTTGAGCAAGTTACTTAACCCCAATTGCTTAAAAAAAAAAAAATAATCATACAGGACTGAAACTACTGAACAAACAAAAAAAAAAAAAAAAACAAATATTTGGCCACTTAGCTCCAGAATCCAGATGCCATTTTACTTTTTTTTTCCTAAGTTTTTGCCTTTTTAGGAGGAAAAACACATCCCATTGTAGTTTGTTAGGACAGTTAGATTTTGTTTAGCAACTCAGGTCAAAATAATCACAGGCGGATAACTCTGATTTGTAGCAATAACTGGCATTCCGTTGTTTTGAAATTTAGGAGTTCATCAGCACCAAGGCAGAATAGTGATAATTGCCAAACCTAGGGGCAGGGAAGTAGCAGCTGGTAAACATCAAACTGTGCGCTTCTCTGCAGACTCTCTGTGTGCTTTTACACATAGCTAAAAATGTGTTAATGACTTTCTATAAATAAAAGCAATGTGGCTCCAGCAGCAACCACTGAAATGAAGCTTCCTTTCACGTATCAAAAGTCATTCCTAGTTCTTTTATTTCTAATGGGGAAAAAATGCATATCACCTGTATGGCAATAATCAGGCTTTATGTCTACAAAGGCTTTGGGGTTTACAAGGCGACTAGATGATCCAATGGTTCTCTTAATAACAGTGGGCATATTTTCACTCTGGTGCTTCAAATAGTTTCACTATCTCTCAGTGAGGATGTTCTCTCCAAGGATCCAGAAAAGGATTCATTCAGGCCTTCTGATTCTGTGTGACATTTGTCTGGGTCCTCCTATAAATCCTATAAAAAGGGTTTAACTAGCATTTGAGGGTCCTTCCTCTAAATTATGGGTAGGCAGATAGTGGCAGGAGGGCCAAATCTATCCTACTACCTGCCTGAGCTAAGAATTGTTTTTACATTTTTTTTTTTTTTTGCTTTTTGGAGGGCAATTGGGGTTAAGTAACTTGCCCAAGTTTACACGGCTAGTTTTGTGTGTGTGTGTGTGTGTGTGTGTGTGTGTGTGTGTGTGTGGGTGGGTGTGTGGGTGGGTGTGTGGGTGTGTGGGTGTGTGTGTGGGTGTGTGGGTGTGTGTCCGAGGCCAGAACTGAACTCGGGTCCTCCTCACTCCAGGGCTGGCGCTTTACTCACTGCGCCACCTAGCTGCCCCAGTTTTTATATTTTTAAATACAATAAAACTTTAAAGTGTAATAACCATTCTTAGCTCATGGGCCGTACAAGAATAGGAGGTAGATTGGATTTAGCTATATTTTTTGGTTGTTTTTGGCTGGGTTTTTGGTGGTTTGTTTGTTTTTGTCCTTGTTCTAGATCTCTCGGCATGACAAGGATATCAATGGACCGCGTGTTGTTGTTCAGTCCTTTTTCCGTCATATCTGACTCTTCATCACCCCGTCTGGGGTTCTCTTGGCAAAGATACTGGTGAGACTTGCCATTTCCCTCTCCAGCTCATTTGATAGAGGAGAAAATGAGGCAAATAGGGTTAAGTGACTTGCCCAGGGTCACACAGCTAGGAAGTGTTTGAGGCTGGATTTGAATTTAAGAAGATGAGTCTTCCTGACTGCAGGACCAGCATTGTATCCACTGCACCCCCGAGCTACCCTATACTGTACACTCAATGGAGTAGACAGGCTTGTCTATCCCTCAGTCTTGCCACATGTCTAGCCCTCTTTTGTTTCTGGCCAAATATTTCTTTGATAATGTATTCTATGCCACTTTTTCCAAATTCTTCATTGGTAATATATAAACAGTTTGACCAATCCTCCAGAGGACTGAAGATAAAGTATGTTTCCCACCTTTCAGTAGAGAGGTAGTTGATCATAAGTTTCAAGTAAAATATGCTTTCTCAAAAGTAGTTATGGTTTTGATATGCTTTACTCAGGTGTTATTTCTTGTACGGAAGGATTACATTAGTGCTGAGTTGTCTCTGAGAAGTGACATAAGAAGGAGAAAAGAGTGCCAACAAAACATTTTTTAAAGTAATATGTTACAGCCTATTCATGTAAGCCCACCATGTGTCTCTATATTCCCCTTTTGATAATCTGCAACTTAAATTCTTCAGAATCTGTAGTTTTCTATGCTTCATATGGCATCACTGGAAAAACATGAAGGTTAAAAAAATAGACTTTTGTTTAAGAGATTGAGATCATTTTTTTAAAACTACATAAAATTTCCCAAAAAAACAATCTCACCTCCTGTTCAGTTCTGGGCCCAGTTTATTGTTCACTGGCATTCTTTCCAAGACAACATAAATATATATGCAGATTGACTGCTTCAACATAATATACAACTGTGTGGTTTGAATATTAGGTGTTATTATTCACTTACTCTGTGTTGTTTGGATAATTAAGCCAAACTCTTGCAAGTGATTATGGATTTCATCTGGAAAGCACTGCAGTTTTCCAGAGTGATCCAATCAACATAATACAAAAGTATTTAGAGAACCTCATCATCTATGGAAAATGTATCTCCCACTTGGAATCTGCACTGGACCTCTTCCATAATGATAGCAAATTCATAAGCAAGAACAAATCTCTCTATTTAGTATCTCATTTGGTATCTATAAACAAAACGTCATAGGCATCTGTCAATAAAAGAAATATAGGTTGGGGCATCATTATTCCCATATAACTGATATACATACATGTTGTGACTTGCAAAGATCATGTGACTAGTACACTGCCTCACACATGAGAAACATTACTAAAAGTTGTTGAATTGAATTGAATTAAATGTGGAAGAGTCAGGGCTAAAAATTCTAACCTATCTTTAGAAAGAAAACTAAATTAAGAATCAAGATTCTTCAATTGTATCACTACCACCTTCTCTAGAGAGCTGATTCTGAGTAAGTCACTTAACCATGATGTGCTGTAGTGGTCTTTTGACAGGTATTTATTAAGCACCCATTATGTATAGAGCACCATTTGGAGTGCTAGCAAGGTAGGAAATATCTTTTATTTTATACATTGACTAATACGAACTAAGTTGATTGGTACATAATCAATCACCAATCAATAAGAATTTATTAAATGCCAACTAGGTATAAAACACCATGATAGTCACTGGAGGTGAAAAGAGAAAAGTAAACATCCTCTGCCCCCAAGGAGCTTCAATTCCATTTGAGGAAACAAGTGGTACACATATATAATTAAACACAAATCACAAAGAAACTTCAGGGGTGCTAGAGCCCAGTGGATTAAAAATAGCTATATGTAGAAGGTGGTACATTAATTGGGCTTTGAAGAAAGTGACTAATTCTGTGAAGCACAGGTGAGGAGTGAGGACATTCCAGGTAAGGGTAAACCACCTATGTCCCAAGTCACAAAGACAGGAGATGATGGAAGGAGATGTGCCAGAAACAGCAAAAAAGAGTCAATATGGCTAGAATGTAAAGTATGTGAAGGGCAGCCATTTGAAATAAACCTCAAAAGGTAGGCTGGAGTCAGACTGTGAAGAGTGTGAAATATCAAACAGAAGAATATGAATTTTTAAACAAAGAGGCAGTTGGGAACTACCAAAGGTTTCTGATCAGGGGAATGTCATAGTCAGCGAAATGCTTTACGAATGTCCCTTTGGCAGTTGTTTAGAGGACAAGTTAGAAGGAAAAGAGACTTAAGTCAGAGAAATAAAATAAAAGGCTATTGCAATGTTTGAGTGAGAGTTCAATGAGAACCTGAACTGAGTTGTGGCTATGGGAGTGGAAGTGGGAGTGGGGAAAGTGAAGAAACTATGAAAATGTAATAACTTAATAACTGATTGTGTAGATGTTGTTTTTGCTCAATCATTTCAGTCATGTCCAACTCTTTGTGACCCCATTTGGGCTTTTCTTGGCAACAATCCTGCAGTGGTTTGCTATTTCCTTCTACAATTGGATATATACAGTGAGGGAAGTTAAAGAGGAAAGGGTGAGTCCAAGTTGTGAACCTGAGGGACTGAAAGGATGAAAGTGCCCTACACAGAAGCAAGGAAGTAAGGATTGGTGGGAGATCTTGAGGAAAAGATAATGAGTTTTGTTTCAGACATGTGTTTGAGATGCCCACAGGACATCCATCTGGAAATGTCTAATGGGCAGTCTGTGATGCTGGACCACAGCATATGAGGGGGACAGACAGAGACAGAAACAGAGGAAGGGAGAGAGACAAAGACATGGAGGGAGGGGGAGGGGGACAGAGATAGGAAGGGAGAAACAGAAAGAAAGACAGAGGAAGGGTAAAAGGGAAACAGAGACAGAGGGTGGAAGGGAGAGACAGGGAGGGAGGAAAGGAGAAAGACAGAAACAGAGGGAAGGAGGCAGGAAGGAAGGGAGAGAGATAGGGAGGAAGGTAGAGAGACAGAGGGAGGGTAGAAAGGAGAGAAACAGAGAGAGAGAGGGAGGAAGGGAAGGAGAGAGAGGGAGAGATAGAGAGAGCCCCCAATCTTACAGAACTTGCATGAAACAATATAACAAACACTATAAAAAGTATAATAGATTATTCAGGCATAAAATTAGATCATCAGCATAAAGAAAGAACAAGAATGTTATTCATTCAGTTACTTATTTGTTTAGATATTTATTTATTTATTGATGTGTTGCCTCCCTCATTAGAATGTATACTTTTCTTCAGGGCAAGGACTAATTTTTGCCTCTCTTTGTATTCTCATCAATTAGTACAATGCCTAGCACAAAGTAAGTGCTTAATAAATGGTTGTTGATTGATTGATTAACTGATTCCTGTAATTCTGAGCGTTCATTTTCTAGCTGTCACTGAAGAACTATTACTGAAAGGGAGAGTCACAGAAATATTTCATATCTTTTATTTTTAAATCACCACATAAGATATGGAGCTACCTTCTTATTGAATTCCCTGGACCTCAATCTGTCTTTCTCATGTAGGTTATATATATATATATTGTGAGAGCCCAGAAGACTTGAGTTTAAGACATACCTCTGGAACTGATGGCTATCACTCTGAACAAGCCATGTAAACACCTCTATGCCTCCAGGCAAGTCTCAGTTAGACTACAAGTTAGAGACTAGTTGCTGACCCATGAGTAAAGAGAATTTCCTTATAGAAGTTCCCTATACCAGTGAAATCACAGGACCAGATAAAGATACAAATATGTCTTTTTGTGTGTGTGAAAATTCTTGAGAACACACCCTAAACCCCAAAGTCAATCCCCTTCTCTGAGGACTGAGTTTTTTCACCTGTGAAACAAAGAGGTTGGATAATAACACATTTCAATGCACTTTGCAATTAGCCATTTTCAAAAACTTTCCCTGCACTAGCTCAGAGATGTAGCAGTAAAAACAGTTAACTAACATTCCCACAGCACTTTATATAGTCTTTACATATACTTTATATACAGTCTCTAATCTGTGCCTCACAACAACCATGTAATGTAAATACTGCAAATAATGTTATCCTCGTTTTTCAAGTGAAGAAGCTGAGGCTCAGGGACAGCTAGGTGGCGCAGTGAATAGAGCACCAGCCCTGGAGTCAGGAGGACCTGAGTTCAAATCCAGCCTCAGACACTTAACATTTACTAGCCGTGTGACCCTGGGCAAGTCACTTAATCCCAATTGCCCTGCCCTCCCCCCCTCCAAAAAGCAAAAAAAAAAAAAAAGCTGAGGCTCAGAGGGTGGTGATATATAGAGTCCAGCACTCTTATCTACTATATTTATTTATTTTATCTATTTATTTCCATCTTTACAAGTGAGAAAACTGAGGCTCAGAAACTTGCTTACAATCTCATAATTACTGAGAATGAGAGAAAAGTTTTCCATTAAAGTCTCTGTAGAGAAACATACCACATTTCTCAAAATTCTTATGTTCTATGATTTTCTTCAAAAATATGGACCTATCCCACATGTACAAAAATATTTATAGCAGCTCTTTTTGTGGTGGCAAAGAATTGGAAATTAAGGGGATGCCCATCAGTTGGGGAATGGCTGAATAAGTTGTGGTATATGAATCTAGTGGAATACCATTGAGCAGGCAGACTTCAGAAAAATCTGGAAAGACTTACATGAACTGATGCTGAGTGAAGTGAGCAGAACCAGGAGAACATTATACACAGTAACAGCAACATTTTGTGATGATCAGCTATGATTGACTTAGCTTTTCTCAACAATACAGTGATCTAAGTCAATTCCAAAAGACTCATGATGGAAAATAATATCCACAACCAAAAAAAAAAAAACCTATGGTGTCTGAAGGTAGATCAAAGCATACTATTTTCATTTTTTTGTTGTTTTTTGTTTTTTCTGTCTTCTGATTTTTCCCTTTTGTTCTGATTCTTCTTTCACAACATGACTGATGTGGAAATATGTTTAATGATTGTACATGCATAACCTATATCAGATTGCCATCTTGGGGAGCAGGAAGGGGAAGGAGGGCAGGAGAAAAATTTGGAACTCAAAATTTTATAAAAGTAAATGTTGAAAACTAAAAAGAAAGAAAGAACTGAGAGTTTAAGAATTTTTTTTTTAATATGGGTCTATGTCAGATAACACATGGTGCTTTAAAATACTTTCCAAAAAACAGCTAGGTATCAGTAGACATGGACTTGAAGTCAAGAAGACCCAAGCCCAAATCCTGCCTCAGGTATCACCTAGCTGTGTGACTGTGGACAAGTCTTTTAACTGCTGCTGTATGCCTCAGTTTCCTCATCTGTTAGAAATGAGAATAATAATAGTATCTGCCTTCCACATTGTTGTGAGGACCAAACAAGATAACATTTGTAAAGTACTTTGCAAACCTTAAATCACTATACTTATCCCTTCCACATCATAGAAGTTAGGGTCACAGTGCCCCCACAATCTGGAAAATCTGAGTAAAAATTTTGGGCCCTCCCTTCATACCAGAGAAGAAGTCTGAATTTTTTCTTTTCTTTTATGTGGTGTTTACAGTACCTTATTATAAAATTTGGGTTAAGTATTTGGTCATAGACTCTGTGTCATTTGCAGCTCCTGCAAAACTCCCCCCAAATTCCCATTTAATTTCTTATGCTGACCTGCAATATATCGAAACCATGATGGGGAAAGTCTCAGTATGGAAGAGATAGCTGTATATAAATTCTAGCAATTATTCAATAGTTCCCCACACCCCCACCCATGAAAAAGGAAGGAAGGAAGGAAGGAAGGAAGGAAGGAAGGAAGAAAGAAAGAAAGAAAGAAAGAAAGAAAGAAAGAAAGAAAGAAAG
>NW_027187335.1:9055122-9057052 GCF_028583685.1 Petaurus breviceps papuanus
AAAGAAAGAAAGAAAGAAAGAAAGAAAGAAAGAAAGAAAGAAAGAAAATAACTTTGAGGATTCTAGCTGAGTCTTTGGTTCATGGATGACATGGGCAGGAACATCTCAGTCCTGTGTCTTCTACAGCCTTGCTGCATGAGGATGTTCTCAGGTAATGAGGCTAACCTGAGCAGTCACTTTCCTCATGAATTCACTGACTTCTGCTGACAGAGACAAATGCTGAAAAAACATGAAGTTGGATTTGCACCACTAGATCTGAATGGTGGCAACCCTGCAGGGCTCCCACAGCATAAGAGGAAATCAATCCCCATCCATCTGGGAATGGTGACTCACTTCTCCCAGAGAAGTGAAAACTCATTCTTTGTAATGTGAGCTCTTTGAGGGAAGACACTGTGTAGTTTCATTTTTGTATTCCTAGTGCCTAGTACAGTGTCTGGAACCTAGTAGGCTTGTTGATTGATTATAAAAGCTCTGAGAAGTGGAATACAACTCAATATGTTGGTTATCCTGTGTATCTGAGTTATTTTGCCAAGACTTTACTTCTCTTTGGAAGCTTTCCTTTCAACCTGGCCTGCTGGCTTAATAGAAATCTTCCTGGCCAATCATCAAACACTTCCACAAATATTTTGTTATGGAGAAATCAGGTCACTGCTGGTTTCCCTTGTGTTGTGCTCATGGCCACTACCCAGATAATGAGATCTGGGGTTAAGCAAGGAGAGTTGATCCCTATGTCTATGTATCCAAGCTTCACAACACTGTATGTGTTTGGTGGAGAGAAAGAGCAAAAGAGGGGTAGGGGGTAGCATAGCAAGCCTAGCCTTGACCTTTAACAAGAAGTTAGAGCAAGGGAGAGAGAAGAGAGACACAGAATGCATGCCACTTCCAGAACAGGCCAAAGATTTAAGGATTTGCATTGCATCAGTCTGTTTGCCAATAATCCTGGTAACATGCTTTCTGTGCCTTGGCCAATTTCCCTAGTTTTAAATCTCTATCCTGGTCCTAGGATTTTTCATGTCTATCTCAGTCCTTTGGATTCTGGCATTCCTGAGAAACCCTAGCGTAACCCACCCTCTTTTTCAAACTCCTTTGGATCCCAATTTGAACATAATGCCTCTTTCCCCCGCTCTGTGTTATTACATAAACACTGGCATTTGTCAATCCCCTTTAGGTATTAATAACAATTAACTCATCACCAGAAGTTCATCCTCATTTGCCCTCCTCAGCCCCAATTCCATGTAACATACAGAGAATGCCATGGATCAACAAACATTTACAAAGTATATTAAGCATCTGATAGATGCAAAGCACTTTGTGTCTTAGCTCTTTGTTTCCCCTTATGAGGAACATTGAACCATTCCTTTTCCTATACCATCATCACCCTTGGCCTGGAATTCAAAATAAGGCATGGGGTGCTCTGGTTCTTTTGCTAAAGATGAAGGGAAGCACTGGCCAAACTTAACAAAGCCTAATTTCAAAAAAAAAATTTTTTTTAAGCCTAATCACTTTGAGAGGAGGCATGTCTGAATTAGAGGACAGTGAAATAATAAAATCAGAAAATGTCACAGTTGCAAGGAACTTCTGGGGTCATTTGGTACAATTCATGCCTGAGTAGAAATTCCTCTACAACACCCCCTCCCTCTGCCAAGTGGTCATCATCTCTCTATTCAAATATCCCCATGAACCTAGAATTCACTCTGGAGGGGCTTTGAGTCATTTTATTGCTTTCAAGTGCATGTGGCAACTCAAGATAAGATAACCAAATACAGTCAATCCTCACACATTTAACTTTCCTGACTTTAAGCATTCTCGTGATTTTATTAGTAACCTTGTTTTCACTACATTCACAGCCATGCACAATACAGAAATAAAAGAGAGAGAGAGAAAGAGAGAGAGAGAGAGAGAGAGAGAGAGAGAGAGAGAGAGAGAGAGA
>NW_027187335.1:9057062-9106723 GCF_028583685.1 Petaurus breviceps papuanus
AGAGAGAGAGAGAGAGAGAGAGAGAGAGAGAGAGAGAGAGAGAGAGATACACAAATTCATGGAGGGCTGGTATCCTACCGGGATATATAATTTCAAACTGGTGCATCCTTCACAATCTCCAATGCCATCCATTAGCTGTGAGGGACAATGTGTCAGAGGTGATGTCTAGACCTCACCAATCTCAGCATCTTCTAACAGCAGTGACTAAAGTCCCAGCAATCTCTCCCTTGGTTTTCAGATAGTTGTCAAGGTAGAGAGGTTTCCAGCTGGGTAGTATACAGTCCTCAGACCACCATCTGACACAGTGGAAGTAGATTCATGCTAGAAAAAAGGTTTTAGTTTTAAGAATTATATTTGCTGGACAGTATTTGTGGTACTGTAGATTTCATGTATTATGAAAAGTGAATATTGTCTGAAATCCAAACAAAAAGCCACAGAATTCTAGGGAATTGCTAGTGAGAAAAAATGTTTTGCATATTATCAATTTTATTTTTATACTGCATTCTATGGGTTATGGGTCACTATATTATAAAAAACTGCATATTATCAGAATTCATGCTTTGTTTTAAAGAATTGTATGCAGAAATGTGTATTTTCAGCAATCTCTAGTGAAGGATTACAGTTCTGATGGTTGCAAGAATGTAACTCCCTGTTTCCTATAGGTTCACCATATCGACATTCATGTTTTGGTTTTTTTGTACCATTTTTTTAGGAATGTTACCCCCATGAAAGTTGAAGATTAACCACATTAATGAATTCAGTTCAACAAACACTTATTAAGTATCTGCTGCATGACAGGCATAAAGACCACGCCTTCAGGAAGCTTATGTTCCATTGAATGAATTATCACAAATTCTGAATGAAACAGGATTTGAATTACAGAATTTTCCTTAAAAATCCTACAACAAATGTCATAGAGTAAATGTTTGTAGGGCACTTGCAGATTGACACTCCTAATGAAAAGGACTTGCCACATCAAAAAGTATTTCCCCTGTGACCCAGCTTCCCAAACCTAGATCCATATCTGATCTGAGTGGAAACATCTGCAGCTTCCTTTCTTTTCCCAGGTGTGATGAATGAGGAGGTAGGAATGTTTGTTATGCAAGGAGCAGCTGCTAGAACTGTAATTGCCATTGCCAAGCCAATGGTGATAGACTGAGAAATATGTTGATGGGAAAATGAGCAGGCCATGGGTCTTTGTGTGTTTGTGTGTGTGTGTGTGTGTGTGTGTGTGTAGTTATCCCACTGTGCTTTGTAAGACTTTGTGTTGTTCCCTGATGTATCTTTATCTCTTCCCTTCACTAGAGAAATTATTCCTTGAGACTGCAGGAGCCCTGTGGCAAGCAGTCATAGCTGGGCCTGAGAGGGCATAAAGCAGGTCTCAGCCACCCTGCCTCCTCTGCCCCGCAAGCAATCCTGACTCACGGGGCTCCTTTGTGCTGCTCTCTTACATTTTGGCCTTCGGGGTGGTCCTTGGTACTCTCTTTCCCTGGTAATTTTACATTTGTAGTTATGGTATTTTTCCTATTTAACTAGGAAAGTGGAACACAATACTTTAAATGTTTGATTCATAGGCACCATAGAATTAATGGTTATAGACAATCTATAAAACTAAGCAATTTTTAGTACCCTCTGTTGCCATTTCTGCTATTCCATTACCATCACTACAGAAATGGAAGGGAATCTTACAAGATTGAGGGTGATTTTGTAATTTTCTTTGTTTCATGAACTGCCATTTCCAAAAAAGTTCATCCCTTGGTGGCCAATCTACTCATTAAAAGCCTATGTTCCTTCCAGAGACAGCTGTTAGTTGACAATTGATAGGTGCAATGGATAGAGTGGCTAGAGTGCCAGACCTAGAGTCAGGAAGACCTGAGTTCAAATCCAGACTCCAACACTTACTAGCTCTGTGACCCTGGGCAAGTCATTTCACCCTGTTTGCCTCAGTTTCCTCATCTATTAAATGAACTGGTGAAGAAAATGGAAACCATTCTAGTATCTTAGCCAAGAAAATCCCAAATAGGGTCAAGAAGGGTCAGATACAACTGAAAACAAATGCACAACAACAACAAAAGTTCCTCCCATATAACAACCATCTGCTATCTATTGGTGTCTTTGCTTAAACTATTCTCTCTTAAAATATTCCCTCAACTGGCAGAATACTCTCTACCCTCAACTCTTGCTCTTAGAATCCCAGGTTTTCTTTTAGACTCAGCTTAAAGAACTGTCATGCCAATGCAATATTCACAGCACCAATGGCAACTATGAATATGCCAGCATAGTTCTTAATCACAAAATATAACATTCTCCATATATAAGCCAGAAGCAAAACATTTATTCAGATACCAGAAAGCCAAATCCCAATACCAGGAAACTGAATCCATTATAGCAACAAAGAAGTTAACACACCATAGCACACCATCCTTTAGCCTTCCCACAAATATTCACAAGCCTAGCTGTCTCCTTGCCTGCCCATCTTCTCTCTGACTTTAGCTGCTCTGACGCCCAGCTTCCTGTAGGCTCTGTTCCATCCTTCAGCAAACTCTACAGGTTTCATGTGATTATATTCAGCCTTTTAGGCAGGGAAGATCTTCAAATTACCATAACCATTACAAGAGCTTCTTACAAAAGACCTTTTCCTGACTTCCCCCAGTTCCACTATGAGATTATGTTTTATCTAGGCCTTGGTTGAACCTTGGTTCAGACTTCTGACTAATTCTGAGAAGTTAATTTAAGTATAACATACAGCACATCAAACAACATCTTTAAGAATCTAAAAGTGAGGATCAAAAGGTTTAAGTATATATATATATATTATATACAAATATAAATGCTAATATATATATATATATTAGCATTTCAAAAATCCATGGGACTCCTAGCCATAAGTAATGTTACTAATAATAGTTTCTATTTTATGGAGAGGCAACCTGGTATAATGGATAAAGAGTTGGCCTTGAAGTCAGGAGGACCTGGATTTCAGACTTAGCTGTCTAACTATAGGAAATTCTCTGAATCTTTCAATGTCTGAAGCAATATTCTAGAACTATAAGTTGTAGACAAGTACATGGCATGAATCAATAGAGGAGTTTCCACACTGGAAGTTCTCTATAATAATAAAATCACAGGGCTATGATTGCACTGTGTATGCACTCACAAGTTTCATAGGGTGTTTCAGTAACAACACACATATACCATCATTACATCCTTATACACAGTATCATTTGATATTCATGATACACAAGTCTGTGTAAGATATGTAAAGAGTAGGTGAATGAATTGTTAGAGGAAAAGACACTTGTATCATCATATGAGAAGAAGTTGCATGGCACAATGGAAAGAATGATGGACTTGCAGTCAGAGGACCTGAATCTGCAGTCAGAGGTGCCGTCTATTCCCAGGGTGATGTTAAGCAAGTCACTCCCTATCTCTGAGTCAATTGAACCATCTATAAAATGAGTGGGTTAGACTTGGTTCCCTCCTTTCATCTCTAAATCTATGATGCCAGTTTTACAGCTAGAGAAAATGAAGGTCAGAGAGATTAAATGACTTCCTTAAGTTGAAAATCGGGAACTGAATAAGAGGGTCAGGTTTTTGGCCCACACCCCCTCTCTTCTGAATACTTCCAGGTAACTTTATCTGAATTCAAAGAACACTTTCAAAATTTCGGGTCTTGCTGAATGCAATGTACATCTGTGCAACTTATAGGAAGTGGTCCGTGGCCCTGTAGATCTTCTCATACTCTTACTCTGGCTGGAATGTCAGAGAGAAGTGTCACTTTGGGGCCATGAAATCCCTTGAACTACCTTCTCTTTACAGTCCAATTCTCAGACTATGTTGAAACTTCCAAGTAGCTCCTTAATACATTTCCACTTGCTCAAGTGTGCTGGGAGGGTTGTCACAGATCATCTGTGCACATCATTAGGTACACATTTTGCCTCTCATTTAGAAACTGTCTAGTCACTGGAGGGGAGAGCCACAGCACCCTCCAGGGCCTCTAGACTCCTTTCACACTGCATAACTTACAAGGGAGCTGTTTCTTTACCCATGGAGATACACCAGGGGAGGAAGGCAGGCCCCAGGTTGCCTGTTGGAAGAGGATGAGCATGACAAACCCCTGGGGAATCACTGCTCCCACCAGAGAGCAGGCTTCAGATTCCCCAAGTGGGATTTCTCTTTCAGTGACACAGCAATCACCTTACTACCATCTGTCTCCATTGGCAAAACTCATGAAAAGTGCAAAAGTAAATAGGATTATTTTGAGCACAAAGAAGACTCTTGGATGTCCCTCCCTCACTTGTCCCTAAGAACTCCACTATACCCAAGGTATTCCTTTGCTCAGAGCACTATCCTTCAGCAAATGACTACTCAGATATCAAAAAATCAACAATCAAGTAGAATTATTACAAAAGAATTATTCACAGAACATGTTGATCAATGGAGTGACAAATGTCAGAGCCAGAGTAAAAAAAAATCATGTTGTAGTGGATAGAAAGTTTGCCTCAGAGTCAAAAAGACCTGGGTTCAAATCCTGTCTCACACACTTACTATCTGTTTGACCCTGAGCAAGTCACTTAATGTCTTATCTGTAAAATAAAGGGAGTTAGATTTGGTGGCCTCTGAGGTCTCTTCCATCTTTAAGCATATGATCCTCTGCAATTCTCTAAACTATAAGTTGTAGAACAAGAGGCAATCTGAATTATAGAAAGAGTTTTCTCCCTAGGAATTCCCCATACCACTGAAATCACAAATCTGATCTTCAAGACTAATTTATTTGAAGAATGTTTATCCTATTTCATTGTCTGACTTTTATTTTTTAATTTTTTTTAATTTCTAAAATACTTTGGACAAGGATCAATACATTTTGTCACTACCTTGACAGTGAGCATAGGTTCACTAATTGACAGAGTGTGTGAGACATGTTAGATGGGCCAAGCAAAAGTTTAAATTCAGGGTGAGGAGCTGCTAAAAAAAAATGAAATTATCCCCTCTTGGTTGAAGCATCATAAGCCTGAGCTCTTTTTTTCTCATTCTCTATTATTGTTTCTATTTTCTCTTTCTCTCTGGTTCTCTCTCTTTCATTCTCTCATTCTCTTATTCTGTCTCTCTCATTGTTTTTATCTTGTCTGTTTCTCACACTTTTTCTTTCTTTGTCTCTGTCTCTCCATCTCCCCTTTTTTTCTCTCCCTCCCTCCTCTCTCCCTTCCTCCCTCCTCCTCCTCCTTCTCCTCTCTCTCTCTCCCTCTCTCCCTCGCTCTCCTTCTTTCCCTCTCTCTCATTCTCTCCCTCTCTCTCCTCTGTCCCTCTTTCTCCCTCTCCCTCCCTCCCTAACTCCTCTCTGTCTCCCTTCCTTCTTTCCCACCCTCTCCCTTTGTAGTCTCAGCAGCTCACCAGGCTGCCTCCCTAGCTCACAACTCCTAGTTTGTCCCTATTACTATGAAGAGCATTTTGTGATACCCGTGCCAGCTGCTGTTATAGCTCAGAGAGCCTACCAGCCCCCAGGAAATTCACTTACCAACAGCTTAGAGGAGACATCCTGGGTTGGGGCCAGGAAGAGCCAGATGGTCACTGGGGTTATTAAAATCATGCATGTTACCAGAAAACCCTTGTAAAAATAAAAAAATGGAAACCTTAATTCCTGTGAAATCTCCTCATTTGAAAAAGACTTTGTTTCTAATCATCTACAACATACATTGCTGCTGATCCCCATGAATGTGATGTATGATGACCTTTTTAATGCCAGTTTGTTTTTTCATCTCTCCTGCCAGGTTCAGCTAATCCACTATAACCATGAGTTATATACAAACGTCACAGAGGCTGCAAAAAGTCCAAATGGATTGGTGGTAGTTTCTATATTTATGAAAGTGAGTATCCTGCATCCTGTTCACTCCATCATCCACCTTCTCCCCAAACCCTAAAAGAATTGTGAGTTTCCATAATAATTACTTGATATCAGTTGGGTTGTAGAAATATTCGAATAAATTTTAGCCATTCCAATTCAACAAACCTTTATTAAGCCCCTAATATGTGTCAAGACAAAAATAAAGCAAGGAGCTGACATTTTACCAACCAACCTAAGCTATAGAAGACATCTAGGTCCCTATTACTGCAAATAACAAATCCCATGAAGTGGTTGCATTATTCGAATTTCCACCCATGTTTTCATTGGGCTGGAACCAATTACCACATATTACATAATTACAACTGCAAATGTTGTCAATTCAAATACAGGTGACTACTTCAAGGAATTCATCATTTGCACTAATCAGGACTTGGGTGTACCTATTTTGTTTTTTACTTATGTCAGAATTCATGTGAAATGAAGTCTTTCCCAAAGATATGTGGGGGACCCCACTTCAGAAAATCTTAAATTTCCAGGACAGACTATGATTAAACTCTGAAAATGAAAGGAAGAATTAACATGGTACAATGGAAAGATTCCAGGCTCTGGAAACAGAGGTCTGTCAGTCAATCCATATAATTTTTAAGCACATATTATCTGCCACTAAACATGTTAGATACAAAGAAAGATAATAAATGGTCCCTGCCCTCAAGGAGCTTAAATTCTAATAAGAGTTACAATGTGCAAACATCTATGTGCAAATAAGTTATATCCAGGATAAAATAGAGATAATTCACAGATAGATGGCCCGAGCATTAAGAAGGATCAAGAAAGGCTTCCTGTAGGTGACAGAATTTTAACTGGGACTTGAAGGAGGCCAGGGAACCCAGGAGGTAGAAATGAGGAGGGAGGGCATTCCAGGCATGGGGACAGTCAATGAAAATGCCTGAAGTCAGGAGATTCGGCGTTTTCTTTAAGGAACAGCAAGGCCAGAGTCACTGGAACAAAGAAGAGAAGGGTGAGGTGGGGGAAAGGCAAGGTAAGATGTAAGAATACAGAAAAAATATGGGGCAGGTTAAAAAAGGCTTTACAACTCAAAGAGTTTTATATTTGATCATGGAGGCAACAAAGAGCCTTGTTTGGTTTGTGGTTTTAAGTAGGGATTGATATGATCAGGATTTCTCTTTAAGAAGAGAGCTGTGTGGAGGATGGACTAGAATGGACGAGGTCAGTATCATAGCAGTCCAGGCATGCGGGGATAAGGGCTTGCCCCGGGATAATAGCAGTGTCAGGGGAGAGAAGGGGACAGACACAACAAGTATTTTGATGATAGAAACAACACTTGGCAACTGATTGGATGTGTTTGGGGTTGGGCGCAGCGAGAGGCAGTGAGGAGTTAAGGTGATATCTACTTTATGAACCTGAGCGGCTGAGAGGATGATGGTTCTGTCCACAATAATAGGGAAGTCAGGAAGATGGGAGAATCTGCAGGGAAAGATAATGAGTTCACTTTCAGACATGATGAGTTTAGAATGGACTGAGCACATCCATTTGAGATGTCTAATAAAGAGTTGGAAATGTGAGAAAGAAGGTCAAGAAAGAGACAAGGGCTGGATGAACAAATCTGAGAATTATCTGCATAGAACTAATAGAGATGAGGTTGAAACTGTGGGAACTGATTATATGACCAAGTGCAATAGTAGAGAGGGAGAAGAGAAGAAGGTCCAGGACCTTAGGGAACATCCAAGATTAATCAGCATGATCTGCATGAAAATCCAGCATCAGACTTAGAAGGAGCAGTCAGACAGATGGGAGATGAACCAGAAAGAGTAGGGTCAAAGAGAAGAAAATATCCAGAAGAAAATTATAGGTAGTGTCAAAGACTTCAGGGAGGTCAAGAAGGATGAGGATTGAGAAAATGCTATTGGATTTGGAAACTAGGGCATTATTGGTAATTTCAAAGAGACCAATTTCATTTGAATGATTCAATTCAATAAATATTTAGTAAATGCTTAAGTACCATGCTAAAGTTTGAGAGACAGAGAGATACAGAGAAAGACAGAGAGAGAGAGAGAGAGAGAGAGAAACAGAGACAGAGAGAGACAGACAGACAGACAGAGAGAGGGAGAGAGAGGGGAGGGAGAGAGAGAGGGAAAGGGAGAGAGAGAGAGAGAGAGAGAGAGAGAGAGAGAAACAGAGACAGAGAGAGACAGACAGACAGACAGAGAGAGGGAGAGAAAGGGGAGGGAGAGAGAGAGGGAGAGGGAGAGAGAGAGAGAGAGAGAGAGAGAGAGAGAGAGAGAGAGAGACTATTCTCTAATGGAGGAAGACAACACACAATAGGAATCTGAAAAGCCTGAGGTGGGGGGATGACCAAGGTCTATCTAGTACTGATGTCATGTTGTTTCTGGAGTTAAAACCAACCAGAGCTACTAATGGAAAATGGAGTGAACCCAGGAAGGTTGTAAGGCCTCTATAAAGGAAAGCTTTGGGATCAATTTAGTTCTCAACCTACAAGCCCTCCAATCGGAGGAGAAAGGCAACTAAAAGAAAGTAGAGTACCAAAACCTAAGTCCTTCTTGGTGGTCCTGAGATTCAGGTGATTAACTTACCCTGGGGAGATGGGGAGGGAGCATGTTGTTCTATTCTATGGAATCAAAGCCAAGCAAAATAGCTGAAGGAAAATGGAGGTAAGGTTGGAAGCTGAACTGTAAGGGGTTAAGAAGTGAAAGGAAAGAAAGTAGGAGGCATCTTTCATAGATGGGCCTTTGGAGGAGTTTAGCCACAAATGGGAGGAGAGATATAGGATGGTAGCCAGCAGGGATGAATAGATAAAAGGAGGAGTTTTTGAGTATGGAGTAAACAATGAGCATGAGACTGTAGGCAGTAGGGAAGCAACCAGTAGAGAGGGAAAGAATGAAAATAAGTGAGAGGGTGGGAGGATGGAAAGGACAATCTGCTAGAGAACACGGGATAGAATGGGATCTCTTGACCATGTGAGGGCTTTTCATCGACTAGGAAAAAGGTTATCTCTTCATGTGAGACAGGGGTGAGGGAGGAGAGAGTGGCAGGAGGTGTCTGGGTGATATGAAATAAGGAAGAAGGGAAAAGAGGGAGTTCTCAGTGAACAACTTCCATTTTTTCCCAATGAAATATGAGTCAAAAGTTCTCAATGAAGAGGTCGAAGTAGGGGAGACTTAAGAAGTTTGAGGAGGAATGAAAAAGTGTGTAAGAGACTGTGTGGTGAGTAGAATAGTGAGTTAATTAGAGAGGCATAAAAGTATTGCTTTGGCACAAAAAAAGGCATAGTTAAAATTATATAACAAATTTTTAGTGGACCCAGTCAACTTGTTTTGTGATTTTCTTCAGCTCTATTCAGCACCATTCAGTGCAGAAGCTAAGATAGTAGATGATGGGAGTAATTCACAACTGAGTCTTGGTAAGGAAAGGTCAAGGGTTCAAATTCTGCCTCTGAAATTTATCTTCCATGACATTGGTCATGACCTTAACCTCCTTGGGCCACAGTTTCCTTATCTTAAAAATGAGAGGTTGAACTATATAGCCTTTGAGGTTCCTTCCAGTACTAAATCTATGAACCTGTGAAGTCTATGATTATATAGGTTAAGGCCTAAGGAAATGAGAAGTAAGGCATCTCTTAGTTGGTCTCACTATCCTGCATTGCCATACAGATGGCCCAAGCTATGGAGGAAGCCTTCAACTCACCAGGTAGGAAAACCCAGAGAATTCTTTACTTCCTTACCAAAAAGTAGATAGATAGATAGATGATAGATAGATAGATAGATAGATAGATAGATAGATAGATAGACAGACAGATAGATAGATAAGAGAGGGAGATAGAGAAGGAGGAGGAAGAGGAGTTGGAAGAAGAAGAAGAAAAGAAGGAGGAGGAGAAGAAGAAGGAGGAGAAGACAGAGGAGACGGAGGAGAAGGACAAGAAGGAGGAGGACAAGGACAGGGAGAAAGAGGAGGAGGAGGAGAAGATGATGATGATGATGACAAGGAAAGGAAGAGAAAAGTGATACAATATCCAGAGTTACTGCCAAGTTATATATTGCTCTCATTCTCAAAGCATAGGATTTAGAGCTGAAAAGAGCTAAGAGATTAGCTAACTCACTCCCCCCTTTTTTAAAAAAATAAGGAAACTGAGGCCTAGAGAGGGAAAGGTTACACAAGAAATAAGTAGCAGATCTGGAATTCAAACCCAAACCCTCTGACTTCAACACATGCTTTTCCCACTATTATTTTCATGGTTCCACTCAATGCTACCTGAATAGTAATCACCAGGAATACCAGATTGTTGTCCCCACCCCCAACCCTTGCCGTGATTTTGCTCCATACCAAGCATCTCTCTAAGAACTCACTAGGAAAATAGTGCATCATCCCCCATCCCCATAAATAAGTTTGAATTCATTTTTATTTTTAAAATAACTTTATGCCACACATAGATTTGGAGTGTGAGATTTGAAGGGCAGAGTTTCAAACAATAAGCAAATATGTCAACATTCCCCAAAGTTAGTAATCATTTCAAGACAGACCATAACTAGAGCAAGGCAATTAGAGTCACTGACAACACATTCTCCCTCATTAGTATATGAACAACTGAGCTTAGCTAACAGAAGAATTAGTTTAAATAGGAATCTGCTAGAATATACTCTCTCTGTCAGATACATCCAAAGCAGAGTGAAGGTTACCCAGCCTGAACCTAACCTGCTCCCTGCCTCACTCCTTCTCAGTCTGGCAGCAGCCTCTCCAGTAGCAGTCTCAAAAATATCTCAAGACCTTTATCTCTTCTCTAAGAGTCAGTGTCCAAGTGATCTCTGTCTCTATCTCCTCACTAAGGGGCAATGTATAGCCCAGAGCATCTATCTCCATTTTAAGAAAGCAGTGTCCCAGGGTCTCTCCCTCAACATGGCCTTCTGTCTAGGAATCTCTTTGCCACTAGCATTAATTGCTTTAAAAAGTTCATTTGAGAGCAAACTTAGACCTCCTTGCCCTAGGGAACATTTTGCAAAGCCCATTCAGTGTGCCCAAATCACGAGCTACTGCTCTGCTGAAAGACTGGGCTTTCTTCTTCCAAGGCTTTAGAGGAAATTCACAGACTGGAAATTTGAGTCCAGTTGAAAAGCTAATCAAAGGAGAAGCTGCCATCCAACATTCTCATCTTTTTAAGTAGCCACATTCCTAGAAACCAACATTAGATTAATTTACTGAAAGACCATGATGAACTTATAAATATTTAAAAAACTATTTAGAAGATAGTCAGCTAAAGTGACATTATTCCTAGGTCATCCTTTAAAAGACAAATTTATTATGGATTCTCCAGACCCCCATTACATTTAACTTTGGTCTCCAGCTTTTTCTCAGATCCTCGTGTAGCTCTGAACCGATGGAAAGAGCCCTCTGAAAGCTCTACTGTATTCTGCCACAAATCCCCCAATTCATAATTAGCATGTGCTTTTCTAAATCAACACTTTATACAAAGAGGAAAAGGGACATTGGGATCAGTGTGGGGCAATGGAAAGAGTGTTGGATTTGGAGTGAGAGCACATGAATTCAAACCCCAACTCTCCCACGTTATAATTCAATGACGTTGGGCAAGACACTTAAACTTCTCTGTGCTTCAGTTTCCCCATCTATAAAATTAGGGGGCTAAACTGGATAATCATTAAGGTCACTTTTAATTCTTAAATAATGAAGGTATGGTCCTGAGAACTCAAGACAGATGTATTGTCACTTTTCAAAGTTAAATTTAGAAAGAAACTCTACTTCCTGCCAGGTAATCCAGCTGGTAATATCTCTGAAATTCCCAGCATAATCTCCCACCCTAAGTGGAAGTTGTAAGGAGTTCTAGGTTATTCTCTTGGTGCAGAACATAGTGGGAAAAGTATTGGCTATGGAGGTGAGAGGATACCCATATCCTACCCATAACACAACCTGTGTAACCTAGGTCAAGTCACAACTTCCATGGGACTCAGTTTCCCCCATCTGTAAAATAAGCAAACTGGATTAGACAGCTTTTGCTGTCATTGATTTGATCTTCTTGGTGATATTTTCCAGGCACCATGGTACTGTGAGAAGAGCATGGAAGTTGAAGCCAGAGGCCTTGGGTTTTGATTCCAGCTACTTCCTCTGTGACTTCCTTCTCTAGACCCATGATCCTCTGATCCTTTGAAAAAAGCAGATCAGGGAGAAAGAAAATCAGATTTAAACATTCCCAAATGCTAGACACAAATACAGGCAAATTCTTATAATACCAGTTTAGCCCCTAACTAAGCCATGAAAAGCCATTTCATGAACTTAATCAGGGAACTCTTCCCTGTTCTGAGAACCTTCTTATCTGGTAACAATATCCTTTACAAAGGGGGTATCTGTCATTTGTTTCCCTCAGCCTCTGTTTTAGCAATCTTTCCGAAAGCCAAAAATTCAGGCATCTGCTTTTGCTCCCTTTGCAATTAGAAAGACAAGGGATGGAGAGAACGGTCATATCAATTTGAGCTGTCCCTGCTGGTCCCTCTATTTGAGGTTTCTTGGCACAGCTTATGGCTTCATCCTCTCTGGTTTGAAGCCCTGGTTAGTGAAAGTCACATCTGTATTATGTATACTCACTATGGCTTTCAGTGATTGATCAGCTTAGAATACAGCATTTTTGCCTGCAACACTGCTCATGTAGTTAACTTGCAAAGAGGAAATACATTTGCAGAAACACACATCCCCTCCCCTGCAGACCAGTCTCCCCCACTCCACCCCCCAAGGCACTGCAGTGGTCCTTCTAGCAGCTTATATGTTAATTGGGACTGAGAACTTGCTCCCCGGAGGTCAGTGGATTAAATGTAATTGCTCCTGTCTCTAATTGGCCAGAATGGAGTTCACTGAGCTTTCTGCCTGCATCAGACACAGAGCATACTGGTGACCCCTTCTTGTCACTGTCAAACCTGTTCAATTCCCAGTTGTTCAGGGGTCACTTTTCAAGGTTGTAAATTAAGTATAAATTGAGTGTAGCTCAACTGAGTGGTAGAAAAAGTTGGAAATATTGGTGTAAAATGAGGGATACACTTATCCGTGGACTTCATTTATGTATAATTAAAAGAGAGGAAGAGTAATAGTTACTACTTTAATGTAATTCTAAACAACCTCCAGAGGCAGCATGGTTCAAGGGCTGGCCTTAGCATCCAGAAGACTTAGGTCCAAATTCTGTCTTTGACACATTCTGTGTGAACGTGGTGAATCACTTGACCTGTCAGTACCCTAGATGGTTCTCTAAAACTATAAAATGCCAATCCCTCATCTGCCGGAGAGAATTTTCACACTGGAGTTTCCTACGCTGATGAAATCACAGACCTGATTTTAAAAAAGTAAATAGAGACCAAATAATGAGTATTTTTGTTATTGCTATCAACAATAATGTTATTGCATTATTACTAACATCTATACACTCTTGGAAGCATAAAAAAGATGATAAGAGGTTGAGAAAGTCTTCTAACCAAAAATGTGTACAATGTTAATGTACATTATCCCAAATGTTAATGTATCATTATCCCAAAGTAAGACTAAGAAAAAGCAATCAGGAAGGAAAAAAGGGTGCTAATAGAGGTTCTCAGGACAAAAACCTGCTGAGATTCTGTTGGGACAAACAGATCTCATTTGTCTGAGTAATAGTAAAAGTTAACAATAGATTGCTTCCATAAAGTGAGATATCTTTCTAAAAGGGAAAAAACATACAGGGGTACATTGAAAAGCAACATTTGTCACTGGCTACACTCAACTTCTGTATAAGCCAGATGAATTAATGAAAAAACAATCTATGAAGCACTTACTATGTACATTGCACTAAATCCTGGGAATAGAAATCAAGAAGAGGAGCTCATGTTCTAAGGGAGAGAACAACATATGTGGAAGGTTTCAGCTACGAGTCAGAGGAAATGGTCCCATGGTCCTTAGAGTACAGAAGTAAAACATGGTAATACTTCTTCTTTAATGTCATTTCCATTGATAAAAAAGGTTTCTAGTATTGAATCACTTCACAGTGCCATGGTTTTTGATGGCAAGAACTTTCCTTTCTAGGTCTACAGTAGTCATGATCAATACACCTGTGGGAGTAATTGTTCAGATGCATGTTCACAGGAATTGCTTCCCAGGATGATGTCTAAGAGCACTGGGCTGAAAGTCTTGCAAGATTGGAAGATTAGGGGAAAAATTCAGCCTATAAAGTTAACTGCTCGTGACTTGTAACTCTAGTAAAAAAAAATTGGGTGGTAGAAAGCGTTGGAAATGTTGGTGTAAAAGGAGGGATGCACTTATCTGTGGACTTCATTTATGTATATAACACTAACCCCTGCTTCACCCTCCCCATCTTCCCACCCCACCCAGTGACCAAAGGAGACTGAAATTTGGCTGTAATTTCAACTCTTCCACACACTATTAACTCTCCACGTAAGCTCACTTACACCTAGTACTTATCTTAGCCTCCCACTGATACATGGCACCAACACACTAAAATCCAAACGTTTTCTCTGTACACTTTTGAAATTTATTCAATTGTCCTTAATCAGTACATAAAGTTCTCAGCCCAGAAGTGTAATGGTGACAAGATTCAGAATATAATGGCCCACAGGTCTACATGGGACCATAGCATATTTATCAACAATCATATATAATACTTTTATTTCTTTTTTGTGGGAATGCACTGGGATGGAGCAGGAATTCTTAACGTGTGTGTGTGTGTGTGTGTGTGTGTGTATTTTTAAATCGTAGATCCCTTTGGTAGTCTGGTGAAGCTAATGGATCCCTTCTCAGAATAATGTTCTTCTAAATATATAAAATCACATACACAGGATTACAAGATTTCAATTATATTGAAATACAGTTATGAAAATATTATTAAAGCAAATTTACAAACCATAGTTACAAACCCCTGGTTCAGAGAGTAATCTATGAGATGCCTTTTAAATAGCTGAAGGGCATCCACAAGAGAGGTGAAATTTGGTTCTGTGCTCACATGTCTCTGAAAAGAACCAGAGCTGGGTATGTACATTTCTCAGGTGGACAGAAATCTACCTTTGCCAAACATCACAAAACTATCTTTTTGTCATAAGATCATAGATTAAATTTAGAAGGGACCTTGGAAGTCACTGTGTCTGATACCCTCATTTTATAAATGAGGAAAATGAGACAGGGAAGTTTAAGCACACAGGGTCACACAACTAATAAGAGTATGACATAGTCTCTTCAACACCAAGTCCAGCACCCATACATTATACCATGCTGCCAGTAAAAACAAAACAAAACAAAAACTGTATAGCAAAGAGAGATAGAAGGGTCATTAATAATCAATGCAATTTCCAAACTCAAAATTACCTATTGGATATATATTGTGACATTCTTAACCCTTAAGATAGTTCTATTTTTAAGGTAGAGTCACAACTTCCAACTAGAAACATATAATAAATCAGAACAGGGAAGCCAGTGCAATAAGGGAGACACAACTACATGTCAGGAGAACCACACTCAAAAGTGTCTGTCTAGGAAAATCCTGTTTGGCATTTAAAGTTCTTCATAACCTAACCCCTTTCTACTTTCCCAGTTTTCTTCTACCTTACCTCTACCTCTTTAGTTTCCTTGGCTTTCTTCAAGACTCAGTTCAAATCCAGTCTTCTTCAGGAGACCTTTATCAGTCCCCCTAGCTACCCATGTCTCCCATTTCAGAATGCTCTGTTCTACTCATCTAACAACTATGTACCTAGTTATTTACATCCTGTATCCCCCATTAAAATGCGAGCCTCTTGAGAGTAGGGACTGGGTTTTTTTTAACCTTTCTGTATATCCCCAACATGGTTCCTGATTTGCTGACTGACTTTCTGACATTCCAAAAATGTCAGTGTTCTTATTTAAGGATCTTGAACCTAGCAATAGATACAGCAGCCTTCTTTTCTTCACCAAAGAAAGAAGGGAATATCATAGAACCTGTGTGCATGAAACAGAAATAACAAGAACTCTATGTCCTCTAAAAATTAAAGCTGTCTATTTTGCTATGAAACCCCTCAATGGCACTGTTGTCAGAGAAAGTGACCCATGCCTAGGTTAGAAGTAGACTGTACACTCCTTGAAGGCAGGGACCATGTGCAATGCCTTCTTCGTATCTTCACTATTTTAGTGTTTCTTCCACAGTGGCTTCCTTATAGTTCAGAGAATCTGTAGCTTCATCCCTAAGCATAAATCATAAACCCTTCATACCTGCATTATTCTTATGGTTTCCCATAAATAGGCCCAACACACTAGAAGCTTCCCTTTGGCTCCTCCAGTGCAGCTCTCAGGTCACACATCTGCTATCATCCATTTTCATTACACAACTATTCCACAGCCTTTTTTAAGTTCACTTATCTTGTAGGTGATTTTTACATCACTTTTTTTGCATGTGAGTCATTATTAGCAACAGGCTGGAATTTACTATTTAGGTGACTTTAAACAAGTCACTTAGCCTCACCAGGCCTCAGATTCATCTGTAGAATCAGGATATTGGATTAGATGGCCTCTGAGGTCACTTCTAGTCCTATATCCTTGATCCACTGTAATGGGAATTTGGGATATAAAGACCAAAATTATAAAAATGAAACTAGTTCAAGGAGATAGTAAAATATATATTCAGATTCATAAAAGCACAATTTGTACAAACTAAGAGATAGAGGGCAATAACAATTGGGAGGATCAGGAAAAAAATATAGGAAATAACTGCTGAACTGTGTTTGAAGGAAGCTGCATTTCCATTCCTTTGAGGGGATTCTCTCTACTGGAGAGGAGGGAAGGAGTGCCTCTCACACATGGGAAGAGCCTGTGTAATGGGCACAAAAGTGGGAAATGGAACAGTGACTCCAGGGAAGAGCTAGTAGGCCAATTTGAAATGAGGAGCACACAGAAGGGAATACATAATATGGATTGGCAGAAAAGGTAGGTGCATCATTCCCACTGTCTTTGGGATATCTGCAGTTGTGACAATTCACAGTCATATACTAGGCTAAAGAGAGGGCTTTTTACATCAGTGGGCAACTTGACATCCTTGAAAGCCTTGCATGTAATAGATGTTTAATAACTGGTCAAACTGAATTGTGCTGAATTGAGGGATAAAAAATCAAGTTTTAGTTGTTCAAATGGACCAGATATGATGGATGCTCATTCCTGATAACAATGAGTCTGTTATGGCATTGTTGCATTGAATCTGCTTCCCTCATCTCCCCATGAATTCCTGATGCATCAGGGTTCATCTCTGATCTAAAACATTCTTCCTCCCTTGTTCTCTTCCCTAAATAAATGTTCTCATTGGAGATGCTTATCTTGTTGCAGTCTAGATTCAGTCATTAATTGTTTTTTTTTTCCCTCCACCTCTAGGTTTCTGATTCATCAAATCCATTTCTTAATCGAATGCTAAACAGAGACACCATCACAAGAATAACGTATAAAAGTAAGTCCAGTTTCAGGTCCTATGTGACAACCATCCTGAATGTTTGAGTTCTCCTGTCTGAAGGCTGCAGCAACCTGGGTCAGAAAGTGTCCTAAGGCCCCGTGCAGCTATAAGTGAGCTTTTGAATCCATCAGAAGTCACTCTGCTGACCCACAGTTTACCAAGGGGCAGCTTTATAAAGAACAAAAGTCACGAGGGCATTGTTTTTATCTGTATCCATCTGGCATGATAATTATGATAACGATGATGGTCATCATTTTTCTAGGGAGTGGTAACGAGCTAGGGGACTATGTTTTGTCTGACAAGCTCAATGACACATCGCTTGGCCAACATTCTGGGTCCCACAGATTAACATACAAACACCACACATGGGTTTGAGAATTGGTAAGCAAGTAGCAGGGGCAGAGCCTAGCCATCTTCAAGTGCCTGCAATGGGACTAGGTCTCTTTCACGGGTGAGAGATCCTTTTAGATTTTTAGGTTATGTCCCTGAAACTTAGCTCAAGTGCATTACACATAGAGATTTCTTTTCAAGTCTACACCACCTCTCCTAGCCATAGGAATCTACCTAGACGCATTCTTCTCCAGGTACTCTGAAGATAAAGGGCAGAAGCATCCTGATGCGTCGTCTCACAGTTTTGTACTTGATCTAACAACAACCTGGAAAGCTGGGAGGGTTGAGAAAGCTCTGCAAGCTAGCACAGATCTAAGGAGAGAGAGGATGGAGGGGCAAGTGTATCTAGTAGAAGAAAGAGTACCCAAACAGTGACAGATCTGGAATTCAACTTTTCTGACTCCAAATCTAGGATTCTTCTCACTGTGCCTCATTACTTCTCATATGATAATTATCTGCCATGCCTATTTAGCAGGGTTATTTGATGATCAGATAAGATGATGCCTATAAAATGTGTTGAAAACCTGAAGGTGTTCTGTAGATGTCAGCTTCTGTTATCTCCGTTACTATTATTATATTTGTGGGAGCATTTTAAGCTAACAGGAATTTGTGGTAGAGTGAAATGAGCAAGGAACATTAACTCCCCGAAGTACCTTCTAGTAGGAGGCAGTTAGGGGGCACAGTGGATAGAGTTCTAGACCTGGAGTAAAGAAAACCTAGAGTTCAAATTTGACCTCAGACACTTGCTAGTTGTGTGACCTTGGACAAGTCCCTTACCTCTCTTTGCCTCAGTTTCCTCAACTGTAAAGTAGAGATAATAATAGTACCTACCTCCCAGTTTTGTTGTGAAAATCAAATAAGGTAATATTTTTGAAGTGCTTAGCAGAGTGCCTGGTATATAGTAGGCTCCTAATAAAGGCTTATTTCCTTCCCTCTCCTCTGACTCTAACATTGAAAATTCACAAATCAAACCATCAAAGTACAGTGGAAAGAGAACTTAATTTGGAGTCGGAGATCCTGAGTTCAAATCTTGGCTCTGCCCTTTACTTACTGTATTACCACACTACTCAGTCATTAGTCACTACTCAATACCCTCTTAAGGGATAGTGGAAAATACACAGGCCAACCACCTCTTGGTCACAAGTAAATCACAATTTTCTCAGTCAGTACACAATATCCAAGTAAAATCTTCTTTCACCTTTACTTGAGGCTGGCTCTCAGTTTCCATGGTTCCTCTTCCATGGTCCCAGCTCCAAACTATCACCTGGGTTCAAAGTCAGGCAGCTCCCAGTTCCTTGTCCTGTCCTTCATCCAGTTCCTGTTCCATATTGAAGTTCATACAGAAGTAAAGGTCACTTTGGGCCTCAGTATCCACATCTTTTGTTAGACAGGAGTTGGACTAGATGGCCTCTAGGCTTCCAGATCTAAGTCTCTAACCAAAGTTAAAAGGGACAAGAAGATGTCTTCTTCACATGCAATGGGTACTCCAGGTCATAACTTCCCACAGAATTTACCAAATCAACTAATCTCACAGAGAATGTGGCAAAGGCTACAGGTGGAAGGTCTTAAGGTAGAAAGGAACCAGGAGTATTAGTGGACAATCCAGAATCAATAACCAACATTGAGACTACTGAGCCATGAGATAGAAGTTAGTATATTAAGAGAGTTTGGGGGAATTACTAAAGACACATCATTCAGATGTCAGAGTGCAAGGTTCAATAACAAGATCATAGGAGATTTAGAATAAAAAAGACATCCTAGGAACCCTCTAGTACAACCCTTTAATTTTACAGAGGAGGAAACTGAGGCCCAGAAAGTTTAAGTAATTTGCCAATGGATTTGAACCCAGGTCATTGTAATGCCATGCACAAGCAGCTTTCCAAAAGAATGCTTCAAGATTCTGATTACATAGTATAGTGAACACTCTATTCAATAACAAATCATAGCAAATCATTCACAGGGAATCAAGGCACAGCATTCACAATGTTGCAACTTATCACAGAAAATCAAAATGCAGCATTCTCAATGACTTATCACTAAAACGTACAGATAGTTTTCACCAAAGTGTAACAATAATTTTCAACAAAGTACAATCATTTACTAACTCAATCATTCAATCATAAGGGTCACAAAATACAATAGTCGTTCTCCACTCATGGGGCCCACTAAGTTACAAATCAGTCACTATTCAGACATCAGTCACTATTCAATCATCAGTCACACTACTCAGTCATTAGTCACTACTCAATACCCTCTTAAGGGGTAGTGGAAAATACACAGGCCATCCACCCCTTGGTCACAAGTAAATCACAATCTTCTCAGTCAGTACACAATATCCAAGTAAAATCTTCTTTCAGCTTTACTTGAGGCTGGCTCTCAGTTTCCATGTTTCCTCTTCCATGGTCCCAGCTCCAACTGTCACCTGGGTTCAAAGGCAGGTAGCTCCCAGTTCCTTGTCCAGTCCTTCATCCAGTTCCCATTCCATTTTGAAGTTCACAGTGTCCAGTCCACCTCAAGTCCTTCACAGTTCCTGTTTCTTGGAAGACAAAGCTTAATAGAGCCACAATAATATTCATGCACATTTCCAGCACCATCATCAATTCACTATCTGTCTGTTAAATCAACTCAGACTCACCAACAAGGTCTGAGAACTCAACACAAATAATCAACATAGAAATCAACACTGACCCACAAACAAGGTCCAAGAGGTCAGCACAAATCATCAATAAAGTCCCAGGACCTCCAAAACCCTCCTCCAGGACTTCTGTAAACACACAACAAGAAAATCCTCTTTCAGGGCTTCCAGTAAGGTCCCAGGGCTTCTGTACAAAGTATCACAAATGAACATCAACACAGACAGAGCAGACAGAGTGCTGAGGTGCCACAAGTTTTCTCCTTCTTGTCTCTGCCACCACAAGAGTCTTCTTCTCAGTTCCAGCTAGTTCCTCCCCAGGAGTTCACAAGTTGTGGAGTTCACACATTCTGCTTCTTAAACAGACTGAAATAAGGTGTTAATTCAATAGCTGAAACAAGGTGTGAACCACTTCTGTGCTTGCCATTACAGTCATTTAACTCCAAATCAAGTTTCCTGTAAGAACCCTGAATCCCACAACTTCCTTACTTTGCTGCATTCAACTTTCATTGGTATGTGCATGTTTTTAAGACCATGAAAAGCTGTCCTTACCTTACAGCTCCTGTTATATTTACTCTCAGCACTTAGCACAGTCTGGTACATAGTAGGGATTTAATAAAGGCTTATTGGCTTGACTTGATTGTAGCCAGATAGCTCCCACCACTTTTGTTCCTATCCTTGAAAATAGTATGGCTTGGTGGGTAGGGGAAGTAATGCTTCCAGGGCCCATCTGTAGAGCTCATGGAAAAACACCTTCTTTTCCTTCCTCCCTTACCTGCTTCAATGTAGAAGCCTGTCCTATGGTGTATAGTGTAGATAGATACTATTTAGGTAGCAAAATCAAGCAGTTCAAACTCTATTCTTTCCTCATCAGTATTCCTATGCAATCCTCTCTAACTATACATAAAGCATACACAGTTGAGGGGAATTTTTCTGCCTCTTGTGTAAATAGCATATTTTATAACCTCCCATAAAAGATTATTATATTTTAACTTTTTTGATTAAAAAAGCATGAAAATTAAATAAAATGTCTTCAAATAATTGTGAATTTGTAGCTTGGAGATTGTGAAAAGCCATGAAATTACATAGAAAGCTCCAACACATAATCTAGCAGATTGCCAACCACTAAGTCAATGTTATCTGGATAGTTCCTCCTTTTCCTAAGCACTGTTATAATTAATATTAAGTGGTGTGACTGTTAAAGATGAAAGACTCAACAGGGCCCTTCATTACGGTTTTAACTCTATATTAGATATCCATGAGGAATGCTGCCTTCATGCACATTGAGGATGGAGGAATGGGAGGGGGGAGGATTTTATTAAGTTTTGTTATGTGCACTATAGCACAGTGATTGAAAAACCCAGATTCTTTCATTTTCATTCATTTAGTCATTCATTTGACAAGCACTTATTAAATACCAGCTGTTTGTAGAGCACTAAGGCTCTGAGGGAGATACAAAGTTCAAGTATGACTTAGTTAAGGGAAGTGTCTCTGATTACCCCCTTCCCAATGAGATCCAGTGGTCTGCTCTGGAGACCTGCCTCACTGCCTCTGTTATAATTAATCATTAGTTATACGCAGACACGTGTGTGTGTGTGTGTGTGTGTGTGTGTATACACACAAAGAGAGAGAGAGAGATTGTTTGGGGTTTTTTTTAGCAAATGGTAGTAGACAGAATGTCCAAAAATCTTGTTTCTGGTCTTGGCTTTGCCATTTATAGCTAGGTGGCACAGTGGATAGAGCATAGGACTTGGAGTTAAGATGACCTGAGGTCAAATCTTACCTCAGATACTTTCTAGCCATGTGATCTTCAGCAAGTCACTTAACCCCTGTCTGCCTCAGTTTCCTCATCTGAAAATGGGGGTACTATTCACACCTATCTCTTAGGAAAGAGGTAACATTTGTAAAAAAACACTTTTCAAACTTTAAGACACTAGGTTATTTGCCAACCATAAGGTCTTGAGTAGGTCATTTTAACTCTCAGGTTCTTGGTTTCCTCAAAATGGGAACAGTCATGCCTTCCCTTTTTGGCTCATGGGGTAGTTGTGAGAATCAAAAGACGGATTGTATGTAAGAGGGCTTTGTGAACTGCAGTATGGTATAGTAAGAGATTCCTGGGACTGTTTGTAATTCTCGAGTGAGCACAGCTAATGGCATCAGGGAAGAACAGAAAGAGAAGCAGCTGTAATCTAGCGATCAAGGCACGGCACCATCTGGATCGATTACAAAAGGAGCTAAAGCCATCCCAATCCCTGCCCCTTGTGGTTAGAGTCAACCAGGGCCCCTGGAACAACTGGTATTTTGTGATCCAAGGTACAGACAATATAATGTTGCCATTCTAGGTACAGCAACCTTTCTCACATTGCCCAGCAAGGATAATGACAGTGTTTAAAAGAGAAAAACAAATGACCAAAATAATTGTTATGTGCAGGAAACTACTGCTTAAGAAAATCATTTACTCTTGAGAGGGTCCAAACCCTCCCTCTCCCCTTATAGTAAATGCCCCTAAGGTTTGATGCATAGTGAAGTCCGACATTATTTATAGTTGAGTGAGTTACTGGGTGGTGAAAATAAGAGTTATCTTGGATATGGCCCGGAAATGGAAGGTATAGGCCCACTGGCCTCTTCTGGGGACATGCCATCTTGCCATTTGTGAAATAAATCATTTAATATAAAATTATTTGTTTTGTTTGGACATCTGGTAGCTCAGTAGTATACCGGATAAAGAGCCAGACCTAGAGTCAGGGAGAGTTGAGTTCAAATCCAGTCTCAATCACGTACTAGTTATATGATCTTGGGAAAGTCTCTTAAGCTCTGCCTTCCTTAGTTTCCTCAACTGTAAAATGGAGATAAAAATAGTACCTACCTACCAATGTTGTTGTGAGTTCAAATGAGATAATATATGTAAAGTACTATGTAAATGCTAACTGTCATCATCATTCTTGGAGGGGGGGAGTGATGTCATTTGATTTCATTCAGTTATCAATTGGCACAAATTAAGATGTCATCACAGGATGTCACTAAATGTCCATGGGAGATCAGAAACACTTTCCAATACCAATTAATGACTCAATAAACATTTATTAAGCACATAGTATGTACCAAGTACTTCACTAATTGCTAGAGATACTAAAAGAAGAAAAAGACAGTACCTGCCCTCAAAGACTTTACAACCTAATGGGGGAGACAACATGCAAACAAATATATGCAAAACAAGCTATATAAAGGAAAAATGAGAAATAATTAAGGAAGAGAAGGCAGTGAAATTAAACAGGGGTGGGGAAGGCTTGCTGTAGAAGGGGGAGGGGGGGAATTTAGTTGGAACTTAAAGGAATCCGGGAGGTCAGTAGTTGGAGAAGAGGGAAAGTGTTCCAGGCACAGGAGATAGCCAGAGAAAAGGCTTAGAAATTAGAGATGGAATGTCTTGTTCATGGAACAAGTCAGGAAGCTCGTCTCACCAGATCGAAGAGTGTGTATCAGTGAGGAGTAAAGTGACAGGAGACTGGAAAAGGTAGGAGGGGGCTAAGTCATAAAGGGCTTTGAATACCAAACAGAACATTTTTTATTTGATCCTGGAAGCTATAGAAATCTACTGGAGTTTAAATAATGAAGTGTACCCTCCAACTTGCACCCAGAATAAGAATTTAGGTCCCATAGAGGGCAACAATTACCTAAAGGTTCAAAGATACCCTTTGCATCCCCACTTCTAAAACTATAGCTCATGAGCCCCCACTGGTACACTTATTTTGATAATCGATAAGTTGACACAATGAACTCAAAGCAAAGGCATTTAATAAGATGACACAAAGAGAACAGTAAATGCTAAACATTCTTTCCGTTAACCTGAGGTACACTCTCCTATAAATATGCATAGGATCTGTGGAAAGAGTGAGCACATACATACAGGATCCCATATGCTATTTCATAGCTGCTTCAGAGAGCATCCTTTCTCCATTCCTACTTGTCTCTAGTTAAGGATACCTCAATGGGGATGTGTCCCTAAAGTATAAATCATCCAGGGTTCTACTGTCATTGAGTAAAAGCCCTTCATTTTACATATAAGGCACATGGAGAGGGCCAAAGAGGTTGTGATTTGACAGTTAGGATGTGGCAAAGCCAGGACTTGAACCAAGATCCTCTGATGCCAAATCTACAATTCATTCCAGTGCAACAGCAACAAGAATAAGAATAATGTGAGGAAGTTATGAGGTAGGAGATAAGAGGACCAGGTTCAATTTTAGAAAGATTCAAGTTTAAGTCCCACTTCTGACACAGTCTGTCTGTGTGGTCTTGGCCAAGTCATTTATCCTGTCAATGCTCTAAGCAACTCAAAGACTATTACTTGAAGAGCAAGTGGCAACCTGCATTTGTAGAGGCAGTTTCCCCCCAGGGGTTGCCTATGCCAATGATATAGTTTTGAACCAAAAATATCAATAATGTCTGCTATTGGGGGATGCTTTCAGGGAGTTTACAGAAGACAAACTTCTTTCTTAATTCTTTTATACAATTACAAGAAACAATTATTTTCCTCAACCTACCTACCTACATAATAATCCACAGCACATTAAATATAAAATAAAATATAAAAATATAAAAGAATATGGAACAATAGCTTTTTCAGGACCATTTCTATATGAGCTTTATTGAACAAGATGAGAATAAGATAATAATAGTAAAATAACATTATACAAATGTTAACATTTGCGAAAGTCTTTATATACATGATGTCTCTTGAGCCTCAAAATCTGTCCTAGAAATAGATAAACATTAGAGGTATGGTTATCCCCCCAGGATCTGTCTATGTCTTACCTAAACGTTGTATTTCCCCGAGCACCAAGAACAGTGCTTCAATATTCAGTAAGCATTTGGCAAATAAGGCAGATGCTTTCCTAGTATGCACTGGTTAGAGCAGGATATCTGGGGAGTAGTGGGAAATAAGGTTAGATGGGAAATCTAAAGCCAACTCACAGAAGGCTTTAAAAGACTACTGGGCCTAGAGTCAGGAAGACTAATCTTCATGAGTTCAAATGCAGCCTCAGGTATTTACTAGCTGTGTGACCCTCAACAAGTCACTTAACCCTGTTTGCCTCAGTTTCCTTATCTGTAAAATGAGCTGAAGAAGGAAATGGCAAAATACTCCAGTATCTTTGCCAAGAAAATTCCAAAGGAAGTCAAAAAGAGTCAGACATGACTGAAAAAAATTACCAAATGTGCTGAATGTGTGTTAACATTCTACATGATTTCAAACTACCTACGGAAGAAAAGCAAACATTTAAAGAAACAGAGAATATTGAACTATTTTACAGTGGAGGAGAGGACAATAATATCTCTCTCATAGGCTAATAGTCTTCTCATTTTTACTGTGTAGTTATGTATGGGGACACATAGTAACATAATAATGATAATTATTATTATTATTATCAAGCATTTATATGTCACTTTAAGATTTACAAAACACTTTACAGTATTATCTTATTTGATCCCCCCAACAACCCTAGAAGGTAGGTCCTATTATTATCATCCCCATTTTACAGATGAGGAAACTGAGTCAAAGGGGGCTAAGTGACTTACCCAGGGTCACACAATTAGTAGGTATCTGAGGCTGAATTTGAACTCAGATTTTCCTGACTCCAGATCTGGCTCTCTATTCACTACACTAATTAGCTAGTTCTAATAGTGTCATAAGATGATAGATTTTGATCTGGAAAGATTCTTAGTGGCCATTTAGTCCAGCTCCCCCATTTCATAGCTGAGGAAACTGAGATCCAAAAAAGGTCAAATAACTCATTCAAGGTCATATAGGTCTTAAGTGGTGGAATTTGGGTGATATGACCTACAGTAGGAAGAGCTAGGTGCATTATTTTCAATGCAACAAGAGTGCTTCCTAAAAGGGAAGAAATTATATAAATGGAACTTTTTTATATATCAAATCAATTCAAATGTAGCGATGGAACCACCTATTTAAGGAAAATCTATTATGAGTACTTTGTAAGACAAAAATTATTTTTTATAAGGCATATAATCATCCCTCTAATTACCATCTATGTTAATGAGCCTTTTCATTTAGTTGGTTTACTTAAAAGTTAGGCACATCAGCTGTAACTGAATCCATAATGATCATGCTATCACAGCTAACAACTGTCCAGCAGCGATTACCTCTGACCCTTCCTAGAACTTCGAAGAGATGAACCGCCTGGGATAGCCTGTGAGGATGGCTGATCTAAATCAGAAGAATCAATTGTGGGGGAAAGGGGAGTCACTGGAAAAGAATTATTTGAAAAAGAAAGAGGGTGTGGTATGTGAGGCATCACTAAGTTTTTGTTTCAAACAATCATAAAATCACAGAATGCCAAAGCTGAAACCGCCCTCTGTGAGCATTTAGTTCATGCAACCCCTTTGTTTCCTATGGGACTGAATTAAGGGCCAGAGATAGAAAGTCATTTGCCCAAGATTGAATAGCAAACATCAGAGCCAGACTGGAACTGAAGTCTTCTGATAAGTAAATAGTTGTGCCACGTGTACACACACACACACTCTCTCTCTCTCTCTCTCTCTCTCTCTCTCTCTCTCTCTCTCTCTCTCTCTCTCTCTCTCTCTCTCTCTCTCTCTCTCTTTCTCTCTCTCTCTGTCTCTCTCTCTCACTGTAATTTCTGAAAGAATAAAAATAAGAAATTAGTTCTTCTAAAAATATTATTGAAAAAAATTTTATTCTATTTGAACACTGCCAGTATTCCTCTATTTTTCCCTTTTATTCAAATTCATAACAGCCATCCCCAGTACTGAAAAAGCTTAGAAATGTCATTTAAACTTTCTTTACCTGTCACATTTTTCTCTTACAGCTGGTATTTTGTTTTTAAAAAACGGGATTTGACTGAACTTTCAAAACCACAAAGTAATACAAACTAATAACTAAGCGCTGAGAAGCATAGAACCTACACTAGTCTTATCTCCAACTTTTTCAAGTGAGGAAACTGAGAAGCAGAGAGGTGGCCAGCTATAAGTAGTGCAATGGATAAAGTCAGGAAGACCTGAGTTTAGATCCTGACTGAGAAACTAGCTATGGGACCCTGGGCAAATCCCTTTGATTCTCTGTACATCAGTTTCCTCATTTGTAAAATAAGGGACTTCAATTCAACAGCCTCCAAAGTCCCTTCCAGGCCTAATCTTACATCCTAAAAGGGAAATCATCTGTCTAATGTCTCACAAGCTGTGACTAGCAGGGCCAAATCTAAAATCTGACTCTTCTACCCAGGCTCTTCTTCTATACTAAACATTCTTTGTTGTTCAGTCATTTTTCAGACATGTACAACTCTTCATGACTATATTTGGGGTTTTCTTGACTGGTGATTTGCCATTTCCTCCTCCAACTCATTTTACAGATTAGGGAAGTGAGGCAGAGAGAGTTAAGTGACTTGTCCTGGGTCACACAGCTAGTAAGATCTGTCTTCCTGACTCCAGACCCAAGACTCTGTGCACTGTACCAACTAGTTGACTCAGTTGTTTCTTGGGTAGGTTAAATATTCTCCCTGTACTCTTACTTGGATTATTAATTGACTAAGCAATATCTCTATTTTATGGAGCATGCCAAGGCAAAAACTACACAGTCAGTGGCCTAATGATCCTCTAAGGCAGGGATAGGGAACCTTCCAGGTCTCTTCCAACTCTAAAATCCAGTGGTTGACAATCTCAAACTCAATATTAGGATGGCCTTGTTCTGCTTGTGATGATCTCTGCCTGCAAAACAAATAGAGGAGGATGATTAAAAGTTTATCAGGGTCAGCTCTTGACCATGGCCTTGTAGTACTTGGTAAGAGCTTCTTCAGATGTCTTTGTCAGAACTGCCCAGCTATGGCTCCCCGTTAGGCCCCAAGACTAAATGAAGAACATGCTAGGTTATATACCTTCTCTGATACTTCTCAGTTTCTCAGATCTTTGGAAGGTGTCATCCACTCCTCATGGAGAAACTACATGAACAATCCTGAAAGAACAGAACAGAATCTCAGTGTATAAAATCCCACAGACCTCCTCTGTGCATAGATTTAGAGCTGAAAAGGACCTTATTGACCCTTGAGATCAACCACCTTATTTTACAGATGAGGAAAATGAGGCACAAAAGGTTAAGTGACTTGCCCAAGGTCACACAGCTAGAAACTGTTTAAGGTGGGATTTTAAACCCAAGTCTTTCTGAGAACAAGTCTGGTGCCCTATCCTTTTCCCTTCCAAAAGGCTTTAAATGCCAAACAGAGAAATTTGTATGTTATCCTAAAAGCAACAGGGAACCACTGAAGCTTTGTGAATAAGAGAATGGAATGATCAGGCTACACTTGAGAATTGTCTATTTGGCAGCTCTATGAAGGAAAAGGGAAAGATTGGATGCTGGGAGACTAATTAATCAGTGAGTCAACAAGCATTTATTAAATGCTAAATATGACAGGCACCATGCTAAAAGAAAGGCAAAAACAGGTCCCCTACCCTCACGCAGTTCAAATCCTAATGAGAGAGACATTAAAAAACAAAACAAAACAGGCACATATGAGTTATAATAGATGGATTATTTACAAAGTACATCTACAAATACAGGGAAGGCAGTTGCTGTTTGTCCTTCATTTTTGAAGAGGACCAATGGGGTAATAATGTGTTGACTTGAGCATGAATTGTATTGAAGTGAGGCAGAGTTCCACAAAGTCATCGAACTCACTCTCTCTTCCAGAGGTATGCAGAAGATAAACTCACAGGAAAGGTATCAAGTCTCTGCCAGCTCTACATCCAATATCATAGTATAAGTTTAGAGACAATGGTACTAAGGGGCTACTGCTATAACCATTTTACAGTTAAGAAAATTGAGGCATCAAACATGTAAATGGCTTGTCCTGTGTTATGCAGTTAGTGTCTGAGGCCTATCAAGAGTAAATGTAATAAAAATGTGAGGTACACAGTCTGAGCAAAATCATCTTATTAACAGTGACTTATACAACTGCTAACAAAGTAGATCAGACTAGCCACCTCAATAAGGCCAGCAACCCCAAAAAGAAGAGACCTAAACCCTCTTCATTGACAGGCAGGAATGGAGGGAGTCTGAGTAGCTGGGAAATATTACTATTAGGTATATTGAGAAAAGTGGTTTGGCATTCAGGTGTGGCTAATCATGCCCCTCTCTGTCAATTAAGGAATGTTAATTGTTTTATGGCACTCTTCTGCCTCTTGTAATCTTGGCTAGCAGATTTGAACCACCAGGTTGTTGCCCCCTTGAGAGAGATCAAACTCCCCTCATTACACAAGGACAGTCAAGGACAGATGACTTGTCTTTTGGGGCATGGCACCAGGTTAAGCTGGTAGGGGCTTACAGACAACAAGCAGATGTCTCTGGAGCTGACAGCATGAATAATAACAACTTTTCCTTTCAACTACACCTTTAAACTAACTCAGAGGGAAAACCCGCATTGATGAGTTTAACCCAAGAAGAGAAAAGTAGTTTGACAAAATGGGCTAGCAATACAGAATAGGGTCAATTCCAGAATAGAATCATTTACTTAATGATACGGAAATTAATTTCCTCAGGCCAGATATGAACTCAGATCTTCCTGATGCTCTATCCATTGTGCCTATAGGACAACCCCTAGAACCAGTCTGACAGTCAGAATACAAAGAAAGGCATAAGCATTCCCTGACCTCAAGGAGCATACATTCTAATGGGTAATGAAATTTCTAAGGAGAGCTGAAAGGGGTCTTAGAGGTCATCTAACTGAACCCTTTCATTTTTACACATGAGGAAGTTAAGGCACCAAGGAATTAAGCTACTTACTAAAGATCACACATAGCAAAAGGAAGAAAAAAGACAAGTCTTCCAGCTCCAAACCCAGTGTCTTCCCACTGAGATGTGATTGATGTGAAGACACAACCACTGATTGACTGACGCAGACAAGGGTCCCACAGGATGAGATAGCATGCATGGTTTGCCATTTGCACAGCTGGAAGGAGTGTTCCAATTTATGAGATCAGAGATCCATGAAGTCTTAAAGTAAATACCCCTTCCTAGACTGAACTCCAGGGAGATCCAGTACATGGGGAATCCCAGAATGAAGATACCTTCAACAAACCTACTGCTATCACTCCATAGAAAAAGTCAAAAAGCTATGTTCAGGAACATGTCTTTCCCCTATTCCTCCTAGCAGCTTTTCTTCACACATCCCCCATCCCCAAATCTTCAAGTCTGTTGGGTATTTTGTAACCCAGGAAAAATGCAACTACTTTTTCTCTTTGCTCCAACAAACCCATCATTCTTCTTCCTCCTGCCCAAATAAAATGAAATAAAAGATTAGCCCCACACTAGAGTAACCAATGTGCATCTAATGCAAGCTCAGTTAAACAAATCACGTTGACCTTTTAATAAAATTATGCAGAATGCTTTCCCTTCTTATTCAACATGCTAAACTTCAGACCTAAAACAGCTTAAGTTCAAGCTTCATTAAATCCCCCAAATGACACAATGAAAACTTAGACAATTACAAGTGCCAAAATCAGCTTGGTCCGTCTAGGCCTGACCTCGCAGTAACAAGGCTGCAGAGTTGGAATAGCATGCTGCTTGCATCTGGGGCATGGAAAAGGTTAGTTCTGGATATAGTTAGTATGGTCATGGAAACCTTTTCACTAGCACAGCTCCTGTATTTGTCCAGGTGCCTGCCTCACTCATATTGTTTAACCACCAGACAGAACCGGCAGAGGAAGCAAGGCAGAGCTTCCCATGCTTGGGAAATCCACTGCCCGCTCACTTGGAGAGGCCAGAGCTTCTCTAATAAATCACTGCCCTTTCACGTACACAACATTCCAGGGAGAAGGCGAAAATGGCTGCCTTCTTTTAATTTACTTAACTTAACCACCTCCATGGCTAACCAGTTCAAAGCTGTATGATCATCAATTTAGAGCTAGGAGGAATCATAGAGGCTATCGAAGGCCCCTTTCTTTTCTACATGTAAAAACTGAATTCTAAAGAGGCAAAGCGATTTGCCCAAAGTCACACAGGGAGTAAAATAGAAGAGGCAAGATTTCAAATTAGGTCCTCTGACTCCAAAAGCAACACCCTTTCCACTTCTCCATACTGTTGGCCACTTCTCCTTTGTTCCCCTCCCTCTTCCTCTGTAAAGTCAACCACAAGCACCTCTCCTGAGGACGGCTGCTATAAATAACTTTAAGGATATAATCTCACAGTATAGTGAATTCTCTATTTATTCAGCAATAAGCTAAAGCAAAACATTCAAGAAACTAAAGCACAACATTCACAACAATATGACATAACTTATTACTAAGGTGGCCACATAGTCTTAAACAAAGCATATCATTCATTAATCTCCTCAATCAATACACAGTATCCAAGTCAAGTCTTCTTTCACCTTGACTTGAGGCTGGCTTCCAACCATCCTTAAAAAGTAGCAGAAAGTACAAACACCATCCACCCTAGATTTGAAGGCTCAAATTCACAGAATGTCAAAGTTGGAAAGGACCTCAAAGGCCATCTAACTGAACCTATACCTTTAAAAAATTCCCCCAGGTAAGAGGGAGTGCTTTACAATATTATCTCATTTAATCCTCACAATAACTCTAGAAGATAGGTGTTATTATTATCACCATTGATAATGTTGATGAAATCAAGACAAGCAAAAGTTAAGTGACTTGCCTAAAATCATGCAACTAGTGTTCTCTGAGGTCCAATTTGAACTCAAGTCTTCTTTATTCCAGGCCCAGTGCTCTATTCACTGTGCCAGTCACCTGCTCCTCTGCACCAACTACATGCCTGATAACAGCCACCATTATATTTCCCAAATTACAAGGTAGCACAGTAGATAAAATCCTGGACTTAGAGTCAGGAAGACTTGAGTTCAAATCCTGATTCAAATAATTATGACCTATTTGATCCTGGACTAGTCACTTAACATCTAGTTTCCTCAACTATAAAAATAGGAATAATAACAGGACCTAACATATAACTTATAGGGTTGTTGCAATAGTCAAATGAGATAACAAATGTCAAGCATTTTGTAAAACTTGAAGTGCTATAAAAATGTTAGTTAATATTACTTTCATCATCATCATCAACATACGCAGAGTTGTACTAGAGGAGGAGAGCAGACTGCATTATATTCTGTGTCTTGCTGCTATGCAGAAACACTAGTAGAATACTGGCATTAAGTTGATGGACTTTTGTTTCCATGGAAAACATAGGGACAATGAAGGAGCCTTGCAGTTTCTGTGAGGCAATTCCATCTGATTTTCTCCTCTTATTCAATTCTAGGCCCAAATCATTGTTCATCTCTATTGTCTGTCCTAGATACAGATACCAGTAGATTGTCTCTGTCGGTTGTACATTCAAATGCATGTCATAATCTGAGCACCAGACATTCTTCAACCACTTGGCCCTTCCTGTGTGACTGGCCAAGCCAAACTCTTTTGAATGGTTACAAATCTCTTCCAGTACTCCAAGCCTCAGTACAAGCAGTGCAAATATCCAAAAACAGGAGCATCTGCTGGACCTCACCATCGACACAAAAGTTGCTTCAGTTTGGACTCAGAGCTGGATCTCTTTCACCACGGGGACGGTCACTTTTGGTGAACTGCTCCTTCCTATTCTGTTCATACATAACCTGATGTTTATGATCAAATGGTCATAAATGACCCTTTAGGTTACTCCTATTGTTATATCTCTCTAGCAATATTGAATAACTTTGATATGTGATTGGGAGATATTTTGTTAGAAAAGAACCTTTAAGGTAGCATTTTTCTCTACTGAATTAAATTCTTTTTTTGTAATTAATAAATAGTAAGCCCGTTGGGAGCCTATATTCCCTATATCTTCTAGTCAATTAAAGATGGTAAAGATGTGGTTCAATAATATTTGAAAACTCCTACCTGTACTCTTCTAACAGTTTCATGGAGATTTGTACTCTATTCCTGTATGGGTGACCAATATAATGGCTTTGGGGAGAGTATAGTTAAATAGTTATTGATATTTTCTTGGTCATTTTGTTGTTGCTGTTGTTATTGGCAAAGTTTGAATATTTTTCCATGCCTCTGGTATCTTCCCCTTCACCAAATCACTTGCATATCAATCTCAAAGAACCTTCACGGTTGTATCTTCTCCAGCATATGTATTCTCTATATGGATTTAGTTCAGTCTAGCTGCTTTTCACAATTTTGTTCCCTTTTTTGTCATTTCTATCTTCTGTAAGTACATCTGGGACTGTGGTGTCTAAGGTCTAACGGTGATGGTTCCACTGCCCTTAGTAGTGAAAAGTTTATTATGGTCATTTTTTACAGATCTTTTCCACTTTTCTTCTGTTTCTTGCCCTCCTATTTTCATCCTTAAAAGCTCTTGGATTAATGACTTCACTTAGTTGGACCTATTGCCAAGTATTCATTAAACTGATCTTACCTTCTGGGGCTTTTCTCTACTTTAAGAGGCATTCCTGCTCAAAATCATCCATCATTCTTCTTGGTAGGATATTAAAATATGATTGTATATTCTAAAGCAATGTTGTCTTTGTCCATCCCCTTCCCCCACTTAACAAATAAGTCATAGAAAGACTATCACCTCAAACCTCAAAGCTTTACATTTTGTAATGCTTTCCCAGATCACACTAGCTTTTTGGGGCAACTACATCATACTGCTGACTCATTCTGAGCTTGCAGACCACAAAAAGCCCTATCTCTTTTTCAGACTATAAGCTACCTACAAATACTTCATTCATATTGAATTTGTTGTAAAGATTTTTTTTAACCTTAACTTTACCTTTATTCCTATAAAGTGTCAACTCAGTAGATTTGATCCAATGTTCTAATGAAATTAAAATATTTTTGTATCTTGATTCTCATTCCATGTGTTAGCTATCCCTCTCAGCTTTGTGTCATCAGCAAATTGCCATCCACATGTCTTTATCCAAGTCATTGTGTGTATTATGTATGTACCTACATATGTACATATGTGTATATATACATGTATGTATAAAACAGCACCGCATCCTGAGGCACTCCACAAGAAAATTCCTTCCAAGGTGACAATGAACCATTAATGACTATTCTTTGAGCTCACTCATTCAAGGAACTCTGAATACACCCTATTATATTATTACTTAGCGTACTTCTTTCTTTTCCATAAGAATACTATGAAATACTTAATCAAGCGCTTTACTAAAAACTAAATGAACTATAGCTGTAGCATATCAAAAAAGAGAATAAGGTTAATGTGACATAATCTATTTTTGATGAAACCATGCTTTTCTCAATCACCTCTTTATTTTATATGTATTCGATAACCCTCTCTTTAATAATACATTTTAGAATTTTGCCAGTCAATCAAGTTTTTTTTTAAAGCAATTGGGGTTAACTAACTTGCTCAAGGTTACATGGCCAGTTATTTCTGGGTGTGGTACTAAGTGTCTGAGCCCAGATTTAATCCCCAGGTTATCCTGACACTGGAGCCGGTGCTCTTACTCGCTGTGCTACCTGGCCACCCCTAGTCAATCAAGTTTTAAAATGGATTCTCTTCCCTTTTTTAAAAATCAGGAAAACATTTGCCTCACTCCAGTCATGTGGGACTTGCCCTATTCTCCAGTCTTTTAAATATCAACAGTGGTTCCACACTCACATCTATCAATTCTTTCCTTATCTAAGGATGCCTTTCCTCTGAACCAAGGGCCTGGATTTGTCACAAGCAGTCAGATGCTCTCTTGCTATCTCCTAACTTACCTTGGGCATCAATTCCAATTAGCTGTTCAAATTCTGACCTTTCCAATTCAAAGATCATCCTCCTTGACAGAGAAAACAGAAGCAAATTAAGCATCGAGTAGCACTATCTTCTGTCTTTGTCAGTTATCATCACCTCTACACACCCTGACTTGGTCCTCTTGTCATCCTCAGTATACCCAAATTTTTTAAAATTATCTTTATCTTCTCTTACCAGTCACAACATGAACAGGACTCAAATCCTGACTCAATTACTTATAACTTGTGTGACCTTAAGCAAGACATTCCCATCCATGGACCTTAACTTCCACCTCCATAAAATGAGATGATTGTGCTAGGTCCTCTCTAGCTCTTTTTTTTATGACACTATGTTTGGTCTACAGAAACTCACCTATGTAACACTTTCCACTGAATTGAGTCTTAGTGGGGGCAGGTCATCAGCAAAACAGTAAAGGGGCTCAGGTCATTCACTCTCTGAGGATGCAAGGAATTTGTTGAGTACACACACACACACAGAGGAACAAAGCAGTGTAGAAAAGGGTGAGTGTATCTGGACATAATATCCAGATGAGAAATAGAAAATTAATATGGCCATTATTTTGCTTATTTTGTTTAATATAAGTAGCTTTATTTCATTCTCCCTCCCAATAAAGTAAACCAGATATTTTGGAGTTTCATAGACATAGACCTTCTTCCCTAAGAATACCTCTCTGTCTCAGGAAGCAACTTATGGCTAGGAGAGAATTCATCTTTCTATAGATGTATGACACTTTAAAAAATTATAGCTGGAAGGAATCTTAGGGAGAATTAAGTACAACTTCATTTTTCAGATGGGGAAACTGAGACCCAGTAAGAAGTGACTTATTCTAACTCTCAGAGCTAGGTCTTCTGACTTTAAGTCAAAATTATGCTGCCCTCTTGAAACTTTCTATAAATAGTATGACCCAGTCATTAAGCTAGGCAGCTAGGTGGAACAGTGGACAAAGTGACAGGCCTAGAGGTAGGAAGACCTGAGTTTGAATCCTGCCTCAGATATTTGCTAGCTGTGTGATCCTGGGCAAGTCACTTGATCTTTTTACCTCAGTTTCCTCATCTGTAAAATGAGCTGGAGAAGGAAATGGCAAACCACTTTGGTATCTTTGAAAAGAAAATCCAAAGTGTGATCATGAAGATTTTGGACATAACTGAAGCGACTGAAAAAGTCATCAAATCATGTTCATGACTCAGTTGGCCATCAATCACCCCATACTTTACTCTTTACTGTCAAAGCCCAGACTATTTTTTTCTAGAGGTGTGAGTCACTCATAATTGTGCCATTCATCAGCTCCACTCCCACATGCTAGCCTTTCCTAGTCCTTTCAAATCCAGCTGTGTTTCTGTCATTCACCTCAAGGTCATGGTGAAACAGTTTAATTAGATTGAATGAGAGTTTAGTAAGAATCAAGACTCGATTAGCCACTTGTATGACTATTACACACACACACACACACACACACACACACCTGCTCTCAGGTTGGAATCTATGTCCTCCCTCTTAATTCTGCCATCCAACCCGGAAGTACAGTATCTTTTAACAGACCTCCCAGTAAAATGCTATACAGGAAGCTTGGTAGACATTGGGATCAGGCAGTGCTACAGAAGCTTTCTGTGATTCTCATGATTACAGCTGAATGGCTGAACAGGACAACAGTATAATCCATCTCCAAAGTCCCAGGAACTCTACTCCAGGCTCTGACTCATGCATCTGTATGTCCCTGTTACCTCCAAGCTGAAAAGAGGTATTGCTCAAATGTTCCAGAGTTTGACGCCTATGGGGTGCCACCTGACTATTGCATACCTAACATTAGCAAGAGGAAGGAGACAGGTATGGCTGGGTGCTTGCCTCAGCTGCCATTTCCCTCTCTCCCTCCTTTCTCTTTCCAACTTTCTACGTGGCTCCTGTGTTCAACTCATTTCCACTATCCAACCAATACAGATCATGCTGGCAATGAAGCCAACCAGATATTGTACTGGTCCTGGCATCCCTGTAAAAACATCATCCCTAAACAGCTATGTACCCTACACATAGAAAAGATTGAACAGAGAAACTTGAAGCCTGAATAAAAGAAAAAAACAAACATAAAATGATATGAAAACAGATGATCTCTCACATTCTTCACTCTACTGAATCCAGATGTTATCTTTGATCCCCTCTGCATTTCCCCAATGCATTGTCCACTCATATCACACACATATGGACACATTAGCAATGGTGCATTCAAGCACTCAACTGCAATACTAAGCAAAGTGTGCCTCGGAAAGAGCAATAGAGAAGGTGGCACAGTGGATAGAGTGCTGGGCCCAGAATCAGGAAAACTCATCTTCATGAGTTCCAGCTGTATGACCCTGGGCAAGTCACTTAACCCTATTTGCCTTAGTTTCCTCATCTGTAAAATGACCTGGAGACGGAAATGGCAAATCATTTAAAAATCTTTGCCAAGAAAACCCCAAGTGGGTTCATGAAGAGTCAGACACTGATACTGAAAGGGACCCAACAAGTTATGTTTTCCTCCCTGATTACCTCTGGGGAAAAGTAATGAGAATAGAAGTTATATTAGGAAAGTTACTTCCTACTGTTACCTCCCCACCCAACACCCCACCCCCTTGCAAGTTAGAGTAATTATTACTTATTGTATTGATATTGATACTTTCCTCTCTACTTGTTTCAGAGGATGGCTGATATCACTTCCTCATCACCTGAGTATAATAATAGCTAGCATTTATATAGTGCTCTAAGGTTTGTAATGCACTTTATAAATATCTTCATAGAAGCCTTGGGTGGCATGTGCTAATGTTATCTCCATTTTACAGTATGGCACCAAGGCAACATTCACAGCGCCAATGGTCACTATAAATATACTGACATAGTGCTAGATCACAAAATATAACAGACTCTCCATATATAAAACAGAAGCAAAACATTTCTTCAGACACCAGAAAACCAAATCCCAACACAAGGAAACCAAATCCATCGTAGCAACATAGAAGTTAATGCACCACAACATAACAGAGAGCCACATCATCCTTTAGCCTTCTCACAAACCAACACAAGCCTAGCAGTCACAGCAGGTGGCAAATACCAACATTTACTCACAAGCCCAACTATCTCCCTCAGATGCATCCTCTCCTTCCACCATGTCTAGCTGCTTTGACTCCCAGCTTCCTGAGGGCTATACTCAACCCTTCAGCAAACTGCTCCCACCTCAAGCTCCATGTGATTACATTCAGCCTATTAGGGGGTAGAGTATATCTTCAAAGCAAGGAAGGTCTTCAAATTCCCTTAGGCTTATTAAGGGGCAGAGAAGATCTTCAAATTCCCATTACCATTACATACAGTTGAGGAAACTGAGGCAGACAAAGGTTAAGTGCCTTGCCAGGAATCACAAAGCTAGTAAATATCTGAGGGTGGATTTGAAATCAAGTCTTCCTGACTCCATGTCCAGCAATCTATTGAATATTCCACTGTAGCTGTTTCAGAACCTGGGAAGAACATTCTGATGCTCAGCTAGTAGAACATAATGGGTTACTCAGACAAATAAGACTGATTCAGGTGAATTAACTTGAGATGTCCCCAGTGCCTATGTTTGTTGAATACCCTATTACTATGGCTAAGAAACTATCTTTTATTAATTCTTGAAGAACCTATAAATGTCTTATTTTATTCCAATTTTGAACTTAAGCTACTAGGGCCTGGCCTGTGTTAGGCCCAGCCCAGAGCAGAAGGAAATTTATAAAAAGAAGAGAAAAAATAGTCTTAGTCCTGATAAATATTTAGGGCAAGGTTATTTTAAATGGAATTTCTTTCCTAACTAATCTTTAACTCACAAGGACTTAGTTAGCCAAGGACAAATGGCCAGGGACCAGTGATGACATGAGGTGTTGCCAGGGTCTCCCCAATTGCCTTGCCAGGCAAAACTGACTAGCTATTGCCTTTATTGATTTAGCAGGGCGCAGATATTGAGCCTAACCCATTATCCATCCTCACAGAAAAACTATCTGCTCCGTGCTTCTGTGTGGTTTCACTGGTGCTTGGTAAAGTCCAGAGGTGGGAAACCTGCAGCTTCAAGGCCACATATGGCCCTCCAGGTCCTCAAGTGTGGCCCTTTGACTGAATCCAAATTTCACAGAATAAATCTCCTTAATAAAAGGATTTGTTCTGTAAAACTTAGATTCAGTCAAAAGGCTATACCCAAAGACCTAGAAGACTACATGTGGCCTCAAGATTGCTGGTTCCCCACCCCAGTATAGTCCTTCAACCATATATTCAACCAAATGGGCCCCATACCTGATCCCAAGAATCCCCTTCTGTGAGTTTCTGCCTTGCACTTATAGATGGAATTTTCTCTAAACTGACTTCACATATAGTAGAAAAATCAAAAGACATAAAGCTAGAAGATCTTCCTAGGTTTGTTGTTTTTTTGTTTTGTTTTGCTTTTTAGAGAGGGAAAGGTAGGGCAATTGGGGTTAAGTGACTTGCCCAAGGTCACATGGCTAGTTTTTTGTGTTAAGTGTCTGAGGTCAGATTTGAACTCAGGTCCTCCTGACTCTAGGGCTGGTGCACTATTCACTGTGCCATCTATCCGCCCCAAGGTTTGTTGTTTTTTAACAATATATCATGGACAAGAGATTCACCTTTCTGAGACTCAGTTTCTTCTTCTGTAAAATGGAAATAATAGTGTTATACAACCTACCTTAAAGGCTGTTTTAGAGAAAGTAATTTTCGAGCTATAATTTGGAGCTATATTAATATGAGCTCTAGTGCAAGGGTAAGACAGGCATTTTGTTCTGGTAGAGACTGGGAGATTGTCTGAAGTTGTATGCAAGGTTCCAAACAGTGGAGGATATTCCCATAGGTTACAGTTCTCTGGGACCTGATTTAAAATAGAGCATAGAGTCAGAGTTGGACAAGACCATAAACTCAATGTAAGTTCAACTGCTCAGAGGCAGTTTGGAGGCTCGGTGGTATAATGGTGTAACTAGGAAGACCTGAATTCAAATCTGGCCTCAAATACTTTCTAGCTGTGTGACTTTGGGCAAGTCACTTAACCTCTGCCATCTAAGCTTCCCCATCTATAAAATGGGAATAATAAGAACAGAAGCATCAAATACTCAGAAACCAGGTTAAAATTTAATTGGGAAAAATTTAACAAAATAAATAAAAATACATTAAACATAGATAATGTTAAAATGTGGTAGTATAAGGCAATATGCTGCCCACAGTATGGTTTAGTATCCCCTATTTCTACTTGAGTTTGACACCACTGAATAAGAAAATCTATCTCCCAAGGCTGCTGTGAGGATCAAATGAGATAATATTTGTAACCTGCTACATGAATGCTAGCTATTGTTATTAACTACTCCAATCTTCTAAAATTTTACAGATGAGAAAACTGAGGAACAGAGAGGTTAAATGACTTGTGCAAAGCCACACAAGCAGTAAGTGGCACTTAAACTCAGGAAGTTAATTCAGTTCTTTGGACTCCAACAGCTCTTTCCACTGTGCTATGTTAGCACCACTGTCTAACCGGTTCTGCTGTTGCTGCTGGCCATGCTGCTAAATTCTGCAATGTGAAATTAATAGGGAGGAAACTGGACACTGAATCCTGATTTACAAAGAGTTGCATTTACACATACACACACACACACACACACACACACACACACCCTTATACGTACATAGATTCATTACTACCATACTGTGGAGGGTGGGGACCGACCCTTAATGAAAGGAAGGTGGTAAGCAGACATCCTTGCCTTCTGTCTTAGGTTGGACTCCCTCGAGTAGTTTCTGCAAGAGCATCCTTTCTATGTTGTCATAGTTACCAGGCAGACTCAGAAGTTGTACAAAATATCACCATACGACAAATGTTGGCTCACCACTTCTGGTCCAGGTGCATGTCCTAGATCCTGACACAGTGATAGATGTTGCATTGTTATTCTCAAAGTACAGTCTAGCACAATATTTTCTTTAGCCAACTTCTGTAACTCCACCCACACGCAGTCTCCACTCAAGCATACAGATATGTACTCAATCTAACTCTCCAGCTCCTTTCTAATTTAATTCCTTCTGGTTGGATGTGTTTTGGCTTATGTTTAATAGTTCATCTAATATATTAATATTACATGACATTACTTTGATAATTCAAGGATTTCATAGGTATGGGTACCCCTCTCAAGGAAGACCACAACTGCTACACCTTTATAGATAGTTTTCATGAGTTGCCATGGCTTTAAAAAAAGAAAACATTAGCATCCATTGACCAAGCTTTTGGTGATAAGCGTGGTCTTGAGATGACAGATACATAATCTCAGATCTTTCTAGATCAGTAGCCCTATATAGTCAAAACCGTCATGAGCTCAGGGTCTCACCATTATGGGATATCAAAATAGGACTTTTTTGGCAGATATTCCCAATAGCAAATCTTGCACATAAGAGGGATCACCTTTATTGCATGTTTAGTCTATTTTGAAGCATTAATGAGAACCCATTACTAAGGTTTTATTGGTCTACAGAACTAATAGACATAGCTTCAGAAATTTGGACTTTTTCCCCAGAACCATACTAGGCTCTGATAGGTGAACCTCACTTGTTTGGAACCAGGCTTCCAGGTCACTTTTCAGTCACTATTTCCAAACTATGCTTATCCCTCCCCCTTTTGAGTTCCTTTTTGTGTATTACCTTCCCCTTGTTGGAATGTAATTTTCATCATGGCAGAGACTTCCTTGCTTATTTGTACTTGTATTCCCAGTGCCTGGATATACTAAGTGTTTAATAAATTATCTACCTACCTATCTATCTATCAATCTGCCTATCTATCTATACCATTCTCTGCCTAATTTCTTACCAAGCCTTAATCACTAAATGGTCACTGCCTCAGTCAAACTGAACCTTAGCTTAAAAAGGCCAAGGTTTCCCACTGCATCCAGGGCCATTTCCAGTCATCCTGATCTTTATCTTGTCAATGGAGCCAGATGGCTCCAGAGGAGAAAGAGAGGCTGGTGATTTTGCACAGCTCTCCCTTACTTAAATCCAATTCACTAGCATGTCATGCTATCACTTCCCTGATGTCATGGTCCTCTTCAAGAAGGAAAGACAAACAACAACAATAACAATATTTATCTACTTACCTATCTATACTCTCTCTCTCTCTCTCTCTCTCTCTCTCTCTCTCTCTCTCTCTCTCTCTCTCTCTCTCTCTCTCTCTCCTTCTCTCTCTACCTTTCTATCTACCTAAATACCTCTCTATATATCTACCTATCAATATATCTGTCCATATGTCTATTTATATAGATACCTATGTGTCTGTCTATCTATCTATCTATCTATCTATCTATCTATCTATCTATCTATCTATCTATCTATCTATCTATCTGATACAGAGTCACAATTTGACCACTCAGGGAACCTGGCCAAGGCAGGGTTTATTGTTCTTTTGGGAATCATCCTCTTTCTATTGGGACCTTTTGAAGACTTCTTGGAGCCCAGCAAAAAAATTCCTCACAGTTTTCTAATGGGAACCGACAGTAGTCAATGAGGCATGCCCTTTCTGCTGGCTGATTACCAATGCAACATTCAATTTAACAAATGTAGGCATTAAGTGCCTGCTATGCTGCACTGGGGATGCAAAGGTAAAACAACAAAAAAACAAAACAAAACTGCTATGCATTTGGAAATGCTTTTATTTGAGTGTGTATTTAAGTTTAAAAATGTTTTAATACATTAAAATGTCACCACTCCTGCCCTCAAAGAATTTATATTATACTAGGAACACAAGGGGCAGCTTATTCTAGTGAATAAAGATCTGTCCTTGAAACAAGAAATAGCAATAACAATAGCTAGCATTTACATAGAACTTTAAGATTTACAAAGTATTTTTCAGATATTATCTCATTTGATTCCCACAACAACTCTGAAAGGTAGATACTATTATTATCATTTTACAAATGAGGAAACTGAGTCTGAGAGAGGGTAATTTACCCAGAGTCACACAGGTAGTAAGTGACAGAAACAATATTTGAACCCATGTCCTCAGACTCCAAAGCCAGGATTCTTTCCACTGTCTCATTTTGTCTGCCTTGAAAGAGTTTGCCAGGTTCTGATCAGTGAGGAGATTCGTGATAACTGGAGACTAATCATATCCATGAGAGCTGTGGACAACAAAGGATTTTTATTCCTTCAATCAAATGCTACCATAACTTTCTGACTACCTCTACTGCACTTATCTGACCAGGAGCCTCTGGGTGAAGGCTCCATCACATGGACATTCTAATTAGAATATGGAGCCAATTTAGTCAACAAGTTTCTCTTTATTTGGAACTTCCCCTGTCCTATGGGACTAAAGATTTTCTACTGGATTTGGAGTCAGAGGACCTGGGTTCAAATCCTATCTTTGCCACTTACTTCCTTTGTAACCTTGGGCAAAGTGATTTAACGTCTCTGTTTCCTCATCTGTAAAGGAGGAAGTTAAAATAAATAAGCTAAGATCCCTTCAAACTCAAAATCTGCAATCCTCTGATCCTATTTATTTTTCAAATCCCTGTCATTCAGATCCTAGCCTAAAAAAGGAAATGCCTCTCCCCTGACCCTCTCTCCCTGGACCCTCATCCCTATCCATAGATATCCTCACCTCAACTCCTATGGCTACCATCTCTGCTCTAGATCAAAAACCCAGAAGGATATTACCCATGAGATCTCACCATCACCAGTAGCTATTCCACATTCTACATTCTAAACACTGAAATTTATCTCTTAGAAAACAAGTCTTCTTCTCTTCCTTTTCACTTCACCTCATCAACTGAAAAAGAAAACCCTTTGAGGTGGCAAGGTGGCACAGTGAGTAGAGCACCAGTCCTGGAGTCAGGAGGACCTGAGTTCGGATCCGGCCTCAGACACTTAACACAAAAACTAGCCGTGTGACCTTGGGCAAGTTGCTTAACCCCAATTGCCCTCCAAAAAAGGCAAGAAAGAAAGAGCAAAAAAAGAAAGCCCTTGTAACAAATTATAAAGCCAAGTACGAGCAGCTCTCCTGAGGACTGCTGTTGTGAATAACTTTAAGGTTCTAATTGCACAGTATAGTGAATTCTCTATTTATTCAGCAATAAATTAAAGCAAAATATTCACAACAATATAACTTAACTTATTACTAAGGTGGCCATATAGTCTTAGACAAAAGATTTCATTCAGTAAGTCACAATTTCTTCAATCAATATAAAGTTTCCATCTAAAATCTTCTTTCATCTTGATTGAAGGCTGGCTTCCAATCATCCTTACATCAATCATCCTTAAGGGGTAACCATCTTCAAGTCAATCATCCTTAAGGGGTACTGAAAAGTACAAAGATCTTCTACCCCTAGGTCACAGCAAGTCATAATCTTGTCAGTCAGCACTAAGTACCCAAGTAAAGGTCCTTTCATCTTGACTCAAGGCTGACTTCCAAACTCCATGGCTCCTCTTCCACCCTCCCAGTTCCTGCCTGGATTCACCCAACTCTTGCCTGGATTCACAGGTAGGCAGCTCTCTGCTCCTGTTCCATATTGAAACTCATGGTGACTAGTCCACTCCAAGCCCTTCACAGTTTCTGTTTCTGGGAAGACAAAGCCTAACAGAGTCACAACAATATTTACACACATTACCTTAGCAGAGTTACAACAATATTCACGCACATTGCCAGCACTATCATCTCAATTCACTTTCTGTCTGTGAAATCAACACAAGTCAACAGAAAGAGTGCTTCTGCCCGAAAAAGTAACAGACAGAACAGATGAACAGAGTGCCAACACCACAAGCGTTCTCCCTCTCAGTTCTGCTTGGTCCCAGCTTTTATAGGCTCTGCTCCTTCCTGTTTCATCCTTCCTATTGTGTCCTTCCTGTTACACTATTTTGGCAAGTTCCTCCCACCTCGGGCTCCATATGATGACATTAGGCCTATAAAGGGCAGGGAAGGTCTCCAAACTTCCTTAGGCCTATTCAAGGCAACATAATGAATACTGTTTCCTACAAAGACTTTATATAATCACCCGTGAGGCTCAAAGACACTTGAATAGCTGAAACAAGGAGCTAAGTGCTACTTTGCTTGCTATTGCAATAACTGAAACAAGGAGCAAAGCATCATTTTTATTATACTCACAGAAATACACACAATCAAGCAAAACAAATTCCCACATTGGCCATGTCTTAAATAGATGTCTTATTCTGCATCTTGAGTCTAGCACCTCTCTTTCAGGAAGTGGGTAGCATGCTTCATCCCTGGTCTTCAGGAATGATGGTTGATAATTGCATTGATCAGAATTCCTTGGTCTTTCAAAGTTAATTTCCTCTGGTTCTGCTCACTATATTCTACATCAGTTCTCAGGGTTCTCTGAAACTCTCCCTTTCATGATTTCATTACATTTATATACCATAATTTGTTTGGCCATTCTCTATTTGATGGATACTTCTTTGATTTCCAGTGCTTTGCCACTACAAAAAGAGCTACTATCGTTTGTACCTTTTCCACATTCTCTGATCTCTTCGGGGAACCACTGTGTCATTCATGAACCTATTCCACATTATCTTCTCCAGTCATGAGATCATAGAGCTAGGGGGACCTCAGAGGCCAAGTCCCACAATCTTTCCAAGTTATCTATATCCCTCTCTTCCTTCTAGACTCACTTCTCAACCCTCTGACTAGCCATTTTAACAAGGCACCTTTCTGATGTAAGAGGCCAGCTTGGCCAACCTATTCCACTTGCCATACTAGCTAGTGGCTCTTATAGGATTTATAGGTAACCCTATTTCAGGCTTGTGGTGTTTTGGAGCTTAGCCTGCTTTTGAAGCCATGGTTTGTATCTAACAGGACGGAATAGACTTATTCTGTACTGTTAGACAGGCGGGACTTAGAGATTAGGCAAAGCCAGTGGGGTAGGTCAGAAAAGTACAATGGAAATGGGGCAGAAACAATAATGCACTATTGGGATTATAGAATCTGAGTTCAAACCCTGGCTTTCCCATAATAATCTGTGTGACTTTGAGACAAGTTATTTATTTTTTATTTTTCTCTCTGGTCTTAAGTTTCTTCATTTATAAACTGAATTAGGTGGACTAGATGGTCCTTCCTGTCTCTCAGTCTATGATCCTATCACTATAAGGTCTCAGCAACAGAGGACAAGAGAAAGTTAAATCACCTAAATGGTTAAAACCAGTCAGGTCAAGCAATGAGTCACAAGGACATAGCCCAGTCATTTTTCAGTTGTGTCTGACTCTCTGTGACCTCATTTGGCATTTTCTTGGTAGAGATAACTGGCCATTTCCTTCCTCAGCTCATTTTATAGATGAAGAACTGGGGCAAACAGGATTAAGTGATTTGCCCAGGGTCACACAGCTAGGAAACGTCTGACGGTAGATTGGAACTCATGAAGTTGAGTCTTCTTGACTGCAGGCCCAGCACTCTATCCACTATGCCACCTAGATACCCAGTAGGTATGTACCATCTGACAGGAGCAAAATCTGGCAGGAAGCTATTGATAAGATTTGGACAATCATCCTTTATCAAGGCCTGACAGTTAGTGACAAGCCTTTGTTGAATATTTAAGAGTGAATATTCAGCATTGGAGGTTTGAGGAGCAGTCCCTGGGAGAACCAGAGAGATAAAGGTAAAGCTCTTTTCCTTGTTGGAACTGGAATTTGAGACTAGAAAGTAATTCAGGCAGAGGGGAAAAATAAAATCAGAAACCAATTATAGATTCATGAGATCTGGAGCTAGGATAGACCTTAGAAGATCATATAACCCCATTTCTTTCTAGATGAAGAAATGACCTAGAGAGGACATGTGACTTGTCCATTGAAGTACTAAATATGAGCCACAATTGGAATCCAGGTTCTCTGATATTAAACCACTATTCTTTCTACTACATCACTAGAACTGGGATTCAGGACAAGTACTTGGATATGATCAGAGATACAGCATCCTAGCCAAAGGAAAAGTTGCCCTGGAGTCCCCAACTTTCTCCATTTTTATCATAAATTCTGCTGTAAGCAATGCTTCACTATTTAATTGTTTCTACGATTGAGTTAACCCTTAGATGTTTTGGAGTCACAGAAAAAAATAAGGCAAGGGCCCAGTTTCCCTGCACAGGGACCAGGGCTGTCCCAGTGTGTGAGACCAAACAAAGTACTTCCATACTTCCTGGTCAGACTGAAAAGCCACCAATATCAGTGAACATGTTTACTTTCCTACATTAACTCTATCAAGGTGGAGCAATTTTAATACTCTCCACCTTGACAAAGCCTTTGTGAACCAAAGCTTCTGTAAACAAAAGCTGTTTAACAGTCTGAACTATGGCAAGAGCCTGGGATTTTTCAAGATCTCTCTCTCCCTAAGAAAAGCACTCCTTGGATTGAGTTTAAAAGCCTTTTCTAAAAAGAAAGAGTGTGAGGAATAATAGATGGACAGTACCAAGTACTGCACTGGCACCCGTGAAACATAAAAAGACCTAGAGAAAGGTCCCCAATAGCTTTGGTGGGTCTCCTGTGGGGGGAAGGGATTTATGGGAGAACATGGGACAAGAATAACAGAAGATAAGGAGTGAGTGGACTGTGGTCTGCATTAATAGAGAAAATACCATTTCAAGGAGATCATTGATCAGTTGAAGTATTGAAGTTATGAGTCAACCCATTCGAAGATGGCTGCCTTTGGGGAGTCATTCAATGGAGCAGTTATGTCATCTTCATTCTCACATATCTTTATGAGTATAATGATATGGGGTCACAAAAGAGTGAACCGTCATCCATCCTCTCAGAGGACCATTGCTGACAGCTTTATCTCTCAAATTAAGACTAACTCTTCAGCCTGACACCTGAGACCCTACACTGCCTAACTCTAACCTCCCTTTCCAGACTTATTTCATATTAATCATCTCCCTCAACACCTGACATCCCAGTAAAATTGGACTTCTTGCTGTTCCTTAAAATTGGTATGTCATAATGAGACTACAATATGCCACTACGAGAACATATCTCTACTCAGTCTCTACCACAAGTGACACTTTCCAGATTCATTCATCCTTTCTCACCTTCCACTTTCAGAATCTATTTCTTCCTTCAGCTTAGTTGTTACATTCTCTGTGAAAGTGTTCCCTCTGGTGTTCACTCCATCCTCAAATATTCCTACCACCTGTAATCTGAGCTCACTTCTGTCCCTTTCTCTTTCTATATTTATTATACTTATCTCTGTTCATATCATATCCCTCCATTAGACTGTAAGCTCCTTGAGGACAGGGTCCATTTTATATGTGTATTTATATCCCCAGGATTTGCCAAAGTGCCTTTCAAATAGTAGATACTTAATATCTGTTGCAGTGAATTGAACTGAAATTGTACTTGCACTTCAGATCATCCTAATTCTCACATACCATGTGATGAAGGTTTTTTTTTTTTGTCTTGCTCTCTTTCCTAGATGATGCATACTTGCTACAGGGACTTAATATAGAGGAGCTATATCCTGAGACCTCTAGCTTCATTACCTATGATGGGTCGATGACTATCCCACCCTGTTATGAGACAGCAAGTTGGATAATAATGAACAAACCAGTCTACATTACCAGGATGCAGGTGAGTAGCGCTGTGGCCTCTGGGAAGAGAAGGTTTGATGGGAATACTGTCCCAGCCCTTTGAAGTGATCTGAATCTAAAATGCTTTCATCATTTTGCCCTAAAGAAGAACAAAGTAGCATCATTTGAGTCTAAGAGTATCTGCCTACATGGAAAGGGAGTATGTGGTATCAGAAAGAGTACTGAAGGAGTCATAATACCAGGTTGTAACTACAGCCCAGCTACCTTCTGGCTTTGTAACCTGTATAACTCATTTAGCTTACTTGAGACTGAGTATCACCTTCCATGAAATAAGGGTTGCAGTAGATCAAGTCTAAAGACACTTCCAGATGGGATATTCTATGATTCTGTTTCTAAGTGTAGCTGAAGGCCAGATCTGTTACGATTATGCACTCCTCCCCAAGGTTTTCCATACCCTAAGGAGGTTGAAAAGGGGGTATCTCTCAATCTTCTAACTCTGCCATTGGTTAGAGCCCCCACCTATTGTTTTTACCTCAATTTTATGAGCCTAGTGAAAACCACCCCAGTTCCTTTTGACCAATTACATCAGATTAACATTTACAAAGGAAGATTTATTTCAAAGCTATAGTTAGAAAAATGTACAAATATACAAACAAAATATACAAACATTTCCTTCCAATTCCTGGGGAACATAATCCTCCCTATGCCACCTTAGTCTCTGGGAAAGGGGATGAGATTAGGCTCACAGTTTAAATCAGTTCCTATGTAGGATTAGTCCCACCAAGTTTAAGTCCAAAGCCCAGTGGAATAACATCCAGTACCACTGCTCCTCAAAGCTTTTCTGCTGGGCTGACTACAATATCTGAGCTGGAATCCTAGGCACCAAGATCTCCATGGCTTAGGCTCTTAGATTGGGACTCCTCTCCCATATTCTCTCTCTCTCTCTCTCTCTCTCTCTCTCTCTCTCTCTCTCTCTCTCTCTCTCTCTCTCTCTCTCTCTC
>NW_027187335.1:9106733-9117202 GCF_028583685.1 Petaurus breviceps papuanus
CTCTCTCTCTCTCTCTCTCTCTCTCTCTCTCTCTCTCTCTCTCTCTCACACACACACACACACACACACACACACACACACACACACACACCCTCAAACTATAAAGGACAAACAGAACAGACCAAAGCCACAAGACTATTTCTTAGGGCAGTATGGCCTAAAGGGTGGAGGAGAAGGCCCTCAGGCCCTTCCTGCTCCCAATAACAAGATATCACCTGCTATGAGTAAAGGAGTCCTCCAGCCATAGAAATAGCAAAAAGAGCAGCTGTGAATATGGTAATGTGTGCTTGAAAATGCAGACAATTCTGGCCACCCAACCCATGGGAAAAAAAAAACTACTCCCACAACATGATAGTCCAACATAGAATGGCCACACATACCACATAGCTGCCTCTGTACATGAGAGACATAATTGGACAAGCAGTCTAACTGAATTCATTGCAAGAGAGCAATGCTTTATCTAAGGGGATTTTTGCCACCATCCTCACTTTCTAACTAGCCCTTACCTGAGACTCCCCTACCCTTTGTCTTGTTCTGTTCTTTCCTCTGAATATTTAAATGGATGGGTGACTGGCATTTTCATAGCTGAGCTTTCTTAGGACTTCCTCCATGAACAAATTAGTGCCAGGCATCATTGTGGGCTATGTGATACCACTTGCTTGCTTTCTCACAGATGCATTCCTTACGACTGCTCAGCCAGAATCAGCCCTCTCAGATCTTTCTGAGCATGAGTGACAACTTCCGGCCTGTTCAGCCACTCAACAACCGCTGCATCCGCACCAACATCAACTTTAGTTTACAGGGGAAGGACTGTCCGAATAACAGAGCCCAGAAGCTACAATATAGAGGTGAGCATGACTGCCCTGGAGACCCCCAGGACTTGGCCCATCCTGCTGAGCTCTAAGCCATGTCCATCTTTCTGTACTGTCTTTCTATGACAAGGCCCTGTGTTATTGCTAACTATTCACTTGTTTGGAGGACAATCTATGGGAAAATGTCTTAGAGGACACACTAGTATCTGGAGAGCAGTGCTGATTGAGGCAATATGGATATACAGAAGATAAGGTCTAGCCTAGGAATAAAATTATGTCACCAGTAACCTTGGGTCAATAGACAGATTTCAGCAACTCAAAACCGTACTGCTCCCTCCCTAATCCACTCCTCTTCTGCCTGAGTCACCAAATACCAAAACTTCCCTCAGGGAATGCCCACCCTGAAAACAGGTGAGCTAAATCCTTCTGTGGCTCCATAATCCCATCAAGATAGTCACTATTTCCACCACAGTGACAGATTGCAACCTACCCATCCCTTCTCATCCTATGGGATTCTTTTTCATGCTGTTCCATAAATCCTTTATAGAGACTTGACCTAATGTATTATAGGCCTTACTATGGATCTTTTACTATATCATGGACTTCAGTCTAAGGAGGTGGGTAGAGGGCCAGCCTTGGAGTTGAGAAAACCTGAATTCGTCTCATCTCTAACACATATTGGAGGTATGATGCTTGTCAAGGTACTTAACCTTGCCATGCTTTAGGCAGTTCTCTAAGACTATGAGTTGCTATGGAGAGTTTGTTCACTGTAACTTCCCTGCACAAATGAAATCTCAGGTTTAGTTCATTTAAAGAGTAGTAGTCTCAACAACAATGTTGCTGTTTAGTTGATTAGTCATGTCTGACTCTTTATGACTCCATTTGGGGTTTTCTTGGCAAAGATACTGGAGTGGTTTGCCATTTCCTTCTCCAGCTCATTTTACAGAGGAGGCAACTGAGGCAAACCGGGTGAAATGATTTGCCCAGGGCCACACACAGCTAATAAGTATGTGACGCCAGATTTGAACTTGGATTCTCCTGACTCAAAGCCTGGCACTCTATCCACTGCACCACCGAACTGCCCTGTAACAACAACAGATTGGTCCACAAAAATCCTCTATTGATTCCTCATTGTGGCATGAAGCTGAGCCCAGGTCCTCAAAAGTGATGCAAGAGGAAAACAAACTACGCTTGGTGCAGCCAAGCTGGAAAGGTTTCAAATTCAGATCCACTGAAAAAACTGTATTTTTGTCACCCTCCGACCAGCTTAGCAGGACTCACCACCAAGATAGCTACAGCATAAGAAAGGCTTGGGCCACAGCAATTTCCAAAGGGTATCTGCTAAGTTGTAGGGAGTCAGTCATCCACAGCAGTGGAAGAATACTCTAGTCAATCAACAAATACTTATTAAATACTATGTGCCAAGAATTGTGCTGAAGATACAAAGAAAGGCAAGAACAAAGGCCTTCCCTAAAGGAAGAGATGACGTGCAGACGACTCTGTATATACAAGGCAGATACACAGTAAATGAAAGGCCATTTTGTTTTGCAAAATGTATTTATTCTTTGCATTCATTTTTTTAAATTCTGAGTTCTGAACTTGTACCTTCCCTCCAGTCTCTCCCTACTCATTGAGAAAGCAATCAGTGTATCAATTATACATGTGAAATCATGCAAAACATATTTCCATATTAAACAAGCAAACAACAAAAATAAAGAAAATAGAAAAAAAAATAAACTTCAATCAGTACTCAGGGTTCATCAGTTCTCTTTCCAAAGGTGAATAGCATATTTTTATTGTAAGTCCTCTGGAATTGTCAGATCATTGCGCTGCTCGGAGTAATTAAGTCTTCCACAGTTGATCATCGTCATAATATTGCTATTACTGTTTACAGTGTTCTCCTGGTTCTGCTCACTTCACTTTGCATCAGTTCATATAAGTTTTCCCAAATCTTCCTAAAATCATTCCCCTCATCATTTCATATAGTACAATAGTATTCCATCATGATCACATATCAAATTAACTCAGCCATTCCCCAAACGATGGGCATCCCCTCCATTTCCAATTCTTTGAAAAGAAGATGATTATCCCAAAGGGTTTATCTCACTAGCAGTAGGGGACAGGGAAAAAATAGGAGAGTTCTCCTACAGAAGGCAGGATTTGAGCTGAGTTTTGAAGGAAGCCAGAGAAGACAGAGATGAGGAGAGAGAGTGTTCTAGGCATGGGGAACAGCAAGTGCAAATACATAGAATCCAGAGATGGAGTGTCATGCAGTGTACTCAGCTAAGAGCATTGATAAAGTGCCAGGAGGCAGAGGTTCATATGGTCTGTGGCTCAGGACAGACCACCAGCTCAACAGATACAAGCATAGATCCTTGAAGTATTTATGTATCAATGCACTGTTTCGGGAGGTTGATCTGTTATCCCTCATTCCTATTGCATGAATTAGAAATAATGATAATAGCCACAGTTCTTATGGAGCATTTTGCATGCATATGTGTGCATGCACACATATATACACATGCATATGTTTATGTGTGTATATATATATATATACACACACATATATTCTTATTACCATTACCATTAAACAGCTGAGGAAACTGAGGCTCAGGAGGTAAAATGACATTAACTTTGTTCTGTTCTTTTCCCCCCTCCTTTTAGTAAATGAATGGCTGCTCAAATGAAGAAACCAAGCCCAGATGAATTCCACCTCAGTGAAATGCTACAACTGTGAATTGACATAACCTAGAATGCCCCCCTTTCCCTTTCCTTTACCCTCTCCTTCCCTGCCCCAAGCTTCATTCCTTCTCTGGACTGGTCCTTCCTACATGACAGTAGCTACAAGCCTGTAGCACAGGAAAGACTCAGACACACATAGACACACACCCGCATACATAAATCAAACACACACAAAGCTGCCATGATGGGAAGTCAAGTTGTTTTTAAAAAAAAAAAAGGTAATTCATAAGAGATCTGTCTTAGAAGATAATAACTTCAGTAAATGTGATTACAATTTTGATACCTTTTTTCCTGAACTAACGAAACTACGCGGTGAGACTTTTCAACCTTTGTACATATGAAATCTTCCCAAAAAAGAAAGAGAGAGAAGAAACACATGGCTTCTCCAGCATCAGATGGACTTTGCTCTATGTATCAAGTAACCCCCAGAAAGCTGCCCTAGCATCCTCTCCCTAAGGGTGACTGGCAAGTAAGGACAAAGAAGGTGGTTGATGAAACTAATTTCTAGGTTATGATCCTTCTGTTTATTTACTTAAAAAAAAAAAGTTTTAACAGACAAATGTTGAGCGATACGCATTGTAAATATAACACTGCAGACTATAAAGAAATTGAATTCTTTCCCTCTTTGTCACATATCTGTAGTAGGATTTGCCAAGATCAGAATTGATTCATTTTCTGTTCCTTGTTTTCCAAAGGTCATTCATTGTGTTTGGTTACTGTTAACAATTCAATAAATGTGTTTAACAAGTTAATTTAGCACCCTGGTTTTTTATTCTTCTTCCTTCTGTGGGGTGAGCCTGCAACTCCAGCCAGACTTCTATCCTTATTCCTTCATCTCTTCTCTGATTTCTCAACAATTCAAGTCAATTCAACAGACATTTATGTATAAGACACTTTTATTGTTAATCACAATCAGGAATGCATTGGCCAAATGCAGATAACTTCAGTTCAGTTTTATGACCCATCATTAATGAGAATTAAACATCAGAACAAGAAGACAAATAGGTTTCTTTTGTTTAAAACTGTTATTCTACTATATTCTGGGAAAGCCCACACTTGACCAGGTATGTTCCTGGAAAGAGGGTATATTTTCTCAGCAGATGCAACAGGATCAGATACCACCCAAACAAATGTTTTTCTTATTTCTAATGGTCATTCCTTGTGTGTGGTTGCTGTCAAGAAATCAATAAATGTGTTTAATGAGTAACCCAGTGGCCATGTCTGAGCTTATTATGGGATGGTACACCTAGACAATCTATTCTTGGATTGTTGGGCCCACTGACAGGATTATGGCTAAATAGTGAAGAGTAGGCTCATTCCCAGAGTTAGTTACTTAAAGCCTTATTGAAAAGGTTTATCTGTCTAGCTATTGAAAAAAATAACATGGAGAAATCTATAGGCAAATCCAAAGTCCCTTTCTCCCCTTTTTGTCTTGATTTTTCAAAATGAAGGTAAGCAGATAGATAATGTCCACATAGGATGAGGTAGTTGAAAAACCCAGGCAAATACCCAGAGGTGATATTCATGTAATGCCAAATATTGAGATCACAGAATATAGTAGCTTAAATGAGATCCAATCTCATCAAATTACAGATAGGGAAACAGGCCCAGTGGGGGGATAAAAAGTCAGATCAGGTTTCCTGACCCAGGGCTCATTCCACTATACCTTGCTATGTCCAAATCAATTCAGTAATAATTTTTTAAGCACCAACTCTGAGCAAAGCAGAAGATACAAATACAAAAATGAAACACTCATATTGTGCTCCAGAAATTTATACCCAAGAGGCCAATCAGCCCAGAAGCAAAGAGAAACTCAGAGTCTCCAACCTGGCACTACTAATTAACAACAGAATTTCATCTTGGCCAAAGAGAAGTTACTAGATGGAACTAGTTACATAATCAAAAGGACCGAAGGAGAACAAATCACTGTCTTTAACCTTCTGAGCAAAGCCAACCCCAAGGTGCCTCAGTTTGCTAGCATGTAAAATGGGATTCTTACCATATTGCCCTCAAGTTATGCTATAGGGAGAGACTTATAATGGAGAGCGCCCTGGTCTATGAAACAAAAAATGTGAGTTTTAAAGGAAACTTGGCAGAATGGATAGGCTGCTGAACTCAGAGTCAGAAGGACCCAAGTTCAAATCCCAGTTCTGTTACTTACAACCTGTGTGACCTTAGGCAACTCACTGAAGCTTCAGTTTCCTCATCAGTAAAATGAAATGGCTAGATAAGATAACCTCTAAGATCCCTTCCAGCTCTACAGTTATGATTTTCTATGATCCCAATTCTGCCTCTGCCCAGCAATATGACCTTGTGAATATCTCCTCCCTTCTGTGACTTCCATTTCCCACTGTATAAAATAAGGAAGCTGGACAAGGGTTGTGAGGGTCCTGTCTAACATGAAAATCCTATGAATAAAGAACTACAATGATATTTCAAAAACATTCTCTTGATCTTTTATTTATATGTTACCTTCACTTCCAAAAATATCCTCTCTCTCCTCTACCCAACAAGCCATCCCTTCTAGCAAAGAATAAAGAGGGAAAAAAGCAATTCAACAAAATTAACCATAAATACATAAACCAAATCTGACAGCAAATGCAATGTTTCACACCCCTGCAAACAAACAAAAAAGAGGGATGTGTATTTTTTTCAATGCTTCTTTGAGAGCATCTAATTATTTTAACAGTTTAACCATTTTAATTACAAATAATTTAGGGATGGATTTGGTTTTGGAGGGGAGGAGGACTGTTTCCATTTATGTTCTTATTGTCACTGTGTATATTGTTTTCATAGTCCTATTTAGTTCACTGGAAGTCTGCTCCTGTCTTCCCATGTTTCTTTGAATCCTTCATAGTCATAATTTCTTACTGGCCCATAATATTCCATTACATTCATGTACCAAAATCTGTTTTGCCATTTCCTAAAAATTCCAGATGATTAAAATACCATTTTTTGCTGTTGTAGTTGTTTAGTCATGTTTGACTCTTCATAACCCCAACTGAGGTTTTCTTGGCAAATATACTGGAGTAGTTTGCCATTTTCTTTTCCAGCTCATCTTACACGAAAGCAAACAGGATTAAGTGACTTGCCCAGGGTCACAGAGGTAGTATCTGAGGCAAGATTTGTACTTTAGTCTTCCTGACTTCAGGCCTAATGCTCCACCAACTGCACCACTTAGCTGCCCCATGGTATGGTACTTTATTCCAAATTTTTCACAAGAAACCAAAGCGGTGTGTCTGTGGCCTAGGTAACAGATGTCATATGGATCAAATTTACCATTAGACAGTGACAGCTGTCAGATACTAAGAATAAGATGTGCCAGAGATCCTGCCACCTTGGGGTGGATGGACATGGTTGTGATACAGCCCTCCAAAAAACAATAAAGAAGCACAGCACTCCCTCTATCCTTCCCCTTCCTCTCATCCACAGAGCAGTATTGGTCCCTGTTTAGTTCTCCTGCTACAGTAGTCTGGTTACTATGGTGACATCAGACCAGACTCAGCAAGGATCACAAAGTCACTTAGACAAAGTGAGTCTATTTGGAAAGTGACAAGCAACCACAGGAAGCTAGAAGGGTGTTTGGGCAGGACAGGAGTGTTTAGCCACAGGGAACAGATGCCTAAGTAATGAAGACATGTCAATTGTCTTGAATTAAAATTTATTGAGTACCTGAGGTCTACATCAGTACAGTGCTGAATCTAGAGAGCATCACAAAACAGTTGCTCGGGTGGGGGATGGAGGTGACAAAGGAACATGTCTCTAACATTATTCACTTTAGAGTAGTTGTCAACACAAGATTGGTCCATATTGGACCACCTGCAAGTGGGGTTAATTATAGAAGTTCTCAAGTGACCTCAGTATAAAGTGACCTCATAGAGTGGACTCTGAGAATAACATTATATGGAAATATATACAATGCAGTATAGAATTCCCACCCCACCCTCTGCCACTTTGTCACCCATATATAGTAGCCAGCTCAGAGCATCTCAACCCACATGTAAACATACAGTTGTGAAGGACACAGATTCTTTCACTGCCCCCAAAGACCAATGGAGTTGGCATTTTAAGCCAGGATCTCCCTCCTCATCCCTACCTCAGATCACCTAGCCTACTTTTCAGGTATACAAAGTTGGCAAAGCTTCAGCCTCTGTTAGGAATGAAAGAAAGAAGACACACAGAAATGGAAAGAAGGGAAGGAAAGAAAGGAGAAAGAGAGGGAGGGAAAGAAGAAATAGAGGAAAACAGACTGGAAATCACGGTACCAATATTGGGGACAAAAGGACTGAGAGCTAAATGATCACATCCTTATAATTAGAAATCATGAAAATAAGGCCCTATTTACCTGTAAGGTCAAAAGTTAGGCCAAGCTGTTTTGGGTATCAACTAAAGCTAGACTAGGTATGTCTTTTCTGTTGACCACCTGTCAAATCAGTCAGTCAGTCAGCAATCATTCACTAAGTACTACCTATATGTCAAGGGATATAAAGTGCTAATTCTGGGGAAAGGTAAAAAAAACCCTTCAAAGAGATCTCATTGCAAAGGGGGATAACATATAAATAACTGGACATTAAAGATATAGAGAGCGGTTAAACGGGAGGTTATCTCCGAGCGATGGCAGTAACAGCACTAGGATTAACTTCTTACAAAAGACAGATTTGATCTGTCTTGAAAAGCCAGGGAAGCTAGGAATTACTTTCTTCTAAAACAAGTTTCATTCAAGATTTTTTTAACCTCTCTTTCCCCTTCCTCTTAGTCATTTGCCTGTGTGTCTTATTTCCATCCGCCACCCCAACTAGACTGTGAACTTAGGAGGCAAGGATCAGGTTTAATTTATCTCTTGTACAAGGACATTGACAAGCTGGATGACAAGGTGAGAAGGGAAAGCATTGAAGGCATAGCAAAGAGACAGGAGACAGATGGTCCTCTCACTTAGCCTTTATCTCCCTTTTCAGCTTCTTCAGTTCTAAAACCTCTTTCCCAGGGTTGTGGTGAAGCTCAAGCGAGATACTAGTAAAGCACTTCACACAATGCCAGGCACATAGTAACAAATACTTATTACCTTTCTTCTTTCTTCCTTATTTCTTCCTTCCCTCTCTCCTACCTTCCTTCCCTCCCTCTAACCTTCCTTCCTTTCTTCCCTGCCATCTTCCTTTTTTCTCTCCTTCCCTCCATTTTCTTCCTTCCTTTTTTCCTTCTATCCCTTTCACCTTCCTTCCCTCCCTCCTTCTTCCCTTCTTTTCTTCCCTCCTCTCCCTCCCTCCTACCTTTCTTCCTTTCTTCTCTCTCTTCTTTCTTTCTTTCCTTCCTTTCCTCCATTCTCCCCTCCTTCCTTCCTTCCTTCCCCTGAAGGAGCCAGCCTTATATCTTGTTAACACCACACCTTGCCTCAAACCATCTCCTCTTCCCAACTTTCCCATTACTATTGATGACACCACCTCTCCTCCCAGTTACCCAAGCTTGCAACCTTAGTGTCATCTCAACTCCTGGCATTTACCCTACATATTGAATCTGGTATCAGATCTTATTGTTTCTCCCTTCGCATTTTGCTCAACTGCTGCCCCGGGGCCACACAACCCACCTCAGTTTTCTGAATAGTGCATCTCTGACAAGGTCATTTTGCCCTCCCCCAACCATAACAGGGTCATGGGTCTGACTTCCTTTTTCCTAGGGAGACCACTTGTCATATAATACCAGCTGCCTTTCCTTCATCTCTACTTATAACCCAGGCTTCTTGCTGTTACATCCATTTCTTGTACTCCCCCTTTAAAATTCACCAGTCTTTTTCTCCATTTGAATCTCCTACACTGTAATAATAATAATAATAAATCTCATTAGAGAATGGACTTTATGAATTCCCAGGATTTGGGAGTGGATTTGACTCTAGAAAATGACAGATCTTAGGATTCTGTATCTAAAGTTGTAAGGCACCTTAGAAGCCAACTGGCTTGACCCTCTCATGTTATGAAGAAACTGGGGTTTAAGGAAGCTAAGTGAACTGGATAAGTGCACACATAGAAAGTAAGCATCACAGGGGCAGCCAGGTGGCGCAGTAAGAGCACCGGCCCCAGAGTCAGGAAACCTGGGATTGAATCCGGGCTCAGATACTTAGTACCACACCCAGAAATAACTGGCCGTGTAACCTTGAGCAAGTTACTTAACCCCAATTGTTAAAAAAAAAAAAAAGAAAGTAAGCATCAGAGGAGGAATTCAAATTCAAGTCCTCTGACTCCAGAGCTCTTTCCACAGTACCATGACAGTGGCAAATTATGATAAGCTTGAAAGCCAAACAGGGGAGTTGGAGAATAGGGAATAGAGAAATGAGCCAAGCAGGGGAGGGATGTGGATAAAAGGGGAATCTTAAGAAGACTACTCTGGCCATCAGATCCAGTACAAACTGGGGCTGGACAGAAAGACTGGCAGTAGGCAGTTAGATGGTTATTTCAGTCATGTCCAACTCCTGGTGACTACATTTGGGCTTTCTTAGCAAAGATCCTGGAGTAATGGTTTGCCATTTACTTCTCCAGTTCATATAACAGATGAGGAAACAGTCAAACGGGGTTAAGTGACTTGCCCAGGATCACACAGCTAAGTGTATGAGGTCAGATTTGAACTCAGAATGATGAGTCTTCCTGACTCCAGGTCCTGCCATTCTGTGCTCTATGGCTCCACGTACCGTGTTTCCCCAATAATAAGAGACTGTCTTATTAATTTTTTTGGACAGAAAAACACCAGAGGGCTTATTTTCAGGGGAGGGCTTATTTTAATGAACATTGACAGCAATTTTAATAAACAGGTAAATGTGAACAAAAAAATGTACCTTTATTCAATAATGAATTCAATAAAGAACAGGATGACACGCTCACTGCTGCAGCTCTGATTGGATGCAACTCGGAGCGCAGCATGCGTTTCACC